>NC_065515.1:32558820-32914650 GCF_006386435.1 Epinephelus moara
ATACTATGACATTTTTTTTTACTTTTTATGGCATACTATACTATGACTTTTTTTTTTACTTTTTATGGCATACTATACTATGACTTTTTTGTGACTTTTATGAGATACTATACTATGACTTTTTTTTAAAACTTTTTCTTGCATACTATACCATGATATTTTTTTCACTTTGTCACATACTATACTATGACTTTTTATGGCATACAATACTAAGATGTTTGTCATATTTTCATAGCAAATTATACTATGGCTTTTTTGCATACTATACTATGACAATTTTTTCTTACTTTTTGATACATACTATACCTTCTTTATGACTTCTCATGGCAACGTATTATGACTTTTTATGGCATACTGTACTTTGACTTTTTTGTGATTTTTTTTTTATGGCATACTATAGTATGACTTTTTGTGACTTCATATGACATACTATACTCTAACATTTTTTTTTACTTTTTATGGCATTCTATACTATGACTTTTTTGTGACTTTTATGACATACTATAGTATGACTTTTTTTTTTTTTTTTTACTTTTTGTCGCATACTATACTAATGACTTTTTTTAAATTTTTCATCACATACTATACTATGACATTTTTATGACTTCTCATGGCAACAATATGACTTTATGGCATACTATACTATGACTTTTTTTTACTTTTTGTCACATACTATACTATGGTATTTTTATGACTTCTCAATGCAACTATACTATGACTTTTCATCACATACTATACTATGACTTTTTTATGACATTTTATGTTATACAATACTAAGATTTTTGTGATATTTTTATAGCAAGTTACACTATGACTTCCTATGTGACTTATGTCATGCTATACTATGACATTTTATTTTTGTTTTGTTGCATACTATACTATTACTTTTTTTTTTTTTGCCTTACTCACATACTATATTATGACATTTTTATGACTTCTCATGGCAACTATATTATGACTTTTTATTGCATACTGCACTTTGACTTTTTTTGTGAGTTTTTATGGCATACTATACCATGGCATTTTATTGCATACTGTACTAAGATGTTTATGATATTTTTATGGCCCTTGTCCTCGTCCTCGTCGTCCGCTTATCTGGGTCCGGGTCGCGGGGGCAGCAGCCTCAGCCTCAGTAAAGAAGCCCAGACAGTCCTCTCCCCAGCCACTTCCGTATGGCATACTATATTATGACTTTTTATGGCATACTATACTATGACCTCTTTTGGCCAACAATATTTTGACTCTGTAAAAACTGCTTTTTTTTAAAAAAATAAATAAAAATAAAAAAATGTTTGCAATCCTTCATGAACAACCACATTCCATCAATTTTTATGTAAATATGTTTATTTCAGACATGAATATATATATATATATATATATTTACGTATATATTTATATGAACATACAATGCACAGTTAGTGCAGACTATGAAGGTGAAGAGGTTCACAGATCAGTTAACCAAGGCAGGACAGAAAGGGAAGACCAGAGAGCAACACACACTGGCTGTGTCATGTCATGTGATATCTACAGTACACACCGCACATGCAGACAGAAGTAGTCAAGAATGTGTAGCCAGGATTTGCCAATTCAGGGAGCCAATAAAATAAATTATCTTCAGCGTCTACACTTTATTATAAAACAGTGATGTGTCTTGACACACGTTATTATAACAGTGTGTGGGCTTACATGGAAAATTATAGTTGCAAGGTTTTGTTTTTTTTATGTGTATCACATCCCAGCGGTGTGTGCTGCCCTTAACAGTAAAAATATTAGTGAAGTGCAAATAAATGTAAAGGTCTCATCTCCTCTCACGGGAAAAAAAACGAGTGCCGGAGACCTCATTTAGACAAGCCAGGAGCTCTTATTAGTCAAGTATATTATATAACCATTCATGACTTTATGGAAAAATAATATTCTCATATTAACAATACTTATAAATGCAGGACATATGGCAATATATAAATACATATATATTTAAGTAAATTCCAGTGGAGCTTTTCACAGCTCAGATCCAGTTATGTTTGCTGGTCTGTCCGTCAATGTGAGCGGCCATGATCCTTTCAGTCTGAAGGCCAGGACTTACTGGGGCTGCTGGGGCTCTTCGGCTGAGCCTTCGGACTCCCCTGAAACACACAATGTGAAGAAAATGGTTTAAATGACATTAAAATAATTATTTTGCTCTGCCCTGGATTATAGGATTATATTTTAAGGTTAAGAGCCATTCAGTCTTGAAGGAAATTCTTCTGTATTGACTGTTAGTGTACCTAATGTGTATTGACATTGTAAGTTTAGATTAACTTAATGGGGATGTTTTTGTAGTGATAAAATATATGGTTTTCTGTCTCACCAGAAAACACAATCCACAGAAGCTTAGTAACACCTATAGGGGGCAGCAGTGCACCTTCAGTCAGTGCTGCCCACACCCAAACTGCAGCTTGGAGCGCTGCCGAGGAACTGATCCGACCCACTTTAAATACAACAGACGTTGCTCACTGTACAGTTATGTTGTAAGTTTGACCTGCACAGACTTCAGCCTGCTTGCATGCCATTTCCCAGCTGATCTAAAGCTGGTGGCTTTCTGACCTTTCAGCTTGTAAACCCAAAAATGAACCACGGCCATCTGAAAAGTGAACTCTTGACTCCAAATGTTGAAATATATTCTTTCTTTTTTTCCAGACTGTTCTAACGAGATAAAAACAGAACAAGACGAGTCTGCATTAAAACTAAAGGTGACTTTCCTATGAGGTAGGCCATATTTTGAACTTTGTTTTGTTTGTTTTTTAATACTTTTACAAGTGTGACTACCCAATCAATTCTCCCCAGAGGAGGCAGTGGGTGGGATGGTGGACTCACCACAGCAGGCTGGGTCTTTGCATAGTTCATATGGGCGTAGAGCAGTACAGCTGTGTCATTGTGAGACGCCTCCAGTGCGATTGACAGAGCATTGCTGCCATCCTACAGACAGAGGAGAGAGGGAGAGACAGAAAGAGTGGGAGGGCAGAGAGAGTAAAAGTGAGTTTAACAAAAACATAAGAGAACAGAGAGCTTCATAGCTAGAGATGGACCATGTTACATCAGTCTTATGATGGATGTTGGGACAACTTGTTCATTCCAATCTGTTAAGTAACTGTCATGCATCCTTGATTGGCCAATAAACAAGCAGGACATTCACGTGCCCTACATCTTCACGATTTCTTTGATTTAATAGCAGAGAAAGTGCAATTACAAAAGCAAACACGTCAAGCAGGACATGAATCCACAGTGAGCGATCCTGTGATTTAGACCCTATAAAAACTATTGGTAAGAAGTAATATGGTTTCATGTTATGCTGAAAAACCAGAAACTGAATCTTATTCGACAATTTAATCTTCTGCCATCCGTGCAAATTTCTCTAGTTAAAATCAGAGGTGAAAAGCTGCATACATTTACAGTTAGGTACATAACTCAGTTTAGGGTTTAGTACATTTTCAGTACATTTTTTTCAACTATTGAATTTCCTGCCCAGACCATATCTCTGTCACAAAACAAAAAACAAAACCACAGGATCCTTATCAAAATGTCTGTTTAGGTTATTTAGTTATGTAATACTGGTCGATATGTTAACCGATATGTTTTTGTTTCCTTTAATTTCAAATACTGATATCAGTAGTGAGCACGACTGCAGCTGCAGGACACGCACAACAGACTGAATTGTACACGTAAATAAACAGACGCATTAATTGGAGCAGTTGGGAGTGGTTTAGTCTGTTTGATTGTCTCTGCTTTTAGAGAAATAAATTCATTCAATTACCTTTCAACAGGTTAGAACATAGTTTTCGTCTATTCCACTTTTGCTAACTGTAGTCACGACTTCCTGAGAAACCGAAACAAGATCAAAGGGCCCTGATGCACCAAGCCGACGGTCAGCTGTGCGTTAATATCAGGCCGATGGTGAGTGCCCATTGCCCCAGTTTTTGCTGCATGCCCTACACCATAGGCACTAGTTGGCCCTTGTCGGCTCTTTTTCAGCCAATTCAGCACGTTTAATCAGTGTCAGACCTGGCAGAGCCCATCAGTGAGTGAAATCACTCTGATTGGCAGTTCAGGTTAGTGCATGGCAACAGAAACACAAAGTGAGGAAAGCAAACAAAAAGCTAGAGTCAAGAGGGCGTGAGATCAAAGCAAACTTGTTATATTGGGTAAAATTGTGTTTTTAGCCATTGAGCTCTTTAGCAAAAACAGTTCTTAATTTTTTTGCGTAACTGTTCACTAGCACACAGTAAATCCTGGCGGTCTTCCAGTTTCCCTTTTTGAATGACGAATACACACTACTGCCCACCTGCTGGTGTGGAGAGTTACTTCCTCTCAAACAGGCGCAGAATGTACGTAATAGTTGGCCACTGGCTGTAGTCTTTGCGGTGTGTTCTTGTGCAACTTTGGCCTTTGGCGCCACTAGGTCTTTGATGTCAATTTGGTGTGTCTGGGCCTTAATTTGCAGACTCTTCCAGTTTCTCATTTGCGTTCACTGTATGAGCTGTACATCCAGGGGGCTAACCTGCATGGCGTGGTGTAGCTAACAAGCTTTCCAAGTGGAACTCTAATATGATGGCGTTTATTTTCCACACAGACGTAGACCATTTAAGACAATGTTAATTAGACAGAAATTATTTCATTTATAGAGTACCAAACCGACAGTTGTGTATCCTCACACTTCCAGTTAAAAGAATACATGAAATAAAAAAGGTTCAGCACTATTTTTTTTTTATTTTTTTTTACATGTAACTCCACTGTGTCTCACAGTCATGTTTGTCATTCTGTTCTGTGTTTTCAGAGGACAGCAGTAGTCAGCCCCCCCCCCCCCCCCTCCCCCTCAGTCTACCTCTCCGTCCAGCTGTGCTGCACTGAAACACAATCCAGGAGCTGCCTGCACTGAATGGCCAACTCATTCGTGGCACAGATGTGAATGCTCAAATATCTGTCTGCCTGGCCTTTCTTCAAGCATCCATACCAATCCTCTGTAAAATCGCTTTAAAGCACTCGGCTGTGCAGATTAACAAAAAGCGAAGCAAAAAAATGTCACAAGCAGCAGTGAGAGGAGTTTTGTTCCAGGGTAAGCATTCTGCTGTTTGAGAAAAGGAAATGATCATACTGACAGACTGATGCACTAACCCTATAACGATTTAATGGATTTTTGGATTTGGTGCGTAATACAAGTCAACTGGATGACAAAATCATAAAAGTCTGAAGCTTTTAGAGTCTAAAAGAAATGACTAATTGACTTTTTCCACCTTTTTTGTTGTTAGGACATTAATACTTGCTGCTGACTTAGAGCATGTGGTGAAGTACGCAGAAGACTGGTGCAAGAGTCTGCAGGGCATGTTGTCTGAAATCTGCAAGTCTACAAATGTGAACACAGGAGTTATGGCTTTTTAATTCATCCCCTGGGGGCTTGTGAGTAGCCCAGTGATTGTGCTTCCTGTAAACAGCACTGATTTCAGTAGAAGGCAGATGAAACTAATCTGATCATGGCTCTTTAGCGCTCAGCCTGTCCGTGCTAACAAAGAAAAACACGAAAGAAGAGAGGCAGAAAAAGAGGTGACAAGGAGAGGAAACTGCAGAGAACTATTTCCCATGAGGCGCCGTTTCCTGAGAACAGATTAAGCTGAATCCCAGACAAGAAAGTGCTCAGATATTTTCAGCAGTCAGAGATCCAACAGTTGGCTTCATCTGTAAGCTCAGGGTAAGTTAATTAAAGTTTCCCTCAGTGAGTGCATTAGCTAAATGTTAATGCCTTACATTATCAACAATGGATATGTCACAACCAGGCTGTTCCAGGAGCAGTTTGACGATCTCAGCACGGCCATGTTCACTTGCACACATGAGAGCTGTGGATCCCTCGTCGTCCTGCACGTTAACATCAGCGCCACACTCCAGCAGCGCCCGCACCATCTCCTGCCGACCGTGGCTAACAGCTAGCATCAACGCTGTCTGGCCCGCCTGCAACAGTAAGGAAATATGAATGTAATTTCCTCCTAAGAGAATACAGCTGTTGTGAGGTTATCATATGGCTTACCATATTTATTTAGTGATGAGAAAATTTACACCTGAATAAATATTGCAAAACAAACAAAAAACACTGACCAGTACCAATGTTATTGTTCATCTATCTGAAACAATGTGAAGGAGGAAATTTTTTACTTTAACTAAAGATTAACTACAAAAGGTATTATTTATACAGATAAATTTCATTTTTCAGCCCTACACTACTTCATTTTTAAAGTCAAATAAATTTCAGCGAAGTGCTGCCAGTCTTCATAGCTCCTCAAAACTGTTGTGCCTTGCTTAAGAGCATTTCTGTTATTATGCAGCAATAATTTATTTATTCAACCCAAAATTTCCCTTGTTAGTTAAAGCTGACAGGTGAGTTTTTATAAAAACAACTTTTATATATATAACATATTTGCTCAAGCTGTTTCTACATCCATACAGTAGTACATAAGACAAGTCTGTGAAAAAAAAACATGTTCCACCTCGTTGTGCTTCTAAAGGCATTTCTTAGAAAGTACTGTATGCTAAAAAAAAAGTCATGAAAAAGTGATATTATAGTATGTCATGAAATATCATAGTATAGTATGTCATAAAATGTCATAGTATAGTATGTCAAAAAAATGTCATAGTATATTCTGTCAAAAAAAAGTCATAGTATAGTCTGTCAAAAAATGTCATAGTATAGTCTGTCAAAAAAAAAGTCATAGTATAGTCTGTCAAAAAAGTCATAGTATAGTCTGTCAAAAAAGTCATAGTATAGTCCGTCAAAAAATGTCATAGTAGTCTGTCAAAAATGTCATAGTATATTCTGTCAAAAAATGTCATAGTATATTCTGTCAAAAAAAATGTCATAGTATATTCTGTCAAAAAATGTCATAGTATAGTCTGTCAAAAATGTCACAGTATATTCTGTCAAAAAAATGTCATAGTATAGTCAAAAATGTCATAGTATAGTCTGTCAAAAAATGTCATATTATAGTCTGTCAAAAATGTCACAGTATATTCTGTCAAAAAAATGTCATAGTATAGTCTGTCAAAAAATGTCATAGTAAAGTATGTCAAAAAATGTCATAGTATGGACCGTTTCATTGCTAGTCTGTTGCTAGGGCAACAACTTTGGTCCTGTTTACTTCCTGTCAGCTTCTGCATTAACATACATTCAAACAGGAAATACAAAGGGACCAATTTAGAATGTTTATGTTGTCCAGTTTGNCAAAAAATGTCATAGTAAAGTATGTCAAAAAATGTCATAGTACGGACCGTTTCATTGCTAGTCTGTTGCTAGGGCAACAACTTTGGTCCCTGTTTACTTCCTGTCAGCTTCTGCATTAACATACATTCAAACAGGAAATACAAAGGGACCAATTTAGAATGTTTATGTTGTCCAGTTTGAAACGGTCCATAGTATGCCAAAAAAGTAGTGGTATAGTATGTCATAAAAAGTAATTGTAACGTATGTGATTTAAAAAATGTCATAGTATGCTATAATATGCCATAAAAAGTCATTGTAAATCATATTCCTGACATCACAATACTGAGTGAAGTTTAGACTACCAGTGAGATTAACAGGATTTTATTTACAGATTATATGTCTCATGTAATACTGTGTGGGTGTGTGGAATATAAAAGTTACCAACCACAGCTTTAAGGGGTGAAATTAATGACCTACACACAAACAGCCTGCTTCCCTGGTTCTGTCGGCCGCAGCTTCCCCTAAACAGTGCCAGGTGTAAATGTGGTCCCTAATTTAACATGGAGAAAACAGTTCTGAGAACAGCTTTGCTTTGAATTTCAAAACCTGAGTCACTAATTCAAAGAAAAAGTGTTTTTATAAATGTCACCCAGCACATAAACACCCCAGAGACCATAAGCTGAACTTAAAACACAGCAGAAAATAGTACTACTTGAATTCCTGATTCCAAAATTGCATTGCGTGTCTCGTGTTTTGTTCCCCACAGCAACAATAACATTAATTGGATTTATAGCCAGTGGTGCTATAAATTTAGAGTCCTATGACTTGGCAGTGTGAGAGCCTGTCAGGCGCCGTGTCCAAACACACACACTACACAACCCGATTAGATCAAGCAGAGAGATAAAACCACTTAAAAGTCAACAGATTCTCACAAATGTGTCACGTTGCGTTACACATTCCCCTAACTCAATCTAACCTATAACCAGTGAATAAACCAATTATTCATCTGGCTGAGAATGCAGTACTTCATTACAACACAGGAAATACTCTTTTAACACGTCCCCTGCTTAAATAGCAGGCAACAAAGACGGCTTTTATCCCATGTTTTCTTTACCTTCACCTGGCAAGTAGGAATCAAGTACACATTGATTCATTTGTTTTGACTAATTTAAAAAGTAATTAAGTTGTATTTAACTTCTTTGAGTGTTTGTGTGTGTGTTGCTGCAAATGTTTTTGTGAGTGTCACACACTATAAACCAGCAGGGAGAAGCCAAGTTGAGATTCGGCAAAGGAATGCTGTAAAAACTCTTTCGTGTGCAATCTTAGTAACAGATCAAATTAGTGACTCGTTCACCTCACACTCTCTTATTTGGCTGTAATAAGTAGAATTGATCCTATGTTTGGTTTTATAGTGAATGATTTCACATCAGCAGTTTAAGTGGGATTAAATTCATTTAATAAAGCCAGCTGAGCCAGGATCGGCACTTTTTGTAAGTGATAAAATGCTTCAGGCTGTTGGAGCTGACTACAGACTAACAGTGAGTCTTTGCGTTCTTTTTATGGAAACATGTTGGTCATTCACACTTCTCAGGTGATGCTTTTTAAATAAAGAACTGTATATTGGAAAATATGTGTGTCACAAGTGATGACTTAATCCAATATGCACATTTTAGAGCATGAGAACAAATTTTAATAAGCTACATAATTATCAAAACCAGCATGCACTGATTAATCTATTTAATCCCATGACTTTTATTTTATGGTTTACTGGCAGGACCTTTACATCAGAAGTGACACACACACACGAGACTGTGGGAACACTGAGGGAGTCACATAAAGTGGCTACAAGCAGCATGTTAGGAGTAAACAACACAGTCGAGTGTTGTGTCTGGTTCTGCAATGACCTGACGATGACTTGCCTGGCTGGCCTTGGCGTTGACGTTGCCCTGACTGAAGAGCCTCTTGACCACAGCCATGTCCTCCTCCTCCTTCACAGTAGAGAGAGCAGCCAGCATGATGGCTGTGTAGCCCGCCTTGTTCTGCTTATCCACGTTGCACACACCTGCGGGAAACATGCTTAACTACTGTGTACTTTAGCATATATGCAAGGTCACAGATAGGCAGAACACATCACTACTTACATATAGATGAACAGACATTTACACTAAGTTGCCAGTTTATTAGGTACAGCTATAACTAATGCCGTCTAAAACAACAGTCAGTTTTATTCCAGAGAATTTATTATATTAGAATCTGTTTCATAAGGTTTTATAGGTCAAACATAAATTTTGGCTTCTCCAGCAGGATAGCGTCACCTGCACTTTAACCAGACTGTATTTCTTCAGGTAATTTAGCACAGTATTCCTCTCACACTTAACACACTACCAGATAGAATACTTAGACAAAGTGTGCACAGAGTTTTTTCTAATTGCCAGTGCCTTTTTTCAGTTGTTCCCAATGAGGAGAGAGCATCAGCACTGCCCCCAGCATCTTTTTTTTAGAGTGCTCTGGCTTTTTGTGAAGTTCCTGTATGCACTTCTGATTGAAAATCTCTGAAGTTTTCTGAAAGGCACTGGTGCTGCACTGTCGCTCCTTTCAGGCAACCAATCATATATTGTTTTGGCCGTATCTGTCTATCCTGAGCAGCAACAGCTGATTGCTGACGATCACGGGTTACTGCCGTTTGATGCAGCGCTGAAGGGGTATCTCCTTAAGCCTCTCTCCTCCTGCTCTATCTGCCCGGTTAGCACAAGCTAACACAGCAGCAGCAGCTAACAGCCGACACAACACCCTCACACTGACACTGAAATGTCTTAACTGTCGTTAAACCCAGTAATAAACGTTGGGTGTTAGCCATGCAATGCTAACAGTAAGCCCTGTCACTTCAAGTACAACTTTCCTGGGCACGGAGCTCACACTCCCGCAGCAGTGATCTCATGATAAACAGAGACAGACTGTAAAACAGAGCGGCAGAGAGACACAGCACCTCTCTTTATCCTCTTACAACAACCCAGCTGGCCACCAACATTATTAGACATTGTTGAATTTAGGTTGTGACGTCTGATGACCAAACAAATTGAAGTTGCTGAGTTTAATCTTCACACAGTGGAAAGTTGTGAGAATCCGCCCGGCCGCACACACACAGTGTCAGAGCTAACTGTTAGCATCACACGGCTTTTTATCAACAGGTTAAACATCAGAGTTAAGCAGTTTCCGTGTTGGTGTGAGGAGTTTGTTTGGACCGTTTAACGGCATGGTGTTGGATGTTAGCTACTGCTGCAGCTGTGTAGCTCATACTTATTGGGCAGATGTTGAACTGACCCCTCACCAGGAGGACAGCAGCTCTGGAGATGGCTTTAACAGAAAGTCTGATAATCCGGCGAGGAGACGGGATGGTCTGGGATCAGACCACCAGCGCAAAAAAGATCGAATGCAAGTATAGCTTGACTGGAGATGTTTAGATGCTACTTGGTACTGAGTTGTTTTGGTTAATACTTCAAAGGTATCGAGTACTAATACCCAGACTTAGGTATAAATAAGAAAAATTGGCTTTGGGTCCCCAGACATGAGAGCCCGAAGTTGGAACCTTCTCTAATAACAGGTTGGATTATTACCAAGATTGTCTTTGTAGCCTGTCCGGTAACATTTTATAGTGTAGTGTGTATTATTCTCAGAGGGTCACTGACCTGTGTCCAGCAGCAGCCCCACCACACCAAAGTTGGAGTGGGAGACACTGTAGTGGAGAGCTGTGTTGCCGTTGCCATCCGTCATGTTGACTACATGCTCCAGCAGCACCGAAGACACCTCCGAGAACGCCATCAGGTAGTCTGAGACCCGTGAAGGCTGAGCCATCTTGGCGCTGGAGATGCGGAACCACTCGAGCTGGACTGTGTGGGTGCTGGAGAGCTGAACATGAGGGTGGGAAGTCATATCATCTATAAGTATCCATTACACACAGACACGGCATCTGGAGCGTATTCATCTCAGCAGGTAGACAATAATAAAGCTGTATTTTACTAGAGTTGGTTACTCACCCACATTTTCTCATAAAATGGTGAAATTAAAAACAGCTGTGTAAACAGTGTGTTTTGGCAAAGTCAAACTGTATTTATCTGATGTGTATATTATCCTAACATTTCACTGAATGTCAAGGGAAGCTTCTTTTAACCATCCGTTGTTAAACTCAACAATGATCCCGTTCCCGAGCCTTTTCTCAGTCTACACTCCTGTTATTGTCCCATGAGGCTCCTGTTGTTTATAATTAACGTTTGCTGGTGCCTAAAATATCCCTAAAACATCAAATACAGTCGCACAGCTTTCATCAACTTTAAGTAATTACGATTTTTCATTATTTTGAAAAATGAGTAGCTTGATGAAAGAGTAAAGAAGCATGCAGGGACGCACCACTTCCTTACTCTTCAGTGTTTTGACATCATCGTTCAGGTGGTTCTTCAGAATCAGGCACGCTTCACGCATTTTCGAGCTCAGCTCAAACCTGTAAAAAACACAAAAATGTGTCAGTCAATGTGTTCAATGATCAGATTTGATCTTTGAGGAAAAAGGAAACTTTTTTCTGAAAGTGCATTCAGCAGTGTAGCAGCTCGCAAAATGTACTCTTTGGTACTAAGCAACAGCGTACTTCTCTTTCACAGCATCAGATGAATAATTTGTGGCTCTCAGGGTTTCCTCATCAGTGTCACTCTCATCCAGGTTGACGTTTCTTTCCTCCTCTGACGTTTCGTCGTCCAGAGCCACCTCGTCCTCCTCAGTGCTGTCCAAGCACTCGCCTTCTCCACTTTCTCCAGAAGAACTCCCATCCTCCTCCTCCTCCTCTTCTTCCTCCTCCTCCTCTTCTTCTTCTTCACTGGATGTAGATTCATACCTGGGGGAAACACAGATATGTGGTGGAATAAAGTGCAGCTTGGGCTGTTGAAATTTTAGGCACTCTGATGGCTCCTTTTTCAGTAGGCAACATGTTAATTAGTGAGGAAAATGTTTTTTTGCTACTTGTCAAACCTTTAACCTGGTCACAATTGATTCAGTTTGACTACTCGCCAACTGTGTCAAACTGCGTCGCCCTACAAGTGTCTGTCAGGTGAGGAATGACAACTTACAGAAAGCTTGACACCTTGTGGGAATTGCACTCTGTCACTGATGCTAGTGCTGTTAGCATAAGTTAGCAATTTTGGTGGACAACTGTACAGTTTAATGTGGAAGTCAGATGGAAAGATTTTGTTTTATGCGTGCACCTTTTCTGTGCTGCTCTCAGTGAGAAGCTCTGCTCTAGACCGTCTGCCGCTCTTATTTTATTTTTACTGTGGTAAAAAATAATATAAGGTTTCAGGTTACCCACCCTCCATTTAGAATACCAACAAACTGCAGGCTCTTCTTGCCAGTGGTGCGATTCTCGCCTGCGTTACTCCCATCCTTCCTCTTCATGATTGATTTCAGCATACCTGTTACCGCGAAGGAAGCAGATGGATCAAACATTAGTTCAAACAAAGAGAAACACTCACACATGATGTAAACAAAATCAGTCTGTCACTGGGGGGATTGAGCCATCTCTTTAGAGTATGACATTTTTGCTTTCTAGTTGAACTGCTTATGAAACCAATTTGTTTTTTCAATAGCTGTGTTCATTTTTCAGTTAATATTCTTCATATCTGAGAGGGTATTTCTGTAATTTCTGAATACTGTCAAATAATTTTCACAGAAAAAAATGATGTTATTTCTAACTTATCATATTAGAAAAAGACATTACATAGACATACAATCATAATTAATCATGAGTGTGACCTATTGAGTCTTTGATCCAGTGCACACAGGTCAGCTTGTCATGCAATAATGTGAAACTGCCTGCAGGCAAACATAACATTCAGCATACATGTAAGTGTCCACTAAAAAAACGAAGACTTAATATTTACTTGGTTATAAATGAGATAGTTCTTTGAAGCTAATTCCTATTTTCCCTTTACATTAGTATCAGATTACAGGTGCTGTAGTTGACAAAAACAAACTTGATGGAAGAAACTTTGACCTATGCATACAAACATTTTGGAGACGGAAAATTGGCGACACAGATGGTGAGGTGGAAGCCTGATTGTAGAAATTGTTGAATATGTTTTGGCGCATACCGTTTTTGGTTTTTGTCTGTACATACATTCTTAGTATGGATCCTAGGCATTGTTTTCTAAATGAGACCCCTGATGTGTCACTCTTCACCGAAGGCAAATACCTTGAAGTTCTCACCTGTCTTGGTGCTGCTGGCTGCAGTCTTCTCTTCTCGATCTTCCTCCTTCTCCTCAGCCATACAGACCACCTCCTCTCCTGGTGAGACCTTGTAATCAGCGATGGTCAACTGTCTCTTCTTTGGGACTGTAACTTTCTGCTCCTCCATCTTTTCCTCAAACAAGATCTCCCACTGGCTGGCAGTGCTGACCACTGCAGTGAGAGCTGGTTGTTCTGTCTCTGCTACAGCATCAGTCTGAGTGCCTTGTTCCATCTGAGCTACCTTTAGGCTCTCACCTACACATGCATCGCTTACCTCAGGACGACACAAAACTGCAGCATGCTTTACCGCAGCAGTCAATGTCTCTACTTGGGCATTCGTCATGTCTGGTTTTGCGAGAACCCCCTTCTCAAACGTGACTTTGGAGGTTTTCTCCTCCACCTGGGCTTTAAGGAGCCCCATGTCTTTGTCGGCCACACTCAACCTGTCCTCCAGAGCCACAATGGACTCCTGCTGGAATTTAATGGTGTCCTGTAAGGTGTCGATCTCCCGCTGTGCTTCACTGGTCAGCCCAAGTAGTGACTCCATAACCCAAACCTCAGCCTCCTCTGTCTCCACACTGGCCTGTACTCCCTCCTCATGAACCAGAGGGACCTCAGTTTCTGTTCCTTTCTCACAAACATTTACCTCAGTGCCCTCAGAGGCATCTTTCACGCCCTGGCTGTAATAGAAAACAACAGAGTCCATCGGCACATTGTCCCCAACAGCCACTGATTTCTTCTCAACGACAGGAACTTTTTCTGGAGCTTTTATCAAGACTTTCGGTGAAGCTTTTGTAGCTTTCTCGTCCTTACACTCAAATTTCTCAGCCAGCCTTTTCAGCTCCCCAGATTTTGTGAGGGGTTTATGTCCAGGTGAGGTTGGTGCAGCCAGTCGACTGTGGATACTGTGGTCAGACTGAAGGGTCTCTGTGGTTTGGGTAAAAGATTCTGTGGTCTGTTGCTTCTGCTGGGCCTCCTCCATGGCTGCTTTCTTCTCCTGCAGGGCTAACAGGAGCATGTCTTTCTCTGCACGAAGCTTGGCCACCTCTTTCTCAAGTGCAGGAACACCTTTTACCCTCTCTTCCATCTCCTTCAGCTGTTTCAAGGCTGTAGCCATCTGCTCTCTAACCGTCTGCAGCTGGCTGGGTGGGATTGGTGTCATTGTGGTGCCAGCAGCTGGAGTGCTGCGCCCAGAGGTCTGAGGGCTGGGTTTAGTCAGGCTACTCAGCAGAGGCTGGGTGGATGGAGAGGGTAAGCGCTGTTTGGGAGGATCTGTGAGCTGGATGCGCCCCCCGTTCTGGTGCTGGTGGGTTTGTTCCTGCTGAAGCCGCCGGCTGGTTTCCAGAAGAGTCCGCTCCACTCTGGGGTTGCGCTGCGGTGGAGGAGGTGGCACTTTGGCTCCAGCTGACAGGGGAGGAACATTGAGGAGAGTCACGGGGGAAATGCAGAGTCCTTCACACGGTGCTGACCCAAGGCGGTTTCGTGGTGGCGGTGGCGGAGGCGCTCTGCCATCCTCACTGGCCGGGGACGCCAGAGACTCTGTGGATGTCCAGCCACTGGTACGACCACCTACACTCCTCTGAGAGAGTTTGACCCCTCGGCCAGAGCGGCGGGAACCGACGGGTGCCCGACGGAGATTGTGCCCACTTTCTATCTCTTCTACATATTTGAGGAAGTCCAGATCCAGCTGGAAACCATACGGAGTCTGGACGGAGTAGGAGCCTGACTGGTCAGCCTCCTCCTGGCTGGGGTAGATGAAAGGAGAGCCCAGATCTGAAGGGAAAAGGACATGTGACCGGACAATATGGCTATGAACTTAAAGGTGGCCTTTGAAGCTTCAATATGAATGAATAAAAGTTCTGCTTACATTCAGTGTTTTTCACCAAAACGCATAGTGTGGAATCAAGTCTAACAAACACATTAAATGTATTTCTTGTCTCATAAAACACTTGCAAAGCCCATTTTTAAAAATGTTTTACACCTGCATTATGTGGGATAATAAACTACTACTTCTTCTATGTGCCTCAGGGTGCTCTCAGACCTAGAGTTGTCTTGCTTTGGTCTGAATCAGGGACTAATTTATTTACACAGTTGCATAATTGCCTAGAGTTGGTTCGTTTTCTCACGGCAGCATTTACAAGCAGACCAGATCAAATGCCTGCGCGAGAAAGCTGCTCTTGATTGGTCAGAATTTCCATGCGGGAAAAATCCAGGACGTAAACAAAACATTTAAGAAGAGTACACTTGTAAGATAAATGTGACACTTTCTAATGTCACAATGGAGGGACAACTACGCAGGTTGATTTTAGCGCTGCTCATCGTGGACTATATTGCTGTCATTGTTCATTTTAGTCAAACCATACAGTTTGAAAACGAGGCGCGGCTCCAACTAGAAAACAATGTTTTGATGCATTGGATGTGCTGAATGTGCATATTAAGGCAGTACAGGAGGAGGTGCACATTAATAATCCTCCAGGACTGCAACATGCTCATGTTTAACCCAAAGAATGTGTAATGTGACTGCAGTTGCTTCGGATCGAGGTCGGAACATGTTCTCACCATAAACGAACCGCACCAGAGTTCATTTGTAACCGGACTGAGACCACCTCTTCAAGAAGGTCTTAGTCCAGTTGTTTTGGTGCGCACCTGAGTGCTTTGCTGAGTGTTTTAACACCTGCCCAAACGAATCGCACTTAGGGTGCAAACGAACTTGAGTTCGATTGAACCAAACCAAACAGGGCAGGTTTGAAAGCACTCTTAGTGTTAATACAGTATATCTCATATTCAATTTCAAATATATTTTGTTTCTTGTGGTTTGACAGCACTGTGATTCCATCTGAACCATTTCAATGTGGTGAACTAAACAAAAATTATTTGGCTTATTACAACAGTAAATTGAAACACTACCGCACCCTGCAACACCCAAACCACATCTCAAAGTCTAAATATTTACATGTTCAATGTTATAAAAGAAACTGGGATATGAGAGACAAAAAACAATAGCATCTTCATGCAGTTCCTTACCAGGCAGCTTTGGGTTAACTTGCACCGACTGAGTCATTTTTCAGGAGTGGGACCTTTCAGCACACAGCTTCAAATCAACACCTGACTAAAGAAAACACACGGTGACATGAATGCATTTGTCATGACTGCACTTAACAAAAAGGAAGGAAAAGGATCATAGTTCTAAAAACACTGCACAGTAGTTTGGTCAAAACATCGGCACAAGTTCATCACTTGTTACCTTCGGACTGTCAGCATGTGTCAGCCTGTGTTATGAGTTTATATTATTTTGTAAGCATCAAAATCGCATTCTCTAAATGCTCCCATGTTTTTGGTAATAGGAGACACAACAAACAAGTGGCTCCTTGCTTTCACTTTGATGGCGGACACAGATGCTTCTTTATAGGAGTTGTAAACGTACTACAAAGTGCAAAAGCGCCTCAAGAAGTTTATGAGTTTTCTTTTGGCTCCTTAGCACGTGTGACTGAATTCAAAAGAAGGTGAATTCCTTTCCTTTCCTTTCAGAGATAAAGTGGGTTGGTTAAATGGACTGTTTGCTTTTCCTCTTTAGAGTTGTTGAAAGATGTTGAGCCTGACATCATCTGTACCTCTGTGTGTGAGTGTGTGCGTCTTCAGCTTTCAAGCTTTTGACCTCTTTACTAGAAGCTGCTTGAGCTTTCAGAAGATCTCTGCAGTAGACTTTCTTAACTATAAGAGACGTTTTGAGTCACTAAGAGTGCAAGATGCGTGCCTGGAATTCAGATCGACATTTGTGTGCGAGTGTGTTATGTAGAGAAACTTCTGGCACTCACAGTGAAGTTGGCGGTCAGGGAAAACACCTCAGAACAAAGTCAAGAACAAAGAGTTGAACAGTGTCCAGAAACCACAAGACAGCTGCTACATTAATGACAGCGTCACACCATCCATCTGTACTGAGAAACCACAGGATTCTTCTCACATACATACTGCCGCAGTGGGAAATCCAACATTCTGTTTGTCTCATGTGTCTGAATAAATACATTGTATGCCCAAAGAAACTAAAGGGCCCTGAAACACCAAGCCGACAGTCGGCTGTCAGGCCGTCAGTAACGGTCTGTCACCCTTGTTTTTGTGGTGTGCCCACACCAATGGCAGTAGTTGGCCCTTGTTGGCTTTTTTAGCTGATTTAGCATTTGTGTAGACATCAGATATGACGGAGCCCGTCGACAAATTAAGTCACTTGTCACAAGACAAGTTTTATTAGCGAACAGTAAATATCCTTTGTTCTGTCAACATCAGGTTGTGATGTTAATGTGCTAACTGGCTATCGTCTTGATTCCATCCTGTCAATCTTCTGGTTGCCCTTTTTGAGTGATGAATACAGACTAACGCCACCTGCTGGTATCAAGAGTTATTTCCTCTCACACAGTTGTAGAACGTGTATACTTGTTGTCATCGTTGGCTGTAGTATTTGCGGTGTCTTGTTCAAGTGCAACTTTTTGGCCGAGACACCGGATATTAGGCAACACAACAGTCAGCCTTTGTTGTCACTAGTTGATGTCAGTTTGGTGTGTCTGGGCCTTAAACTACGTTGTAAAACAATGCAAAACAACAACAGCGACTTTATTCTAACATTAATTTTTTTACACAATATTCTAGTTTGAAGTAGGAAGCAATACAAAACGTCTGACTGAGACTGAAGCTAACTGATTTCTACTCTTCATCATCTTTAAAGGAATACTTACCCACAAGATGACTGTTTCTATATCAGTTACACACTCTGTGTTACCTTGAATTCATGAAGAAAACTGTTTTTATTGCATGCCACAATATTAAACGAAGAATCCAAAAATGGCAAACATTCTCAATGAATTTAAGTCATAGGCAACCATATTTAACAACATCAAAACACCAGTTTACAAACTCTCACCAAACTCGTGAAGTATAATCCAAGTGTCATTTACCCAGTCGTATGCTCCATACATCCCAAACACATGCATTTTCGCTAAAACCTTACTATTTAAAAAACTTTTGTACAAACAGTCCTACGCACAGATTTCAAATACGTGCTTGCCCATGTGCACTACTCATATGTTGAAGAGTTTTAAACAGTTAGGTTGTAATGCATGTGTTTTTTACTACAATTCATCAAGAATTTTCTCTGTTTTTGGATTCTTCGTTCACCGTGGAGGCATGTGAGAAAAACAAAGTTTTCTTCACATATTCAAGTTAACACGGTGAGTAATTGTTATGCAAATAGTCAGTATCTGGGTTAAGTATTCCTTTTAGAGACAAACGTGATCTGTTCAAAATGTCTCAATAGAATCAACAATGCTCTTCAATTTGATCCAAACAAACAAACTGTGCTTCAGGAAAAGAGCAGAGAGAGCTCATAACGCCAAGTTGAAAACTGCATTTAACTGGACACTGTCTGGATAATTGTATACCCATTACAGAGAAAAGATGGAAACGTTGACTGTAATATGACACACTGTAACTTAACACAGTAAAATGAATGCTGTTATGTTGCAGAGAAGGTTACCTCTCTCAGCCGCTCAGTAAGTGATTCATGCAGCTGGAGTTCAGGCTGGTTCCCTTCTTCCTGCCGCACTCAGCCCTGGGAAAGAGAAAACACCCACCATCAGATCTCACACATCAACAGCAGTGTACAGCACATTATTATTCATATTATACAGGCATGTGACAAAATAAATAACAACCCTGAATATAAATGAGGAGACCAGCATAATGGATGCAGATACTTCTACGAGATCTACTCAGGAGGATTGTGGCGGCCCAACACCTTCCAACAATGTGCATGTCACAGTTTGTCACCTATGTGTAAATAGTGCACAGATTGGGCTGCACCGAATCGTTGGCTCCAAAGCTTCATTTGTAATGTTGGCATCGTATTCTAAAGCAACATTCAGATGGTGCATGTCTGTTCATTCTGTTTAAGCTCGACATTTCTGCACAGCTCCAGATAAACATAAGGTAAAATGGTAAATGCACTTGTATAGCGCTTTTCTAGTCTTCTGACCACTTACTGGCTCGAACACATTCACACACTAGTGGCCAAGGCTACCATACATAGTGCCACCTGACTCAATACATCAGTTTATTACCCCAAAAGTCTTTCCAGCTGTTGCTCAACAGGAAGTGTGTTATTTTTCTATCTTTTGCAGAAATACATATATTTTTTTTTTTATCTCAAAATTAAGAAATGATGAGAAACATCTCCAGGGTGTACAGCATGAAGAGAAGTCAGAGAAGCTAGAATAAACAGCAAGAATGAAAAAGCACTGGACAACAGGATGCTAGTGTAAACTCTGACACGATGTGCGTCCACCTGCACCGCCACACACCTCACCATCACAGGTGTGAAGGTTTACTGAGTAAATTATAGAGTTGCTGTCCATGTGGGTCGTGTAAAGCCGATGTTTTTTGGGTGTAAAACTTTTAAAACACAGAGAGACAAAGATTCATGCAGCAGAAAAACAGATACACTGTGTCTTTAAAACACGTACAGTCTCAGATACTGTAACATGTACCCCCGACCCCCCTCCATACACTCACACACGCAAACATACGTGCAGTCATTCATTTTGTTTCAAACACACACACAGATGTGTTTTCCAGCAGCCTCAGGCACATTCCTAACACATGCTGTTGCAACACGCCGGTCGTCCTTCTAGCTGACTGACTACTGATAACCTATAAACACACACACACACATCACCTGTCAGCTCAGACTGCGGCAGACAGACAGTTTATTGTTAAAGTAAAGACCAGAACATTTAGACAGACAGAGGACTAATTACCACAGGTTATAGGATGGAGTTATTCTGGACAATAGCTGAGTTTAAACACTCGGTGAAAAGGAACAAGAATCTTCTCTCACTGATAACAATGTTTCTGCTCAGCATCAGCCGCCGCTCTGTTTCTCCTCAGCGTTTCTGTCAGTTTCTGAGTCTCAGGTCAAAACACAGTGAACGTGATGCTGCAGCAGTCGAGCCAATCACACACAAGTTATACAAAAGAGGTTTTCAAAGATGTGGTCTGACCTTGTTGGCTTACTTTGGTTTGAACCAGAGGGAGGTGGTAGTTTACTGTAGTTTGAGTTTGTTTAGGATCAAACACTAGCTAACCAGAGCTTATAAACAAGTCACATGACTCAAAGGTGGTTAGTTTATTGGGCAATTTTAGCGGCATGTAATCCTGTCTGGATGGATTTAGAAGAGGTTTAGATGTTGAAACAAATCTGGCTTCAGTTGATGAAACTTAAGCTCCTTCTCTGCACTCTTGTTCCACATATATCATCAGATGTGTTTTAGTGACATCTGCAATACGGTTGGATTACACTGCTATTTATATTAAAAAAAAGGTACAGTATGTCTTCTTTGATGTCTTACTAAAGCAGGATCGTATCAGACTGAACTTGTTCCAGTACAGCTGCAACACGGTTTGTATCAATGACAACAAACTATGTATCTTTAAAGATAAAATAAAGAGCACATGCACTTCTGGCGAGGTTTTGCTCTAACATCATCATTATTGGCTCACAGAAATGCACACAGCGCCATGTTTTCTATGCGTTAATAATTATGACTGTATGCAGGCACTACGTCATTCATAGTTTGATAACGACCCCAATATTTAACATTGCAAACTAATGCCAAGTACATATGATGATGACAGTTTTACTCAGACATACTGCAGACTGTCAGAGCTCTAACAAGTATTAAATGCATCTCTATACCACTAATTTATTTATCTTTATTAACCAAAGTTCAGGTGACATCTTTAAACCAGGATAAACGTCTCATAAGATCAAAAAGCTGCACAAAGATGTAAATGTTGAGCTTTTTCCACTACAGGAACTTAACAAGCGGTAACTTGGTGTGCAGCCATCGCCACGGGTTCTGCTTCTGTTTCCACTAATGTTATTTTTCTAATATTTCTGGAGATAAATTTCATCACTGCTCAAGATGTGGTACTAAATCCAAACACTGCCATCAATAAAGCAGGATGTGTGTGTGTCAATGTACAGATGACACAACAACACAGTGGAAACACAGAGTGGAATGAAAGCTTTACAGGTTACAAGTCATTCAAAAGACCCTTTAATATGCCAACTGAGTCCATGAGTATACAAGTATTGTATTTTAAGGCTGAGTTTAACCGCACCAAACTGACGACATCTACACCATTATTATCATGAAATAGTATCTTGGCATGTCACAATACCAGAGATTTAGTAGTCGATAACGATAGCAGTGAAATTCCACAATTCTCAACAGCAAATTTACAACAGTAAAAACAAAAACAAAACTATAAATCCCGCTTAAACATGCACTCCTTTATTAAAAACATTTAAATTTCATGCATTCCTGATGAGCCGTCTGGAAAACAAAGTACTAGTCTCTGTGGGTTCATGAGATTTTGTGGGCAAACAAGCCTCAATTTTTATATAGCTGACAGTACGTTAACACATCTCTCCATTGTTGTTATTCAGCACATGTACATGTGAGATATGACAGTTGGTCTTTGTGTTAGGCTGTTTGTCCCGCCCCTCCTTCACTGTGATTGGACGGATGGTGTCAAAGTGACGAGTGCACTGTTAACCTAAAGAACACTTCCATCTCTGCAGTGTTTCACTTTATTGTTAAGCTATTTGACTGAAAGCAAATATACCATAAACTCAACAATAAAGTGAAACACTGCACAGATGTAAGTGTGCGGAAATCTTTTTCGACCAGTTTGAACTTACTGATGTTTCCAGCACCTTGCCAAGACCAAGGCGGGTGGAGCAGTGGTTGTTCTGCATCAACTCTTAGTGACCTGGGGGGAAAAAAAAACACCAAACATGCAGCGCTCAGTGAAGAACAGACTGCTCAGCACCTCGTTACACTGCTGGCGTTTGTATCATAATGTAAAGGCTAAGCTGTCGCTGCAGCTGCACTTCTGACTATGTTCAACATGTTGTTGTTGTTCTTCCTGGTAAGTGTTCTTCTTTTGGCACTAAACAGCTGACTAGAACATTTGTAGGTGTTTATGTTGCCTCTTCAGGTCCGTAAGAATCTCATCTCCAGTGCCGTCAGTACTGCAGAAAAAATTAGTGCTATCACGTTTTCAGAATCATCAGTTCTCATGTCATCCCTAAAATTGTTTTAAACTTTTCTTGAAGTGTCCAAAGACACAATTATGCACTTTAAAGTCTCGATCAGTCGTCCACAGCAGCAAACAAAAAACACGAAGGGTGACCAAAAAGATGGCTGCCTCTCTTAGGGGCTGAGAAGTACTCATTTCTGTGGAGCATTATTCATAAAACTGGATTGCACAATGTGTTGTTAAGTTAATTAGACTGTTGAGTAAACAAAATGAACCCCCAACAGTCAAGTCTTTCCTCCTCCCCACATCTATTCTCTTTATTCTCCCATTCATCATTATCCTTCTCCTCTTCCAGTCATCAGTTTCCCTCATTTAAACATTCTTTTTTCTTTCTCAGCTTCTCCTCATCTCTACCCTCCTCTAATCACATGACTCACTTCTCCTCTGACCCTCTTCTTTTCTCACCCACCACACACACACACACACACACACACACACACACACACACACACACACTCTCCTCTCAAGTGTTGCTGTTTTTCTCCCTGATTTGATGACAGGCAGCAAATTACAGACTTCAGGGAGAAGCTGCATTCCTTCTCTCTGCACCCCCCGAATCCTGACCAGCTGAGAGCCACGCTGTCGAGTCTCTCACACACACACACACACACACACACACACACACACACACACACACACACACACCACTGAGTGCCAATGCACATAATGACACTTGCAAGCCAAAAACAAAATAACAAAAATGCACCAGAAACACATGTACGTGAGGGCACATACCAACAGAAACACAGTGCATATATTCACACAGACAGCCGAAACACAAACACACACACACACACACACACACACAGAGTCACACGATGCAGTCAGACAAAGACGATGTTCACGGCTACAAATTTCAGCCAACACACTGCGGTCATACCACCTTAACGTAGTAAAGTTTTCACTGTGTTCCTATTGTGAACAGATAAAGCTCATTGTTCTTCAGACTCACTAAAAACAGCCTGAGACGTCTGTATTTCCATGGCGACAAATTACGTTACATTCTTCAGTTTTCACACAGCAATCAGCTTTAAACTGTGGCAGCTCATAATCAACACTACAGCCACATTTCTCCACACTGCAGCCACACAATAATCTTCGCTATCTGCCAGCACTATCAGCAGCTAAAAGTGTTAACTAAAGCAAGGGTGTGTTCACTGTGATCCAAGAAGGCTCTACATCTATTTTCATCTGTTGAAGGATGAGTGCGGTGTTATTTTATGCTTCCAAAATGTCCAGGAAGTTTCCTGGAAAGATTTCTGCAGAGAAAACAGAGACAGTGTTCAACTGGCACAATCCCAATTATTTTCCTTTTAATTAGTGCACAGTAAGTCAGCTGCACACGTAAATTAATTAAAAGATCAATGACTGCATATTTCCTTGGCTTGCCTTTTGAAACAATTTCTATTTTCTTTATAACTTGAGGCCAGTTAAATTATTAGGAAATTACAAACGCCTAAAGTGAAGCACTATCTTGCTGTTATTGTACTCACCAACATCCTTGCTGAGGTCTTGCAAACACAACCATGTCCAATGGGCAGTCAGATGATTTTACGGGTTGTAAACAAGCCGACAGTTAACCAAATTATCTGAAACACTTGATCTGGAGGTTTAATACCAAGCGACACAGGAAATGTCAGTAACGTGCAGGAAAACGAAGCATGTACGACTACACAAGTGTGGTAAATTTGAATCCATGAACTGTGAAAGATGTTTAGATCATGTTAGATTGTATGAGTGTTCATGTTCTTTATTGTGTGTGCAGATCTCAACAGTCAACTTCAGTGAGCATAGTTCCATTATCCCTGATAGAAATTAATACTAAAATGAGACCAAAGTGGATCAGACTTCAAGCTTTTGGGATAGTTGGGATACAACAAGCAGAAGTAGAAGTAACACACACCTTATGTCTATAAAAATAACTTCAATTCGTACTTAAGTGAGCAAAAACATTTCCTAAAAATGTCAAACACAGAACACTGTTGTTGGTACAGTTTTTCCCCCTCGGCTTCAGTAGGAACATGTGACGAGTGGAGAAGTACCACGAGCGGAGCAGAGAACATCGAGCTGTCCTGCATTAAAGAAGAGGAAATGTCGTGCTGGTTCGAGGCTTTGGAGCCATGTTCTGAAACGGTGACCTCATTCCCACCGCCACCACCACCACCACCCTTTTTCCCCAAGAAGAGAAGTCAATCTGACAGACGAGGAGGGAGTGAAAGCCGACATCCTCTCTCGGTGACAGCAACTTGTACCGTTCTGCTGCTTTACATGAGAAAAAAGCCATTCAGAATTCCGCACACACAAACACACACATGCACACACATAGCAACAGAGACACAGAGCACAAATACAGGCCTCCACCCTGTATGACACACCAGGATTAATTTACATGTGAGGAGATTCACTGATTTCATTTTCAGTTTGACACAAAAGTCAAATCTTATCCTGAAACTAACCACTGTTCATTTTTTGGATGAATAATGGATATAATCATTCCAGCTGCTGATCTGAACTGTATTTAACCAAAGTAAATTGAATATTGGGTATTTAACTGTTTTTTGGTCAAAACAAGCATTTTTCTGACAATTCATAAACTAAACCAATCAAATATAAGAAATATTCAATTCAAATCGACAACAAAACTTATCATCAGTTGCAGCCATAAACAATTTACTGATAATAATAGCATCTAATTTCTTTAATTTAACTGTAATGCTTTTTGTTCCCTTAATCCAGTCTCACCTGACGATCCATTTAGTAGCAGTTCTGGAGATTTTGAACCTGACCCATGACCTTGACCTTCATCAGCAGAAGAGCAGCTACTAGATGGACTGTTGAGTTGGAATATTCCATTTGATCAAGAACAAACTCTGAACCTCGACTTTGAAGCCAACACGGACAAGAAGTGGTCAGAAAAATGGAAATGGGAACATCTGTGATTCCTCAGCTGCTGACAAAAATCATGTGATGTGATCAAACACTGCAGAACAGCTCCTAAATAGACGCTGATGTCAGAATGTTCTGCAGCTGCCGTGTCCAAAATCAAGCATGAAGTCTGAAGCTCGACTTATTTGTTGCTTTCTGAAACAGGAAACATCTTGACGCAAATGTGTGTTTTAAAAATCTTAAACTCTCATCCCAGATCATCCTAAACTTAAATCTAACCACTAATCCTGAACTTTATCTTCTGTAGGAGGTTTGTTACATGTCTTTATCCTTGTGAGGACATTTAGGCCTAACATACATTGAACACAAGCAAACACATACACACACATGAGGGCCTCTCTGCTGCTGGGATAAATCTGCAGTTTCCTGAAGGGAAGCCCACTACTCCCCTAATAAATCCCCCCTCATCACCACACACACACATAACCCCTCCGTGCCCCTGTGGGAGACCTCCCATTGTCTCCCAGTAGGAACTGGTGGGGGGAGGGAGGAGGGGTTCTGCCAGGAAACCCATCAGGCCGTCCTGAAAGCTGCTTCCTGAAGGCAGCAGGAAAACACCGGCGAGAAGACAAGCAAAAGCTGAGAGCTGAACAAATAGAGCCAGTGTGACACGAACACACACACACACACAAACACACACACACACTGCGGCATCCTGCAGCCAACAACAGCACGCAGGCCGACATCACATGATGCATCACATGGAGGTTAGATAACATGTTATCACTTTTGGCTGAGGACTCAAGTGTTTGTGTCACACAATAACACGCGCTCACCTCTCGCTATACATACAGTACACAAACACACACACACACACAGCGTTCTGCCACTTCCTGTCTGCCATCTCTCAACATATAGATGCACACTGAGTCTACATCTGTAGTATGAAATGTGCTATATAAATCAACTTGGCATAAATCACACGCTGACGCCACGTCCCTAACATCTTGTGTGTCCTGCTGTATCCAGATAAAAAAGAAAATCAATTTTTTTTCCACAATCAGGTTGACTTCAAACATCACATGCGTCCTGCCTCCCCTCCCTCTTCCTTCCAGATTCTCCAGCAAACACAATCAGGCACATTCAGCCTCCACAATGAGGCTTTATGCCCATTTGGTGGCAATGCTGTTTTCAAGAAGTTTTGTGAGGCCTCCTTGTTTTCTCCTCAACCACTAGACCCCCCTCTACACTCCCTGCCTTTTCCCCGACTGTGTCCAGGTTCAAAATGTCACATAATGAATTCAATAAAGTCGCCGGGGAAGTCGAAGACATGACGAGAGAGTGAACTTGAGCAGAGAGCTGAAGGCTCCCACAGTGGATCTGAAGATGCTGAGAAGCAGCTGCTCTGACTTTAAGTGTTCACATGAAGCATCTCATGGAGGATAAAGGGAGGCGACTGTGAATGAATGCTGACATCCACTGATTTAATACTGCGCCTCCTTCTATGTCAGATCTAATTTGATGTATAACATGATGAAAGAGTTGCAATCTTTTTCTACTTTAATTGGTGATTTTCATAATTGCATTTCATTTCACTTTAATTCATTCAGTCTAACATGTCAGCCTGTTTCTTTTTGTTTTGCCATCACCAGCACTGTCACTGTCAAATGTGCAGATTTAAGAGTTGTTATTTTCTGTGATTGTTGCTCCAACTGGCTGAAACAGCTGGTTTTCTGACTATAATTCAGATCTATTTGGATCACAGAGCAGATCAGAGATGTGGGCAGGGATTCAGAGGTCTGGGACCAGGCTTTGATCACTTATGTTTCCCCAAAAAACTCTTTCAACGTCAACATGTGTTTAGACCAGGTCTAATTTTGACACCCAATTTGGGATGTTTCTGGTCTGTAGCAACAGCCTCACTGCACTTTAATTTGGTCGACTAAATCTCAGGACATATTTGACTAAGATTCATTTTAATTTTGTAACTTTTAGGCATTTTGGTCAAATAATCGACATGCAGAAAACTATCAATCACCTGCAAGCAAATGTGGCCAATGACAGCAGTGTCAGCTCAGGCTACCTCAACTCCTACAGCACACCTGAAGCTTTGTCCATTTCATGTTCTATGTTTATTGATTGAACTTGAAGGATAGGTTTTGAGTCTGTGTTAATACAATACTCACCATACTGTATGTACATTGAAATGGGTATTGATTGCTTAAATAGTCCTTATTCTGAGTAAAACATGTTCCAATTTGAGGCTTCAGCAGTCTGAATTTGTCAAATCATGTCGGTATCCTCCAAAGCTGCAGTCTTTTTAGAACAGAAATTTGACTGTGTGTTCCTGTCTCTCACTGCAGCTCAGCAAAGAAGCACAAAGTTTCAAATTAACGCTATAAAAGGAAAGAAACTTTGGAAATGTCCTACAAAAATGACTTACAATTAGAGTCTCTTAGTCAGTTTCTGCATCTGCCGGTAAAATTGTGGGTTTTGATCCAGTTAGGTTTCAAACATGGATGACCACAGAACCAAAAGATCTGAGTGGACATGAATGAATTGTGGGGATGGCAACATTGAGTGTCTCTCTCTGGAAATATAATGCTGTTAGCATTGGTTTGCAGCCTAGAGAGCTGCCACTTAGTCAGCTGAGACTGAGGCGGTCCCATGGCTGAAGGCTGGCTGCCCCTCCCTGAAACAAAGCAGCGCTCACAAATCGAGTTTTCCCCAATTAGCCAGTTTCCAGCTCTGATGTCACGTTGCATTTTGGACCAAACGCACCTTGTTTTCCCTCCATGGTGAGATAAACACTCCAGGCCTGTTTCCCCAAACATTAGACTGAAGCTTTGTAGAGGCTGCTTTTTAAATGCATACTTAGTTTTCCATCTGAACTGCACAAATTTGTCTTTTTCTCTCATTTCCTTTCTTTCTCTAATAATTTCAGGTCTTTGTGTTTTCTAGCCAAGCCAATAACTCAAATAAACCAGCTTTAAGCATCTCTAAAAGCCTCTCTGAGTTGACCTACATATCAGGTCCACAGATTTGTGTTTAAGACTCTGACCCATTTGTCTCTTTCACAACAGTAGCAACTGGAGCCTCCAGATGTTTGATTCTCGTAACTGCAGCACAGCACCAGATGTCAGCAGCTTTCTGCCCAGAAACAACTGAAATATGTGTCCGTTATCGTGCTGTTTCCTCCACCGGTGAAAATTATACCAGTTCAGCATCTCTTTGATGGAGAGTGTCGGGGTAATGACAAGGCACTGGATGAATGTAGGTCTTTGAAATGTTTCACAAAAGCTCCTGCGAACACACCTTCATCACCATGGAGCTGCTCCTGTGGAAAGTACATGTTTGTGGGCTTTAATTCAGTTTTCCATCAAGCACTGATTCAGTTAGCTTGTCAGTTTCAGGCCGCTCATTACTCCTGAGAGGCGATCTGATGTCCGCTGGGCATTACATAACTTAATTAAACATATCGATGCCATGCAGTCGATGCAGAGACCATCTGCAGAGTGATGTCATCTGAACTGCAAAGGGGACTCCATTCACTGAATTTGGCTTTAACTCACTCTTCTTCTTTTGCTCTTTTTTGGTCATTTATTACACTTATTCTGTGCTTAAAAAAAAACCTCCTTGTTTTTGCCGTTTTATTGATCTGTTTCTTTCCCAGTACGTTTTTGCCACTTTCTAATTAGACTTTTTTTTTCTAAGTTAAATCATTTACTAATGCTTCACATATGAGTTATAAGCAGTGACAACCAACTTTTAGACATGGTTTCCTAAAACTTATTCTAATAAACGGCATATAACTGCTCTGTAAAAGGAGAATTAAATTATTTATTGACCATTAAAACCTTTATAAAGAATGCCCTATTAGAAAGTGAAACCTGTATTTTTAGTCTTTATGATTTTACAAAATGACTGATATTCATAAAAAATACAAAACAAAGAGAAAGACATACAGTTAAAGCTCAGAGAGGCAGTTTCATTTTGGCGTCATTTGGCAAAAATCTTATAATAAACTTTGAGCACGTTGTTATTCAAGTGGACTGAGAGAAAACTAGACCTCTGCACCTCCTCTTCACTGTTTTCAGAAAGCTTCTAGGCCCAGACACACCAAAGCAACTTCAGAGAACTAGCGGTGACGAAAGCCCCCTGCTGCATCGCTTCACGTTACCTGTATCTCGATCTAAAAGTTGCACATGAACATACCGCAAAGACTACAGCTGACGGCCTACCAGTACGTTATGTTCTGCGCCTGCACCAACAGGGTCCGGGGTTGCCGATTAAACATGCTAAATCAGTGGAAAAAAGGCCGTCTAGCACCAACAAAGGCCACGGACGCTCACTGACAGTCCAACATTGACTGACGTCAGACAGTCACCTTGGTATGTCATGGCCTTAAAAGAGAATCCAACAAACGAAATAAAAAATGTTGATATCAGCAAAAAGTTTCAGAGATGGACAGAGAATGCTGTTAATAGTTCACAGCAAACAGCTGCAGCTTCATGTTCAAGTGTAGCTAACATTAGCTGGAACAATGAATCACAGTGTGTCATCCACTTCACTCCCCGCCACTACATACCACCTCGCCAGGAGACGGACACCGAATCACTAACTGCAGCAACATGATTCCAGCCAGCGCAAACCCAAGCTCTGGGTGACTGTACAGCCCTGACTCCCTACTGGATCAGCAAACGTTCTGTTGCTGCCATTACACAGGTTAAACTCAGCACTGCCACTGGACATTAGCCAGCTGTGACACCCAGCGCTGGGGAGTTTGTGCTGGCCGAATTCAAGCTAATACAGCTGCCTACTGATGGTCTGTCTCCTAAGCTGCTGCAAGCTCTACTACCGGGGAAGTAGTCCACAGCGGTGTGGGGCAGTGGGATGGCTAACGTTAGCTTGTTTATTCTTGTCTAATCTGTGGTCTGATAAACAATAAACTGTTGGGAAGGGCTTGGGACAGAGGAGGGAGAAAGTTGGGCTACAGGCTGCATTTTCAAATTATGCTAATTTTGTTTTAGCTTTGTTTTGTTTTGTTGGCCTTTTACAGATTTCTGCCAACCCCAGCTTTACATAACAGTTTAAAAGAAAAAGAGAGACAAACGGGAATATCAGAAAGAATAAAATTAGGATATAAAAGATTGTTTTCATCTTGCAGTGGAGACTCAATGTGTCAAGCCTTTTTACTGTATATATAACTTCATAGGGCAGAGGTGCTTTTTCAGAGTGCTACAACATCTGTTCCACTATGAGCCAGTGAACAGAGGTGATCTCTGAGCTGCCACACCAGTCTAAAACTGGAGTTCGAGGCCTCACTCTCACTTTACCCTCACAGACATCACTCTCACTTTGCCCTCAGAGACATCACATTCAAAATCTCGAGACGGCGTCAGAGAAAGTCTGACTTCAACCACAGACTCAAACGTCCCTCTCTTCAGTAGCACACAAAAACTTTTATTGTTTGATCCAAAAATGAAAATTGGATTCAAAATGTTTGTGGCGTTGCAGCAACAAGCGGGAAGTGTTTCCAAAAGCAGTCGCGGTTTGGTTCTTCCACAGAGAGAAGTGGTCAGTTCTGGCAGAGCGAGAATCTGACCTCTTCGGTGCTCGAGCCACAAGAGTCAAACCAGTCTGCCACTATCACCATTTCACCAGCCAAAAAGTCTCTTAGGGTCAAATATCACAACCTGTAATTTACGATCAGTGTCTGGTAGACTCAACAAATTCACCAGATGAACCAAAATGCAGCAGTGACTGGTTAGTTTGGCGTTTTCCCACCCTGATGTTTGTGCACACAGTTTGATTATTGCCTCTTTCCCAAGTACTTGAGTTAAGGTGGGTATTTTTAGCCCTGTGTTTTCTCATTCAGGGTTTCTCAGGCAGCAGAGATAGCAGAGGGAGGAGCATCTGAGTGGACCACAGTGGTAGAGGCTTACCGTCTATCCTATAATCCTGTATTTTTGTCTCTGTATGCTCTTTATAGTTTTCTATTTTTATATGTATGCTTATTTCTGTTTTATAATACACCACTTATTGTTTACGTCTTTTACTTTATCTATTTACCTGTAAATTAATGTCTTTGTGCTGCTGCAATTACAGAGTTACCTTGCTGGGGATCAGTAAAGGTTTACCTTATCTTTCTTATCAGTGGTCCTGTTTTGTTTTCCTGTTTAGTTTTCCTGTTTATTTCATAAGAAAGGCATGACTGGTTGTTACTTTATGTTCAGTAATTTGCAACAATTTAAAAGATTAATCTGGTGATACGTTTTTTTTCTTTATGTAAACAAATCCTATGAAAAGACTAGGAATGATAATGATTTATTGACAACCGAATAAATGGTCATTAAGACACTGGACAATGAAGCAGGCAAAGTGAGGCATTCTTCCGTTATATTGGATGTCTTTCATATGTCTAAGCCTCTATATCTTTATATGATTCATAAGTAATGCAATGTTTTCAGAGAATAAGCGCTATGTATCTGTGAGCTTTGATTGAGTAGAAAAGCACCTTGGTATTGTTTGGTATAAGCCGTTTTTTTTTGTTTTTACTTAATCACGATTAATCAATTGATTGTTTATGTTACCAATGATTGATCAGGGACAGTGCATACAATTTGAAGCACTAGAAAAGACTAAATCCAACAATGAATTGATCCCAATAAAGAAGTCTTTGTAGCCGAAACCTGTGCCATACAGCTCCACTGTTGCTCTGGGTGACATGTTCCTTCATTATGATGAACTCTGGCACTGAGGTTTATTTTGGGTGCCACACAAACACCGTCCTGCTGCTGTAAACACTCTTGAGCAAGAAATGTGTGTTTATCTGTGGCTGAAAATAGTCCCAGACAAATGCACTCTTTACTCCTGTTTGAATAGAGTTAGCTAAAAACTACAGTGCCCAGCTGTTTTAGGAAATGATTTACCCCAGGATTCCTGTGGATCCTCAAAAAGTGTTTTAATAATCTAAAAATAAGGCCTTGATTGGTATAAAAGTGATTAAAATTCATCTTTAAAGTCTTAAAAATGCTGAAACATGGGAAGTCAGATTTTATACATCTTTTTTTCTAATGCTGCACTTCAAAATCTCAAAATAATTAGTAATATCTGTCTTTTTTAATCTTTTGAAATAATTTACCAAATGCCTCTCACATTAACGTCGCACAGAACACGATAGCGGAACCAAAAACAAAAACACTCAGAGCAGAGGATCCACTATCAACTAGCTAGCTGTCTCTGAACCCTGGATAACACAGATTAGTGCAAATCAACAAAAACTGGCTACATAAGCAAGATTTTGTCCCATGGCTGGAACTAGTACAAGGTGATGCATGCGAGGCTTGGTGTATTTTATGTAAAATGGTTTTCAAATTCAGCACTATGGGAATCAAGGTAGTGGAACCCAAACACAGACACAAATCACCAAGTCATGTTTTACATTACTATGAAATTTGGGCAAAATAATCCCTAACCCTAAGTAACTGATGTCAGTTCATGTTTTGTTTGTTTTTTATTCAATTTTGGTTGTACTAAAATTGGTCTTTAATAATTTCGAGTGGCATCAAGATAGTCTTTATAAGTCTAAAATCTAACCTAAAACATATGACATATTTGGGACCTGTTTTTTGAAGATTTTTTCAGTAGGAAGAACCAGTGGGGTTTGGGACAGACAGGAAATGGAAGTCAGGAAGCCACTGGTTTGACAATAACTAAAGAATTCCTGCGGCCTTTTCATTAAGTAACTTTTAATTCTTTCCTAAACTGTTCATGATGTTCCACTGCTTCAGAGTCTGAGATAAGAAGTCTGGAGCCTCAGGCAAGAGCTGACTGTGGATCCATTCAGAGAGACGACCTTTGGCTAATTTCCAATCAGTAAATGAATCTACAGAACACAGGGGTGGTCTGTTATATTCAGGTCACAACGTAGGTATTTAATCATCTGGAGACGTACATCTTTTTCTCACCCTTATAAACTCATAACTCTCAGATATACTGAATATGATCCTGAGATGCTTATATGACTTTTTAAACATCATGATCACAAGTTTTCTCAAACGATCAAACACTATTTTCTCATGATCACAACTGAAATGTCTTTATTTTCCAAGATAATTGAGTTTTTCTGAGATACAGTGTGACTTTCTCATTTCACTAAAGAGTTTGTCTCAGTCTAAAAGCTGGACAGAGTTCAATAAATGCTAAAAGAAGAGATCACAGCTGACAGAATTTATACACAAGGCCACGAGAAAAGACTTTATGATAAAGTTAATCAGACGACTAAAGTCAACATTATCAAATTAAGTTAAATTTCTGAAAAACCATGAGTCTGCCATCTCAAGATGACTTTAAACATGTTGGACATCTCGAGATCACAATTACATTCAAACTCAATCTGCAGGGGAAAAAAAACACTTAAATTGTTTTTGTGGGCTTCATAAACCATGATCTCGAGACTAACAGGGCAAATAAAATTATGAGAAACTCCTATGAATATCCAAGCGTCTACCAGACACAAAACAAGTGCCTTTGTTTCACGATTAAATGTTTGTCTACTTCCTGTTTATTACATTCTGCTTCATACAGTTGTCTTGTTTTGCAATTGCTCTTTAATTCTTGTCCAGCTTGAAACCAACTCTGGAGCCACTGCAATTGTACTGCTACAAAAAAAAATACATTTTAAATAAAACACTTCCTTTTTCTACCTGGTAAAACTAAAACTAAATGTGGGAAACAGGCAGCTGCTTTTCTCAAACGCACTGAACTTCTGAAGAGCTTTTCCTTCTTTCAAGGACAATTTGGAAAGCCACTCCAATCAGTGGATCTGGCATGAAGCTGAAAGTGGTAATTTCCATTTTCAAAGCCTGAATGCCTGCTAATTATGATGAAAACCTGCAGCTATCAGGTTCCAGGCAGCCCTGGCACTTAAAACTAACTGCTGCCTTGGAAGATGAAAAAAAGCTTGAACTTTAAAAACCTAAACAAACTACGGTGACTTTCACAGAGAAGAGAAATCATGTTTTAACTCTCCTGGAATTATTATTGTGATTTTAAATCAGTGGATATCAGCATTAACAACAAATAAAAAACAGGCTCAAGATTACTCCTTTAACTGATGAATAACTGATCAATGGCAGGAGATGTATTCACGACAGCAATAGACAAAATATTCCATTTAAAAGTAAACATAATGTAAAACTAGAATCACCGCCTCGTGGTTGCGTACCTCCACCAGCCAGTCAAATTACAGTTACAGTTTACATCCATGTCTGTCCAAACCCCGTATGTAGCCAATACAGTCGACAATGCTTTACATATGTTGCTGAAAAGTAGCTACAAATTCTAAAACATGGATGCTTCACACACATCTTCCTGACAGCACAGAAGATCTATACAATCAGCACAGTTTCAAGATGGACACCCAAGATTAGTGTCACCAATTCAGGACTTGACCAAATGTCTCCTCTTCTGTTCCTGAGATATGACGTTTAATAATGGCCACAAAAGTGTTTTTGCAGGACATTATGATGTCACAGTGAAGCTGACCTTTGACCTTTTGGATATAACACATCATCACTTCATTATTTTTTGCAGCTAGACATTTGTGAGAAATTTTGTCATAAGTATCATAAGAATACTTGAGTTATGGTAAAAAAAAAAAAAAAAAAAAAACATGTTTTATGTGGTCACAGTGACCTTTGACCTTTGACAACCAAACTTTAATCAAGTCATCGTTGAGTCCAAGTGGACGTTTTTGCCAAATCTGAAGAAATTTCTTCAGTGTGTTCTCGAGATATCATGTTCACGAGAATGGGACAGATGGACGAACGGACAACCCAGAAAACGAAGTTGAATCTTTAGCAATGAATCATAAACTTATCATGTGTTTTCTGTATAAAATATTAATGTGAAATGTAACTAATGTGGTGGAGTAAAATAACAATATTTGCCTGAGATGTAGTGAAGAATAAAGTAGAAAAAAATGGAATTACTCAGGGAAAGTAAAAGCACCTCAAACTGCACATAATTACAGTGCTTCAGTAAGTGTATCGAGTTACTTGGAAACAGTGGAGGTGTCAGCGGAGAAGACTTGAGCAGTGTCATCCAGCAAAATGCTGCGTTGGCAAATCAAGACATCAAAGTGTGCATTCCTGGTGTATTACTTTGTAACAGCAACACTGTATTTCTACAGTTTGCTTTGAGACTATTGAAACAAAAAGATAAAGCTGTTGCCTCTCCAGACTTGTAAAATCCAGTGTCACAGTGCTACAATCCTCTGCGCTTTGTCTGGGCGTCTGACGAGACTTTTGAGGCTTTAATCTGTTACTCAAACTGTTTCATTGTCTCGCTTGTATCTGAAACAACCACCTACGTCTGAATGTCCATATAAAGCTGCACTCAGACATTCAACTCATTTGTATTTCAGATGGATGCAACAAGAAGCTGCTTGAAAACTTTGACATTCAACACAAAAGGAATCCAGTGAGGTGACGTCAGGGAACTCATGTTTAACAATCTGGTTTGTTTGCAAAGAACAAAGAGGAAACAGGAAGAGGTTGTGAGCACCATGATTCAAAAATCAAAATCTGAAGAATTCTCAAAGGCTGCAGAAGCAACCAGAGGTCTGTCCGCCCTCAGCAAGAGTTACTGTTCACAGTAAAGGAGACAATAATCCAGACACAATCCAAATCAAATAACACAGGCAGTTAGTCAACTATAAATGTAAACACGGACGCTGAATAAGACTGTAAAAACTGCGTGTTCACACAGCGGCGATTAACTCCCAACACAAGGGTTCTTTTCAGTTGCAAACCTACCAGATCACCTGTGGAGAAAACGACAGTTTTGTTTACGTCGTAGTCATCTTAACGCCAGTAAGTCCAGCTTTCTCTTTGCTCATCATATCACTGCAGTGCACAGTCTGGAGGGAGGCGCTAAAATTAAAACCACTTGTAATGGAGCTAAAAATACGACAGCATGCATGTTATCAGGCTCATGAGTGTGAGCACACACCCAAATTTAATTCAGTTTGATTTAATAAACTGTCCTGTCTGTTGTAAGGTGTAAACAAGGTGAGAACACATGAACTATGAACACGTGTGTGTGTGTGTATAAAAGAATTAATAACAGGACCAAGGGAGGAAATATCAAGAGTATCAGAGTGTAACACTGACCTCCTGACACCTCCAACTAAACTTACAGTGAATCTATTTTTGAGGCGACAGCAGTAAGTCAAACCCCAGAGTCCCGTTGCAGGAAGACAGATTCCCCCGAGACAGCGTCAGAAAGTTGTCAAGAGATTATCACTAATTTAAAGGACAAGTTTCTGTTTACTCATCCCTGTACAGCAGATTGTCCCGTGGTTATCAATCTGGGAAAGTGCTTTGCCTTAGTTATATTTCAAAAACAACAACCTTAATCTAAAAGTGACAAGATAAGAAGACAGCAGCCATTTAACACGGCGTATCAAGCACAAAGTTCTGTTTCACTTTACCAGTTGAAGTTCAACAAAAAGGCCACCACATCCTGACATTCCTCACTTAGATAAACAAACATTTATTGTTTCTCTTCAGCCTTTTGTCCAGTCGGTGTGTAACAAGTTGTTAACGTTTATTCCCAAACCAGACAATAGACCCCCCCTTTATCTGTGGTTAACTATCAAATCATTTACTAATAAACAATAAAAGATAAACATAAACAGGAGCAGATATCATCACCATCATCATCATCAAATTGGACGCTCTTAATTTGTAATCAAAATCATATGTGCAGCTTCCTTTAAACAAACACAATCTATTTTCTTAGTTAAGATTTTAAATAATGCCGCTTGATGCTTAGGGCGTGTGTTGTGTGTTACAGTATGTGCAATACTGTGATGTGTTGTATGTCTTTAATATCTTTTTATGACGTACGCTTTTCATTTCTTCTGGACTATTATTGTAAGGCAGCAATACTTGTGCAACTCCTGAGTCCAAGACAAATTTCCCTACAGGGACAGTGAAGGTTATCGCATCGCATCACATTGAATCGTATCGCATCGTATCAAATCGCATCACATCGTATCGCATCATATCGAATCATATCCTATCTTATTTATGTAAGCACAGCCACCAGAAAGAGCAATGATACCGGAAAATTCAGCAAAATTCCAGCTTTCAATTACATTTTTTGTTTTTGAAAAATCCAACACCAGTATTTTTTAAATTATTTTTGTTCTCCAGTATCTGTGCAGGGCAACAACAGTATGGTTAAAGTTCAGAGAAAGATGATGGATATGGAGAGTAAACTATGGTTAACCCTGCAATAACTGATTTGTTTGGGCCAATTGGAGCAGCAGGAAAAAGCTGCCGACATATTATTAACATAACATCATTTCAGCCGATATGTTGAACATCCAGCAGTGATGGAGCAACATTATCATTCATTTAAAGGTTGTGTTTGTGTCACCTGATGAACGTAAGTCCAGTATGCACTCTGTTTTAGCTCCATTTTTGGTCTCCAACCACTCCTGAATGAATTATCTGTCTTTTTAGCTGCTAAATGCTCCGTTATGTTCACCAGCTAGTCTCGAACTGCGTCTGTCTGCTGTTTGCTGCTGAGCAGGTTGTGTACAAAGGGTTTTCAGAGCTTTTTCAGCTGCCTGCTTCGGCCGAAAACAAAGCCGAGAGAGCGGAGAGCGAACCAAAACAGTAAAGTTGCAGCCAGACAGCAAAACGAGTGAAACTCAGTATAAATGTCCGTAAATATGAGCAGAGCTGCAGATTCAGGTGATAATTCTCTATGTGCTCATCACTACAAGCGACAACTTGCACATCAGTCATTACTTATGTTTTTATTATAAAAAAAATAAGATTATAGCAGCTTGTGTATGGAGAGCGAAACAGAATGTTGTGCTCACGTCATCAGGATGGTCTCACCAGACTTGAAAGATACTAGATACAGATTTAAAAAACAGCAGACAGTGAAGTGCACACCACTTCCTGCGTCTCCTCTTGCAGCAGATGACATTATTACTGTTTATTAGCCTGATATTTTTAAATCAGCCGCCCTCAGTTCCAGCAACACAAGCAACAAGCCGCCCTCAGATCATCTCACACTGTCAAAGCTCGTCAGTCTGTCACGTTAAATGTATTCTCGGAGTCTTTAATTAAACTTTTGATTTTCTGCGTCTTCCCAGAATCCCGTTCCACAACCCGAGGGGACGGGAGTGACCATCTTGTGCTCAGATGTTTCTGCCTCTTCTTTGGTGCATTTCCTCCTGTGTTAAAGCTTTTTGATACTTATGGACTGTTTAAAAATCATGTTTTGAATTCTTGATATGACCGACTCAACATCCAACACCACAGAGTAAAAACTCTGTTCTGGAAACCGAGGAGACGGAGATGATGCACTGTGTAATAACAGAGCAGCTGAGAGCGGGAAGGGGGGGGTCAACACTTCTGACAATAGCAGAGGTGGAGGGGGGGATTTCCATCCCATGATACAGCCTCACCCACAACACTAGCTCAGATAGGCTATTTCTTCTATCAGTGCCATATCTACCAGCAAACAAACAAACTTGATTTACCAAACACTTTCCAAAACAGAAGTGCCTTACAGGAGAAAGAAAAGGGGAGAGAGGAGGATAAAAGAGCCAGAGAACAAGCTGAATGATGTGTTCAAAGCACAAAAATAAAACAGGGTATGAAATCGAGAGGGAGCCAAAGAAAACAGAGAGGGGGTTTAAGATGCTTTTTAAAGACTTGCACTGATTTGTGGAGCAACAACAGCAAAAGCATGATCACGAAAAGCACAATACTGTGTTCAAATCTGCTTTATAGATCAATATCTGTGGTTATAGATTACAAAGGTTTATCACTATGTCTATCTGTTGAGAATATCTGCATCTAAAATGATCAGGCTGATCACAATAACTGTTTACTCCTAGACTATAACACCACAAAACACCAGCTTTAAGAAAGTAAAGTTACATTTTGAGTACAAAAAAGTAACTTTGGTTGGGGGATTACTTAAAATGTTATATATTAGAGAGACTTGCAAGTAAAATAAACACTTGATATTAAAGATATGTCTCAGGAAACCCATAACAAATTGATCTAAAGTGCCAAAGAGTTACAGTCACTTTTAGGGCTATAAAACCCATAAATAGACATGCATCACTGTAAAGATAGAAACTAAAAGTCTATATTAAGATATTAAAGGATTTTGGTGACATTCATGTAAGTTAAAAACAATATAACGCACAGTAAGATAATAAACATACAAGTGTAAGACACTAAAAGTCCTAAACATGAGCATCAACAACACACATTTCCTGCAGCTTTTCTTTTCTGCAAAGACATTAAACATTAGTTTGTGATCTATAGTTCACCATAAAACTTTGATGCAGCTAATAACTAAAATACACGCAGAGTGAATCGTTTAGTTGTTTGTTCACAGAGTCGATCAGTCGGGCTAATCGATATGTATCAGTTTCATGTGTGTTAATCGATCCCTCTGGCTGTGTCTTACCTTCTGGCTTCTCTCCGTCCAGCCTCAATGAGACTTGTCATGACTTTCGGAGAAGGTAAGAAAAGTTTGGGAGGAGAACGTGAAAAAAAAAACTCTGCCACTCTCACTGATGTCAAGTTATATAACATTAAAAGGGGATTTCCGGGTAAGGTTTTCAAAATAAAAGCCCAAAGTCTGAAGTTTTCGTTGATTCCTGCTGGATCCCTGTTGTGGTTAAGTGATTTATATGGATTTTGGCTATCTACTGTTTTATCTAACATAATGGTGATTACACTATCTAAAAACTGGGTAAAAGTCGTAAAAGTCAAACATATATCAACCAAATTATTATTTTATTACAGGCTATATGTATTATTATAGAAAACAATTAAAATACAATTTGAAATAAAAGGACAGAGGCCTATTTGTCACATGTGGTTTTGAGGATGTTTGACTATGACTTATGTTGTGTTTTTTTATGTTTCTGTGGTCTTAAAAAGATCAGCTGCAGTTAAAAGGTTAATGTGGCCCCTGTAACTAAATAAACCCACGTCGTTATTTTTTCTTTTGTTTTTATTTTATTTTTTCTTTTATTTCATTTTTTGCTGTGTTCTTAACAATTCTTTAACAATTGTTGGTACCTCTCACAAGTTGGCCTATAAAGGAAATTTATTTTACTTTAATTTAGCCTATTCAAGCAGCCTACATGTGGCCATACAAGTGTTCTTTTTTCCTCTATGACACTGTAAACTAATCATTATGTAGACCCTATATCTTTCTTCATATACAAGTGGCCATTCTCCAAACATCACACAGTGATTTGTTGTTGTTGTTTATTTCACTGCCTAGCAGCAACTTTAGTTTTTATTTATTTTACTACAATACAAAAAATAATCTTTTTGTAACCAGATTTTGTTCAACAGTTTGCATATGGTGATACAGTAACACAGTTTCATGTTTTTATTTTTCAGAAATATTAGCCCTTTACCCCCCAACCCCACCCCACAACAATCTCCTCCCAGCTCATCATAAACGCAAAGTAATGAGAAATGAAAAAAATGATTGAATAACATGCATAAACACAAAGTAGGTGTGTACCTTATTTAAAAACATAGATGGAGAAATAAATGAAATAATAAAGAAATATTAATAAAATAAAAGATAAAAGTCAGCTGGTGATACTCAAGATCAACATGTCAGCCCAACCTTGTCTGCCCTCACAAAATCACAATCCAAAATGTATGTACCCACCCTGTTCCATCTCCAAGTACAGTAGTCACTGTGTGCATATACTTTATACCCCAAAACAATCAACACTTGTCTTTCTCTGGCCATACTCTAATCTAATGTGATAGATTGCATTGTTTTGAAGTTGGATATAAAAATAATCTTTTCCATAAATGCTAATCTTGCCTGCCCTGTCACCCACTTATGATGCATTTCCATTATTATAAGAAGATGCGACAACAAGAAGCAGACATGACATTATTTTCATACTGGAGTTATAAAGTTGTCTGGATTATAGGAGCAATTAAAAAATACATGTACACCACATATCACAGCATGCACTGAAGAATAGCGTGATTAAGGGAAAAAAATAGGCTAAAACATGCTTTGTTCTTTAAATGTTATAATGTAATAGAACTTATAGGCTGTTAAAGGCCAAGACCACAATGGTAACTGCACAACAAGACAGTTTGGAAGGCTGAATGTAAAGTATTTTGTTCCTTGTTTAAACCAAAGACTACATTTTAGCCTTTCAAGTTACCCAGTCTGTGCTTTTATGTTGAAAGCATAATCACGTATTTCCTGTTTAGCTGTTGATGTTGACGCAGCTTTCTTGTATTTACCGCTGACTGCAGCTTGAAGGAATCAATGACAGGCAGCTCGATCCTCCAATGAGGAGGGAGATCCAGAGTAAGTGCGCGGTGACGCAAGAAGGGCGGGACTTGTTTGTCATTTTGGTCAAATGGCGCCAAATAATACATTACGTCGTGTTTTCCAGGATTTACATCAGAATAATAACAAACTGTTTGGCCCATTTACCTTCTTATAAATCCTGTTTTCTTATATATTTTTAATCAGCACGGAGTTTGTCTTATTATAATGTGATTCTACTGGTTTATTTTTATCAAAGACAACCTGCGCTCTTATGTACATATATAGTTTGTAGATTTTTTTTTACAGCCGGTTGGTCACAGTTAGAGGAAAAAAAACTATAGTTAATATGTAAATAAACAGCTTGGCCTTCCATAATAAAGCCTCATAAACTGCATTATCCCCTGTTCAGCAGCTGAGGACGCTGTTGGCTTTCAGAAGGCAGTCAGAGGATGTCTGTACCTGAAACCAACTTCACACTTGACAACAAATTACTGTCTAACAGTGCAGGAAAATAGACTTACTAAACAGACCACAGTTTGGAGGTAGTTTTACTTTAGTTGAATATTTAAATCTTATGCTACTTTATACTTTGACTTTGCAACATTTCAGTGGGAACTATTGTACTACATTTATCTGACAGCTGGAGCCTATAATCAATTTATAAAATATAGATAGATAGATAGATAGATAGATAGATAGATAGATACTTTAAGTACATTTTGCTGTTCATACTTTTGTACTAGTGAAATCTTGAATTTAAAACATTAACAGACTCTTTAAAGAGCGGCATTGCAACTTTTACTTCATTAGAAGATTTGAGTATTGCTTCCACCAATGAGTTCTGTTACATACAGTAGGTAAATGTCATCAAAATGCTTTTGAATTAGAAATCTAAATCTGATCTATCACAATAACTGAACAATATAACTGTATGACTGCTGCTGTAAAGTTCAACTGAGCATCTGGTTTGCATCTGTCACTCTGGGAAACAACATAAACTATCAGAGAAACAGGGATGTTTTTATTTAGTTATAGTTTCCACTGCCTTCAGTTGAGGCTGTTTCACTTTTCTTTTAAAGGCATTTAATGAGGCTCAAGTTCAGTTCACATCTTTCAGCTTACTGAATAATAATATTTCTTTAGATTTAAAGGATTTAGTAAGCCTATGTGCGTCTTATATTTGTTTGGAGTGGGAGTAAATATGGGGTTCATGTTGAGTATCAAAGTTCATTCTTGGTTTTGGAAACAGTTTGACTGAAATAGAAATTATCTGAACACTTGCTGGCTTTTTCCTGAGCTTTTAACTGGATCACATGTTTTTCCTCACTGTCTTCCTCAGGTAATGGATGTTTGAATAAGAGGCCATTCACATCTAATGTCAAAGACCACCTTTGAACAGAAACATGGGTTATAATACCTGTTATCAGATGACAAAAGCTAAATTCATACAAAAAATGTGGTTGAAAGTTCATGGAAAAAACATATATTAAGTGGACCCTGGGGTTTCTGTTTTTTCAGTCAGAGTAAGGTAAAATGAGGTTACATTAGAACACGTTATCACATGACTGAAAGCTTCACAAAAGGCTTGTAAATGAACCTTGAGTTAAAAAAAATGTCTAATTGTCACAAAATGTCTTCAACTCATGCTGGATTTTACAGATTAACCGTTTAAAATACATATAATAAAATCTCTCCAACACTCTTGCAGCTGTTTATATCTTTCTTCGAGCAGCAGGGAAAACTGATTTGTGTGAATCTGAGTAATGAGGAACAGCAGCAGTGATGATGTTTTTATCCTGCTGTCACAAAAGAAGAAATGTTAATAGATTGATTGGCAGGTCGCAACGACCAGGCAGGACAAAAAAAAACGATCAACTTGACACAAGATGCCTGCGGCGCGTGCAGTTTTTCCAGGTGGCCTTTTACCTCTTACCATTGTGTAAAATTCACCTCAAACACCTCTCTAAGGCTCACTTAAAGTATATTAAAAGCTGTTCTTTTTCCATTTTTTTTGTAGGCTACATCTGAATGCATGGTCTCATTTGAAAGGTAACTCTGAAGTTTTTTTTTCCCAACAGTTAGAATCACTGTAAGTGCCTCTGTCATTGAGTTATACCAGTTTCAACACACTAAAAAAAAAAAAAAAAAATTTAATCATTTATTTTCTTGAAAAAAAGACAGTGATGGCAGATGACTAGAACTGGGAGGTATTAGCTGGACAACACAATGGAGCCATATTATAAAGCCATATTGTCCAAGTTCACAGTAGATAATATCACAGAAAATAAACATTATAGATACGTTTTGTCAAGGCGCTTTTCAAAAAAAGAGGGTAAAATGATGAACCAAATGTGTGGATATGAGGAAAAAACAAGTCAACAAATACAGAAATGTCTATTTAGGAACTCACTGTATGTAAAACACTTCTATAAAACCTTAATTGATAAGAACAACAGAGGAGCCAATTGTTAGTTTTCAGTGTACATATAACTGTCTATGGTGCCAGTAACCTGTTCAAAACTGCACTCAAGGTCAGGAGAGTCAATGACTACAAGACCCATAAGTCACCAGGCCAATTGCTGGCTATTGATCGGCTCCATGACCTGAGAAGTGAGGCCCCTTCTTTTCAACACAGGCTCTCGTTGGCTATTGTGGCCTATAAGGGAGGGGATATAAGCTCTCTATTGGGTCAACTCAGGTGTCAACCAAAAGGTCAGAGTTCAATTGACATTTTGATACTGAGTTCTCTGGAATATTAACATGCAAACATGAGTTGTTGGGTACAGTAAGAAGAGGAATATGAATATATGAAATGATGCAGCAGTCTGTAGATATCTATGGATGCAATAAAATTAACTAAATATTTTGCTGGTTTTAGATTGTCTTGACCTTTGTGAGTGTATGAGGGCCGTTTCTGTTGGGTTATTGCTCTGTGGATTATGGTAAGGCATAATATAACTGTTAGTTTGTTTGTCTGACAGAAGTGTTTATTGTACCTGCCGTGGTAGCTATATCTTGCTTCAATTGAACCGTAAGGTGTGTAGTTTTCTATTGATAGGTCATATGAGTAAACCACTTAAACACAGCTGTTGCTTACATATCATACCATAATCATCTAATAAACCGTATGAGGGCTTGTGGGCGACCTGTTGGATTGTTTCTAGCACAACAAAAAGTGGTTGTTTATCATCGAGACGTCGCTGTGTTTCCAGCCGGGATTGTGCCACCAAAACCAGGTATTTTCTAACTATAACCAAGTGGATTTTGTGTCGAAACCTTATCACATATTAACCACAGCATTGTTGAAACATAAGTTTTGAACGTACCCGCTACATAATAACGTACAAATGTAACCTATCCATGAACTGCAAAAGTAGCCAAAAGCAATGTTCAAAAAGTCAGCTACAGTTTTCAGGTCACTTTAAAATATTTAATCTCCCTTCCTGGTGTAATTGCTGGTGTCAAGATGTCCGCCCACTGACTGTACTCCTACAGTGACCGTGAACAACGTGACGAGTTGTTGTGTTCTGATGGACGGTACAGATGGAGGAAGCTGCAGTTAGTTGAGACATTTTACGGCTTGTCTTTCCTGCAGGTCAGCCTGACCTCCAGTCCAGAAGGTCACGCTCACTCACAGCAAATTAAGCAGACCCAAGAGACACGAACACACCCTCATCCTCCCACAGCTTATTTTACTGCTGTCAGCTAAAATCCTGACGGCTGCAAACTTATCTGAAACCTGACAGTAAATTGCAAAAATAAGTGAACATGAGAAATACATCAACATATTATGCATTATTATCAAAGAACAATTTGTGTTGAGAGTAATTCCTTATAGCCTACGATTTAGTTTTCCCTTTTCTTCCTTCTGTCAGTGCTACTTCTGTATACTTTGTTCTGCTTTATTGCCTAATTCTCTGTCTTTTATTCTAATGTATGACATTTGAATATTTGTTTATATTTTTTCTGTTTGTTTAGATCAAAAGAGGCCACAGCTGCATTTCATTGTGCTAATCCTGTATTGCACAATCACAATAAAGCTGAACCATGGACCTCAAAGAGTTAATTCATCATTGTACCAAATAATTAACTAACATAACAAGAACTATTAGTCAGACTTTTTAAGCTTTCCACTTATCGCCCCTATTAGTGACACTACTTTATCTCACTCAGGCTGTTTTGGTAAGAAACCACTAACATATGTTGTAAAGTTATTGTTCTGCAACATTACCACAGATCAGACACAAGACGACACTAATCTAAGGCCTCCACCCTAAAGTGTTCTCTCCTTATCATAACGTTATAAACTTTATAGGCGATAAACATCATTTTTCTTCCAAATTCAACCAAAGGGAGGTGAACACCCAGTTTATCTCACCAGAAGAAAATATGGGCGGCTGCCATGATGGAGAACTGGCACCGTCACTCTCAGTGTGAGTCATTACTTCCATGAGCGAGATGGTTTTTATTCAACAGTGAAACATGGACAAAGCCAGGAAACAATCACAGTGGCTGCTCCGTGCAAACTCCTCACAGCATGTATGACCAGTGTAGAAAAATGGAAGGTGCTCACAGATCTTCCTGAACGAGCAACATTTAGATTATTAAATTGGAAATTACAGTCACAGTATGTTTCTGTACTTGAGCTACAATGGAGCCGAAGGAGAACGATCAATTCATGGAAGATAGATGTTATTTGGATGCTCAATATGGGAGATTAGAGCATTAATAGATGCTTTTTGGCCACTAGGGGCGCAGCAGCATCACCTCATGAAGTCAGTATGGTCACAGAAGTCTAAATACTAATTAAAGTCCAGGTAAAGAAAATATAAAGAAATAAATACGTGTAGTGAGTTTGTCAAACCATAGAAAATGTGTTATTAACCACCAAGCAAAATTTGAGTTAATGAAAAAAAAAACGCCTAGTATATAATATTAGGTTTCAAAATCATGAAAAAATGAGCAGAATTCTCAGCTCTGAGTTGCTGCTGAAGCTGAAACAAAGATTGAGCCGCTGTCTGTGAGGCGTTAGGAGCTAAGCTAGTAGCACAGTAACTTATATGACCCGCAAGCCGAAAAACAAGCTGCAGCGCAACTTCAGACTCTCGTTAGCAGCTAACCCAGTGGCACACTCAAGTCTATGGAAGAACAGCACACGCCCTCTGAACCACTGAACAAGAACCACTCCCCAGCTATAGCCTCTTGTTCATTAGCTAACAGCTAATGTAAGCACAAAGCACACACCCACAGCAGTGAGCAGCAGCTGTCTGCAGGCCAGGGTGCCAATTCAGGCTGATAGACTGAAAGGTATTGTGAAATTTCAATTAGTAGCCTGGGCTATTATTTGCTTAAATCGCTGCACTCAACAGGCCATTCATTTGATGTAGCTCTGATAGACAGTGCATCAGAGAGAAAGAGAGTTACGGCACTCAGCATACCAACACTTTATCCTGTTAAAACAATATTCACAACTTGGATTAATTTTTATGAAAAACTCCTTTAAATTCTTTTGATCTGAGGACCCTTATGGACTAAAGGAATATGAATAACTTACAGGGTAATTGAGGAATGGACACATAATTTGAGGTAGCCAACAACCTGCTTTTCTACATCTGAAAAACTTGAATTAAAAACATTGAACTGCTTGGCAACCAGACCAGGCATCTAATTGAGACAGGCCTTTATTTGTAAAAAAGTGTGTAGCCACACCAGGCTAGTTAAGGGACTGGGCTATTAATTGCAGTTATGTTAGTGATGGCTGCTTTGCTTGTGCTCATATGATTGTTGCATATCACAGAGATGTTTATTTATGTATTTATCAGACTGACAGAACTCAGAGAGCTTGTGGAGCATAACGAACTCGCCTCTCACACGTAGGGGCTGCATAAAATGACACTGATGCTATGTGCTGCACTCTAACACTGGTAGTTATGTACTATCTATATAGCATAGGAGAAGTTGTGATAAGGATGGCTTCAGTGCGTCATCGAGCATGCTTTTAGCCCCGCCTAAAAAATCCTGGACACAGAAATGGTGAAAACAGTTTAACAGTGCAGTACTACAGTTCCGAGTCTTTGCATGTGTTTTCAACAAGTATTTTTTAACATGGATAATGTGTTTAGAAAGAGATCACTAATTTTGCTTGACCCACAGTTTAAAAAGACAGAGAGCAACATTAGTTTTAGTTTTAAGTTGTGTTTCTGGCCACATAACCACCTCTACTTTGATCTCCTATAACTCTTGAGGGAAATTTTCATACAGCAGCAGCAGCATACAGTTGGTTCATCAGAGCAATTCACTAAAGCTTCATTCCACCAAGCACTTACACATTGGAACGATTATTTTCGCATTTCCATTGTCAAAAGTTGTGGATGGTACAGAACTCTTCCATACCATCCCATTTTTTCATCACCCCTCTGCTGAGGTACCTAGCACACTGATTGATACTTAAAGCTGGAGCTAGAAACACTGCAGTCTGTTGATCGGTCATGAGAGTATCATCACTCTTGCCCGTCAAGGCCGCAATGCACAAACCCACTAATTTTAAATATCCCACTGATTGCAACAGAGACTGTAAACACTCCAGTCTGTTCTTTTTTGTTCTGAAAACAAAACGTAACCCCGTTAATAATGTAAATGTTCCTCTGCATTGCCCGAGAAGAGGAAATACAGTAAATTCCGCCAGTACGTCCTCTGCATCATACATCCCCGGAGGATCTCAATGCTGATTGGCTATTACAGTTCCGATTTTTCAACTCTTGGGAATAAGCGTATGGCGCGAAATTGTGCTACTTGCTTCATTCATGCCGCTTAATTTGCATCATTCGCTTCGCATCCATCATGCTGCTAGGTGGGCATTCTCGTCTAATCATGTCTTTACATGAACTTCACATGTAATTCACTTGCACGAATTCTTTTATTCGTGCTCAGTGTGAACACAACATTACAGGGAGTCTGTACCAAGGAGCAGCGTAAAAGTGAAGCATGTGCTCTCTGCAGCAAAATCAGGGGGCCGAAATATCCCCAGAGGAATACTGCACACTATCCACTTTGTTGTGCCCTGTTCACCAAAAGTGTTTGGTGAAAACATGGCTTAAAAACAGCTGCCAGCAAGTGAACCAAAACAGTAGAGCTGCAGGTAGTAAAACCAAAACAGTGAGTTAAAGATGCTACAAACATCTGTAAAGCTGGGGCGCCTGTAGCTCAGTGGCTAGAGCAGGTGTTCCATAGACTCTGTCCTTACCACAGCGGCCTTGGGCTCGATCTCAACCACGCCATCACCTCCATTCTCCTCCCTCACAAGTCTGTCCTGTCTAACAGAAAGGTAATAGCCAAAATAAAAAATCTTAGAAGTTGCTGACACTTTATACATAATGTGCCATCGCACTGATCCATCAAACAAAAAAAAAAGATTGGTGCAGCTGCAGCTTTAAATAGCAAAGTTTACAGATTTTAGAGTTATTGCCTGTTGTAATAAAACACAGATAATTAACTGGTTTTAGTTATATTTCTTATAAAACACAGTACCTGATCTTTAAACTAAACCCAGACAAACAATTATTTATTGTGCTGGTTTTTCCTTGTAAAGTCAGTGTGGAGAACAGGGTGCCTCGTCCTCTGACTATTTACAGTACTCTCTGCTCCCAGGTGACACCTTCACCTTTTATTTGTGTGTCTTTGACCCTTCACCTCCTTCACTCTGTCATGGTCACTCTGTAGAGACCTCTATACACAGTGAGTGACCGCAGAGGAAAACAGAGTTGGAGGCCAAACACCAGCAGCTCTTTATCAGAACAAAAACTCATTTCCCCACCTAGCTGCCCGTGGTACTGACAGGATGGAGATAGGAGGAGGATACCTGTCCGTCCTGTCACCATGAATCAAAGTCCAGAGACTCTGGCAGCAAAACATGTTTTCTTTAGTGTGGGCCTCAAGGAGAGTCCAGGCAAGACCAAACAGGAAGAAGTCATAAACATATTAACATTAGTTTAAAGGCCTCAGAGGCGGGGAACGGGCCCCTTGTTTGGCTTCAGCAAAACAAGTTTAAGTGGTCGTTAAATTAGAGCTGCAACTAACAGGTATTTTCTTTATTGATTAATCTGATGTGTGTTTTTTCCCATTAATCGATTAATCATTTACTGTGCAGCATATAAAGAATTGGCATGTAAACATGGCAATGTCCAACATGTGCTTTTTGTTTTGCTCAACCAACAGTCCTGTTTTCAGATTCAGGATATTTATTATTTTGTTTGACAGTGTTTTTTTAAAGACCCTTTCAATTATGCATCACAGTTATTGATCCATGTTCAGAGGATTTAAAAGTATACTGTGCAAGATTTACTTAAAAAAAAGTATAGACGAAATAATCTCTCTCAGTCATCGCTTATGACCCACTAGAAGTGTGCGGTGGTGTTTTTATCTGCAGAGACTGCCATCTGCCTGGACTTTGTTATTTTCTTCCTATTCTGCTGTGTTTGGATGCTCCTGGGCACAGCGCACAGGTGAGGTCAGGACTGTATAAAAAACTAGTGACCAGGTGCCAGACCATAATGCCAGTGGTTCTCAAATGGTGTGCTGAGGCACACTGGTGTGCCGTGATGCCAATCCAGGTGTGCTGTGGGATTTTGTGATAACCACACATTATTACTGCAATATTCAACTGGGCCTGTACAAAAAGTTATAGTACATTTTTAATTAACTGTATCAGTATGCTCTGAACACCAAATCTCTAATAAATAGGCAAACTCTTGCTAAAAAATTTAATTTAATTTAAAACACCTTTACAGGGAACCTATGTGTGTGTTCTTTCAGAGTTTTTTTTACAGTGACAGATAACAGAACTCATTTTAGCATAACAATTAAACAAACAAACAAACATTATATTAATAAATACCAACATAATGTAGCAGTGATCGGCAACTTCTGTGTGCAAATACCAGTTAAGGTTTCCCTGGATGTATTTATGTTTACAAAACATAACAAATAAAACAAAACTGTCAAATTTTCAATGTTTAAAACTGAAAAAAACTGTCTCTTGATGTTGTCAATGCTCTGATGACGACATGGACTGCTATATGGAAAAATATCTGGGCCATATTACAAGAACAAGAGAAGACACAACAAGAATTCAGATCATTTTCACATAATTTTAATATTAATTTCAACACCATTAATATTATAAAACAATGAAGACAAGATTACTAAGTGCTGAGTGAATATCCACAAACATTAATCTGATATCTGTTTTAATACACGTGGTTACAGATAACATCGTTTGGGCTGAACACACATTTTTCTCCTCATTTTCACACGCCTCAGGCTTTCCTCCGAGTTTCTGGGTAAAAGGTGAACTATGTAAGAGAAGTGATTTGACCCGTCTCACAGTGGAGGTCACAGACAAACAGAGCATTAAGTAATGTGACAGTGGGTGCAATGAACCTTTAAGCCACTCGTGAGTAAATATCTGGACTGAAGTAGAGGTTAATACCTGGTTAATACCGCGACAAAAAAAGGTCAACTGGGGTTTTACTTTCAGAAATGGAGCAGAGGTCGGCCAGTTATTTATATTTAATACAACAGGATGAGTTCAGACGAATTGTTAGGCGCACATTTGTTGTGTCATGTATTTAAACCGAAAGGCAGAAATGTCATTTTAGTAATGCAAACACAACAGTTATTGGGTTTACTGATGTGGTGGGCAAAGGTAAGACAAAGAGTTGAGAGTCCCGTTAAGTTCAGGCTGCGTTTAGGTGAACCTGAATCTCTTCAACATGGATATCACACAGCAGGTTGTCATGTAAAACACAACGTCTGGTCTCGAACAGCCTTCAGTTTGTTTGATTGTGGAACAGAAGCACACAATGCAGCTGCCTCTTTAGCACCAACAGATCCTGTCACAGTTGTAACCAAATAACGCTCCTGGTCGAAACAAGACTAAACATGTCAGGATGCTTCAGCCAAGGTGCCTGTTAGATGGTGGAACAATGTAAGAAACATCCTCCGCCCCACACACACGCTTCCACCGTCGGAGCTGGCAACACTGCATCTGACAACTTCTGTAACGTTCCAAACATAAACAATGCAACATTTACACCCACTTCAAGTTGTGATTGGCCCGCTGTGCAGAGACGAGAAAGTTGGCAGGTTGCAACACTAATGAATGTATTCCAGGAAAATGTGCGCTGGTATCCCCAGTTGAACTACAACAGCATCCTCTCTACGATGACCGAATGTTAACCCCACTGCTTCAAGTGTGGCTGCCCACGACAGCTATAAACACTCTTCCTGCAGAAGCAGTCCCACAACATCTCATCAAAACTAGTTTGTTTCGAGGACGCCGCTGCCTTAATAGTCTAAAGCTACTTCAGCAGCATTGTGGGGCCATGTGCTAATAAGAAGACTGGCTCTTTTAAGCAACTTGGTTCATGTTGTTTACCTGCCACAAGTGAACTGACTGACTGTTTGCTACGTTCCACAAGCTGTCTTAGATTTTATGGGATAACCAAAATGCCACTGCACCACCATGGCGTGGTAGTGATTAGCACTGTTGTCTCACAGTAAGAGGGTTCCTGGTTCAAACCCTGGGGTGGGGGAGCCCTTCTGTGCAGAGTTTGCATGTTCTCCCTGGGTCGGTGTGCGTTTTCTCTGGGTACTCCGGCTTCCTCCCACAGTCCAAAGACATGCAGGTTAACTGGTGACTCTAAATTGGCCGTAGGTGTGAATGTGAGCGTGAATGGTTGTCTGTCTCTATGTGTCAGCCCTGTGATAGTCTGGTAACCTGTCCAGGGTGTACCCCCACTCTCGCTCAGTGCCAGCTGAGATAGGCTCCAGCCCCCCCGCAACCCACAACGGAAAATAAATGAATGAAAAAATGCTACGCCAGAGAGAGAAAAAATTATTTTAAAATGAGTAATATATTTCATGATAATTTTAATCTACAATGATCTCCCTGTTGGTCACTGTTTCATGTTATTATGTGAAATACTTTGTAAAGTCTGTTTAAACGTAAGCATGTATGAATCAGTGATCATTGCTCCACTGGTTCCTAACGATTACTGAGATTTTACTGTGATAATGGTTTACAGAAATGTGTTGAATGATGCTAAAGAAAGCCACAGCTGTAAAAACAAGAGTGTTGACAGGTCAAATGAATGGTAGAGGAGCACAAATATCGATATATTCAAATGCATGACTGAGAGCGTTTATAAATCCATTTATGGTAAACTGTGGGTGTGGAAATGAGGCTCGTGCATGTGCACCCAGCACCACAATGATCGAGATTTTATAAACAGAATCAGGCGCACAGCTTTATAAATCTGACGAAAAGAATGTGTACGCACATTTCTACTTTCATGTATACACAAAGTTTTAGTCGTAAATCTATAAAGAGTTTTATGCAGCTGACCCCTGGTCTCAACTGATGTCAATCAAAATGTTTTAGATTCGTTATCTGGGGACCATGAATGTTATGTACAAATTTTGTTTCATGTCATCTAATAGATCTCAAAATATTTCACAGGATAAGTGAAAACTGTGACCGTATGGTGGCGCTAAAGGGAAAGTCAGAGGATCATCAGTGAAAATCAGTAGGATTCATCCTCTAGGATCATAAATGTCTCAATGAGATTTCAATCCATCCAGTAGTTGTTGAGATATTTCAGTCTGAATCAAAGTGATGTATCGACCATCACTATTGTATTGTTTTTTTGGTTCAGGTGCTGATTTAATAACTTGAGATGTATATTTTCAGTGTTTCACAGAAGTCATTAAAGCCTCATTAACACATGAAAACAGGAAAAGTATTTACACAGCCCACCTCTGGCTTACATACCTTCGCCTCTGTTGCACTCTTTGATCAGGGAGTGGATGCCTCGGAGAAACGACGCTGCTTTCTAGGTTAAAGTGCAAACTGGAGAATTGGATTGTAAAAAAAAAAAAAAGGCAACAGGTCCTAAAGCGAGCAGGCAGGAGCACAGGATACAGATGCTGTGTGGGGGGAATCTGGGTAAAAGGTCAGTGAGATGCACGTGAATGAATGGCGGACCAACCTTTGAACTGTAAATAACAGACGCTTTTTATGAATCCCCCATGACATCAACATAAGCTACACGCTAGTGTTACCTTTCACACACTTTTCTTTTCTGCCAGATGAACTGAACTGCCCTCTAGATGCTGAAAAAAACTGAAGAGACAAGCCAGAACGGAAGTCTGTTTTCCAATAGGTACATTTACTGTTTGAAATAGGGACATGAATAAATAAATAAAAGCACGAAACATTAAAGTTCTGGTATTTTTTAATAGGATTTCTGGTGCTTTGTGCCCTTCAATTGAAAGTATCTATAAATGTCCAAAGACAACAAAATCCACCTAACAGAACCTCTCTAGCTCACTAACTAATGTGTCAATTATACACGGCGGGGGAGTTGGTTTTGTTTTGGTTTTTGTGGTTTTACAGGTTTATGAGCCGGGCTTTTTCTTGGCAAGGACCCAGGAAGTTACTGGTCCCAGCCAAGAAATAGTCCAAGCCAAGTAACTGCCAGTAAAACCACAACTTGTCATTTTTACCCTTCAGTGTTTGTACAGATTAAACAAACCAGATATAATGTGTTAATACTGAGCTTTAGAGGTGCTGGTAAATGGATTTTGTCATCTTTGGACAGAGCCAGGCAAACAGTTTCCTTCTGTTTCCAGTCTTTAGGATCAGCTAAGCAAACCAGCTGCTGGCGGTAGCTTCATATTTATCGTACATGACATGAGAGTGGTATCAATCTTCTCATCTAACCAAGCAGAAACTTCCGCTGCTGAGAAATGCCACCAAGGAAAGTGCCAAAAACTGCAGTTCTTTGAACGGCCACTTGAGGCTGCCTCCAGAAGCCATTTGATCCTTATGGACCCTCATGATAAAATGCCCAACTTAACAGAAATAAGCATTATTACAGTCTGGTACAAAAAACAATCTCTCTAGCTAAGAGACTCTGCCAATCATTCACATATATTTTGGTCATGTATAAAACTACAAACATTCTGAGATGGGATTATTCTGATTCTTGAGAGACTTTCAGGATCCAAGGGACCCACAGATTTTGTACTTGGGATTAATACCTGACAACATTATTCAAAGGACAGACACTTATCTGGCATGTAAAAAGGACATTTCTGGGAAGTGGCTGAAATGTGACCCTCCAACTCCAGGACAGTGGAGGGATATTGTAGAGGAACTATATTCCATGGAAAAACTGACCTTGTACCTGAGGACTAAAGCAAGGACACGTGCAACGCTGGGATACATGGACAGACTATAAGAGAAATGAGGTGCTATTTAGTCAGCCGGTCTGAAGACATGTACCCAGATGTTTGGTAAATAAATACTTGAAAATCAATAGATATAGAGTTCGCCGTTAGCGGTGTCTGTATTAACTCATTAACTCAATATACGGTCCGTGAAAAAAATATTTTTTCCAGCGGATATCTTAGTTACAACATGATTGAGCTAGCAAAGCAGTTTTGTGTTGCTATGTGTGGTATTTATTCATTTTTGGGAAATCACGATGTCTAGAAAGCATCAGTAGCTGCAGCTGACAGGGACAGCTAACACTAGCAGCAAAGCTAACATCAGGACGTCATCTGTTAAAAGCCTCCTGTTGTCGGATACAACATGAAACTACTCCAGTTAGCTCAATCATGTTGTAACTAAGACATCCGCTGGAAAAAATATTTTTTTCACGGACCGTTTATTGAGTTAATACAGACACCGCTAACAGCTAACAGCTAACTACGTCCCTACGTCGCCCTGGTCAAAATGGTCGCGCAACGATTAAGTCACATCCAGAGCCCGTAACTTTACAGGAACCTTCCTCCTACTCTGCTCTCTCAGTGGAGACACGGCGGTTGAGAGGGCCGAGTGAGAGGACGTTCCTGTAGTAGTTCCTGCCCCCCAAATAGTACCAGGAACGTCTTCAGTGGAAACGGGCCTAGTCAGATATACCCTTCGCTCCTACACAGCTTCAGCCTCTCACCCGATCATGGTCACTTCTGGCTCCAAAAAATCAAGATGGCGACGGCTGAAACACTGAACTCGAGGCTTCAAAATGGAAGTCCACAAGTCAATGGATGACGTCACGGTAGCTACATCCATTATTTTTAGAGTCTATGCATCAAACCCTAAGCAAGAAAGCAAATGAGCGTATTCCCTAAAATATCAAAGTGCTCCTTTAAATTATATTAACTGTGCACGCCAACAATGAAGTTAACTGATCCATCCAAAGGGTAAAAAGAATTCTGATGTATTTATTGCCTCAATCAATAATGGTGTTTGAGTATATACTTACAAAGAAATCAACAAACTGATCTGAAATGAAACTGGTGGAATAATAAGAACATATTAAAATGGGATCGATGGACATACAGTCATCTATAGCAGAGACTACTTCATTAAATCACATTACAGTCTCTGATAATCTTGAGGTGAAAAAGAATCACATCCTGAGGATCAGGCAGGATAGTTTCATCACCAAGATTGGTGTGTTAAATCTGTGCCTCTGCTACGACATCTAAAAATCAAATCAATCTCTAGTCGCTAATTTTAGGTTTTCTGTGTCCTCATCTTGTGTTTCTGTGAACCAGCTGTGTTTGTTTTAACTGATAAAGACTACTCAAACACTCGAGGTTGAAGATCCCGATTAAAGTTAAAAATAATTTCTGATCCAGAGGGGATGTTTTCGTCTCTGCGGGCTTCGAGCGTGTCTGTCTCGCCCCTGCAGCTGAACATGTCTGATCCTAAACACAGTCGGATAGTTTCTGCCTCTGAGAGGCTGATGCAACATACCAGACACGTGACATCGTCCTCACCTTTCACACACTAACCCACTGGTGCCTAAAAACACAGTCTACCCCCACTACCAACAACACTACCCCGCCCAGCGGTGTGGAAGCTCATGTACTATACATGTGCAGATCTGATGGGACATGTTGTCTTGCTGTAATCTGCCCACCAGGTTCAGGAATGTTTCTGCATGTGTTAGAGGAAGAGAAGTGTGATGAGTTAAGATTTATAATGTGCAGATAACCCCAGTTCGTCTGATGTTTAGAGACAGTATTATCATTTTATGAGATATCTGCCGGTCAGTGTGTCATCCACCAGATACAGTCATGCATGTGTAACTCTTATTATGTCATTACTATCACTGAAAAGCAGAAATAAATATGCAGGGAGATAACTGCAATCAACATCTACATTTGAACTCTGACACAGTCACACACATACACAGTTCATAGAGCTGATTTGCATTAACACATTAGTTCTAAATGTAAGTAGGCTATGTTAGGGGAAGTTTCGAAAAAATTGACAAACGTTTTAGAAAATTTAAATCCTTCATTTAATCACCAGATTTCCTGTCACTGAAAAGGTGCAGAGTTTAAATTTGTTTTAAAAGTGTTTCATCTGATGGCACAAGCTTCAAATCTTTTAAAGAAACTATTTAAGTCTGAAGAGTATTCTTTACTCAAAAAGCAGGGTTTTCTGTGGGGCATCACTTTAAAGCTGAATTGAATTAACTGATTTGTTTGAACACTTGGAAAAAAAAAACACTGACATATTATCGGCTTATCAAGTTGACATTTCAAACTTGCTTGTAAAGAGTCAACTGTTTAAATGTCCTGCAGATGCTGAGCAACATTATTATTATCATGTTTCTGACCACCTGATGAATGTAAACCCCGTATTCAGTCTCTTTTAGCTCTGTTTTTGGTCTCCACCAACTCCAGAGGGAAATATCTGGTTCTTAAACTGCTAAATGCTCCACTGTGTTCATCTCTAACTGTGTCTGTCTGCTGTTTGGTGGTGAGCAGATAGGGAATGGTGGGATTTAAGAGGTTTTTCTCTGAGACCAGCTGCTATGGTAGCTATATACTGAGTTTGAGCTCATTGTTTCGCCATCTTACCTGCAACTTTACTGCTTTGGTTCACTCTCACTGCTCTCAAAGTGTAGTTTTCAGCCGCAGCAAGCTGCTGTTGTTCGTGAACAACCTCTAAAAACCCACTGCATGGGGCGTCGGTGGCTTAGTGGATAGAGCAGGCGCCCCATGTACAAGGCTGTTGCCGCAGCGGCCCGGGTTCGACTCCAGCCCTTTGCTGCATGTCATTCCCTCTCTCTCCCCTTCACACTCAGCTGTCCTATCATTTACAGGCAAAAACGCCCCCCCAAAAATATCTTTAACAACCCACTGTACACAACCTGCTCAGCACTGGAGCTGGGGCAGTTTGTGTACTCGTGCAGAACTGTCACAGGGGTCAAAATTTGGCGTGTGCAGCCAAAGGCAGAATACACGTAGACTGAACCACGTAACGCAGATCCAAAGTTCAAAAGCGTGAGTTCTTCTTGAAACTTTAGACGAACACCGTTTGCAACATGTGCACATCAAGTGGATTGGCGTGGAGGTCAGTCACACTATGGCAAGTGCAAATTAAACTGACTGACCTGCGGGTTCCCGTTCAGTTACAACAACAGAGGGTTTTTTTTATGAGATCCAAACGATGTGTCAGTGTTGCTTCACTGTTGTTGGTCATGTGAATGGAAATACATTAAACATACTGATGCACGTTTCACAGCATCACCAAGATGTGCTGATCACCAAGATGATAAATGTTTGGGTGCCTAAATATTTAAATATAGCCAAGGTGAAACTAATTGACACACACTTCTGATGCACAAGTTTCAATGTGTATTTTGATATTTTCAATTTCATATCAAAAGAGATGCTTTCAGTTTATAGCCTATTGTGACAGGTTTCCTTTTGGTACAGTGTTTGTTTAGCATTCATACAGTGTGACACAGAAGTCTTTGAAGTGTTCCTAATGTTTATAGTGAAAACATAGATGCCTGAGGGCAAAATGCTCCCTCAGTCCTCAGCAGGAGGGTTGAGTCTGTCTTTGACTCTTGCTCTAACGTTACTGCCTGTTCAAAATAAATGGAAAGACAGGTATTCTTGTAGATTTGGGGATGTTTTTTTCTGCTGCAACAACTCACACCAAACCATGACTTTTGTGTACCATTACACCCCAACTCACCACCAAACAGCAGAAACAGTTAGCAACTACCTGGTGCACATAGCGGAGTTGTTAGTAGCCTAAGAGCCAGATATTTCCCAGTTGGTGAAGACCAAAACAAAAGTAAAAGTATATGTAAATACTGGACTAATAATGGCCAACACTCATGAGATCATTACTGCCTGTAATGGGCAACAAACAACAATTTGCTGACAGTGTCATTAAAAAACTAAAACTAAACAAAGACTTAAAAAAAAAAAGTCAAACGCCCTCAGTTTGCTGTTCAACATCCTGACTCTGAGGATTTAGTTTCAACATTTTCTGACTACCACCACAAATTTAAATGAGGTTAATTTTAATACAAACACGCAGATCTTCCAGTGTCTGAAACCTCCCAAACATTTTTATTCCAACCTACAGGAAACAGCTGTTACTGTAATGGAGGCCATGGACATGCAGGCTGCCTCGTCCAAACACAACTTCATCTACAATTCGAACATTGTGTCTCAGTACAGCTGAGTAGGGACGTAAAACTTCCTGCTTCCAGCTGATTCAGGACGGAGCACATGAGCTGGGAGGTTGGAGGATACGTGCAGAAAGTCTGCAGCACAGACTATACGTGCACAGGATCACACCATGACCGTGCAAACAATAATGATGTAAAGGCAGCTAGATGTCCCAAAGCTATATTAGGAATACAAACAACTGAAATCAGGTCTCTTGGTTCATGTGTGAGACGAGCATCAATGTTTGTTTAAGTTTTATCTTACTGTACTTTGTAACTGTGCAACATGTCATGCAAATATAGTTCCTCTTTGACTGTCTGGTTTCACTTTGAGTCATGACCTTAAAATTAAACAAATGTCTCAGCAGTTTTAAAGCCTCCAAACCACCTATTCCTGACAGGCTATTTCTTGGTGTATGTGTCAGAGGGTAAGAATAAATGAATTTCCACAACAGTTTGTTACTCGGTGACGACAGTCAAACTTTTAAGGTATACTTTAAGATATTCCTAAAAACACAACATATAAATCACTGACTGTGTGTAAAGATGTACAACACATCTACATCCCAAATTTGACCACTGCCATCTCACACTGTGATGTCATTTGGAGCCCGAGTCTGCGCAGTAGCGACCTCTGAGGTATCAAGTTCTCGCACAGACACTTGTCCAACCAATCGCAAGTAGCGTCACTGATGATGAGCTCACAGACTGGCACACAGCGGTCAGTCATGACGTCAAACCCCCTTTTTATAGCATCAAATACCTAATTAAAACCAAACTTGTCTTACTGACTGGGGTGATCCCGACTTTTCATCTAGTGCCGCCATGAGGTTCACATTCGTGGTTTTGACTGAAATGTCTACTCACCTTTTTAAAATTATTATGGAATCAATCATGTCCCACATACATCACGATGAACTGTAATAATGCTATTAATAATCTGACTTTTCCTCTTGCGCCACTATCAGGTCAAAATCTGAATGTTTCTATTACTTTGGTTTATAAGAAAACACATATAAAACCGATTTCTCCATAATTAGCCAGTGTTAACACGCTATATTCAGAGGTTAATGGCTTGTTTTTGTATGTAGTATGTTGATTATAAGACTAGGGCTGTTACTAAGGACTATTTATTATTCTATTTTTACTGACAAATGCTTTCTTGATTAGTATGTTTTAAAAACATGGGGACAACTGTACAAAAATGAGCATAATAAATTCCCTAAAGGCCAAGGTGACATCTTCAAATTATGTGTTTTGTCTGACCACCAGTTCAAGACTTAAAAACATTCAATTAATCAATATGTGAGACAAAGAAAAGCAGAAAATTCTCACAATTTAGGAGCTAGAAATGTCAAATGTTTGTAATTTTAGGTTAAAAAATATCGATTGATTGTTTAAATAGATGCAGAACATTTTAAATGTATTCATAAACTGATCCTTTCATTACAACATAATTTCGAGCTTACAGGAAAGTTCCCTTTTTAATCTGACCAACATAATGTGTGTTTCCTAAAAATGCTTTCCTGGACTAATATCACAGAGCTGTGGTTTGCGGAAATGTACCGCATGTGTGCGTCATGTCATCTGTACCTCATCAGTACACCACGTGCCTTGTGTCTGGGTGTATACGTGGTGCGCGTGTGATTGTTGGATTGTGTTGTCAGGCCCGAGTCCGTAAAGAGGCCTGAGGGGTGAACTTTCCCCTACTTCTCACACTGACTCCTCCATCTTTGAATATTTTCCAGCATTCCTGTTTCATCCTGAGGACACACAGCAACTCCCCGCTTCACTTACTGAGATAAATTTTATTCAGTTATCAGTGTTTTATTTGTGGAGGATACAAAATGTGGTCATCTTGTTAACCACTGTATTGAATCACCTATCTTTTTATCTGTTATGGATGTCACACTGGAATTTTGTTTTTCTTTTTTAGGGATGAAAAACACTGAAGTTAGTAATTTAAGTTTTCAAAGTATTAATGCAAACAGAATATGAACAAATGAAACCTGTGAGATGTGGGATTATCATGTTACATTAAATTCCAACAATCAAACAAACATTAATTGATTAGTCGATCAAAATAACGTTCAATCGGCCACAATTTTGAAAATCCATTAAATGTTTTAAGTCATTTTTCAGCCAAAATTCCAAAACATTTGATGGTTTCTCAAATGTGAAAATTAAATGATTGCTCTTGGAATGGTATTTAAACATTTTGGGGTTTCCAACTTGTTGGTCGGTCAAAACATGACCTGTAATGATGTCATCTTGTGCTCTAGGATACTGTGATTTTTCATTTTTCAGTGTTTTCTGATATTTTATAGACAGTTAATCACTTAATTTAGAAATAATCAGAAAACTAGTCAATAGTAAAAATAATCCTTAGCTGCTAGTATTTGAACACAGCTGGAAAAAGCTCAGATTACATGTAAGAAATTTTAATTTACTTACTTATTAAACTTTAATTATTTCACCCACAAAGAGCTGAGCTTATAACAGAATCCATGTCTCTTTCCTGTATCAGCAAGAGTTTAATCAGTAATTTAGACCTTTCATTGCATCATGATCCAAGTCCTCATAAAGGGCACCCACTATGAAACTCTCCACGCCTCCAACCTCCCTCCATCCCCTCCTCCAAGATCCAGCAGCCAATTAGAGGAGCCCTCTGCTGCAGCACTGAGCTATAAAAACCTCACAGTGCTGCCCATCAGCACACAACAGAGACAGAGAGAGAAATCAGAAGCAGCTTTCACACTGAAACAGCAGGACACAAAGATGAAGATGCCACAGCTTGTCATTCTCCTGCTGACCATTCTGGTGCACGCAGTGGCCGCTTTCCCCACAGACAGAGGTGCCCAGGACAAACGTGCCTCCTGGGACGACGTGAACGTGGTGGCTCACGGCCTCCTGCAGCTGGGCCAGGGTCTGAAGGAGCATGTGGACAAGACCAAAGTCCAGATGAGAGACATCAACGCCAAACTGAAGGCCTTCAACGGCACGGTGGCCGAACTGGAGAGGAAGCAGCAGGAGCAAGATGAAGCTCTGAAGGCAAGAAGCAAAGAGGGAGAGGAGGAGAAGGAGAAGGTGGTGGCAGAGCTGGTCGAGGAGGTGAGGGCGAAGGTGCAGGAGGGGCGGACACAAAGCGAGGACATCCACACCAGGATGGACAGACTGGAGGAGAGGCTGGATGAGATGCTTAAAGAGCCAACACTGGACAGCAACAACAGCGAGCACACGGGAGTCCCACTTGTCCAGGTGAGAGAAAAATACTGCTTTCATGTTAATTCAGCTTAGTGGATGAAAACAAACTGTAAAGGCCTGTGTCATATTTGGAGTCCAGATCCTTCAGAGATCATTTTAACTTTTAAACAGACTTCAACAGCTGATCTGAAGCCAAAAGAGATCTACATATGAATCAATACCACCTAAATACCTCCATCCTACAGGGAGGGATGTTATATTGAAAACACAATGATGCCCTCATGCTGACGAAACGTTTTATTTTTCCAGAGGCTGGTGGCAGCTCAGAACAGACGCATTGACGCACTGGTGGAGAAAATCAAGCAGCAACAAGACAAACTGGAGAAGCAGAGTCTACACCTGCAAACACTGCAGAGCAAGGTGAGCTACACCACAATCAAATACACAACATGCCTCGTATGATTTAGCCGAGGATACCTAACTAAGATATTACATTTATCTTAACAATAATGTAAGTGATACGTTACAGTTTTTTGACATTGCTCTGTGATCCACCAGGTTGGAAACAAGAGAGTAAAGTCACACCGACGGAGAGATGGAGAGACGGCACTGAGGGGAGAGCCAGTAGAGCAGAGCATAGACGCATCAGGTAAGAAAACACAGTTAAAAAAAAATAATTAAATGATGTCGAAAAACCTTTAGACCAATAGCTGATGTGAGAGGCTATACACTTTGAGGGGAAACTTGAGCCACCTTAGAAAAAATAACTTTCCCCGGGCATTCCTCCTTAAGTACTAAAGGTATACAAACACGTATTTTGAGGTGAAACACAAATCCCTTTTAAGTACACGTCTACAGATCACATAAAATAGTTATAAAATCTGAGCAAACGTCATCCAGTTTAAAACAATTTGCAGCAAGAGAGGGAATTTACAGGATTAACAGCACCAAGTGGACCAATATAGGAGCTATTAAAATATCCCCAAGTGATGTAAGGAGAAAAAAAGTTCACCTTTGCACCTGAATTTATACTACACGACTCGCTGGCAGAGCAGCTCACATGCCGTCCAAAGATCAGGAGAAAATGAGGACTTTTCAAAAACACACCTATTGTACTGAGTGTTGTCAGGACAAGGAGCAAGCATGTAATCAGTATCTGCATATGTACTGGAGTGAATTTCTGAAATCAAACCTGAACTCGACTGATCAGAGTTTTCTGTGTTCTGATTTTTCCCAGGTTGGGCCAGAGACTGTCAAGATCTGTTTGCACGAGGGCAGCGAGCCAGCGGCGTCTACACAATCCAGCCAGAGAACTCTGAGCCCTTCAACGTCCTCTGTGAAATGACTTCAGGTGAGTCTCAAGGCCGTCTGGTTTGAATTTGCGCAACAACACTGTTCCACGACTGAAAGCTGAAAGAGGCAACTTTTTGTCCAAAACTACAACAGTTTGAATCAGCAGTAAAAACACTAACAAGAGGGACCTACGCAGAGAAGTTCAAAGTGTTGCACATTTCAGCATTGACAGACCCTTAGAGATTTAAACCACTCTCACATTTTGGCCAACGAAGAGTAGAGTATTCCAGCACAGTGTCAATACAATAAAACATTCATTCTGTGTTATAAGCCTCGTTAGCTCAATCTTTCTCTTCCTCTCTCTGCAGAAGGTGGATGGACAGTCATCCAGAAACGTTACGATGGATCCCAGAACTTCAACCAACTTTGGGAAAGCTACAAGAAAGGCTTCGGCAACCTGAATGGTGAGCACAAGCTCAGCAAAAAAAAAAAGTTCTTTAAATATCTGCGTCACTAAACCTTAGTGGCAAAAATTAATCTTAACATTCATCCCTTCAGGTGAGTTTTGGCTGGGCTTGGAGAGCATCCACACCATCTCCAAACAAGGCCAGTACGTCCTACAGGTGGAGGTCTCTGATTGGGTGGAAGAGCAGCAGCAGGAGGCTCGTTACCGACTCCAACTTGATGGAGAAGAGAAGGAGTTCGCTCTCCACCTGGAGCAGGAGTCTTCATCCGGTAACCAGGAGGCAATAATGACAACTGGAGAATCTGGTCTTCCTTTTTCAACAGCCGACAGAGACAACGACCTTGCTGCAGACGTCAACTGTGCTGACCTGCTCTCAGGTACGACGGCTTCACTGACCCTACAACCTGAATACACATTAACTGTCTGAGTGGCTTAATGACAGGATAAATGAAGTTATTCATAAAACTGCTCTTTCTCTTGCAGGTGGTTGGTGGTTCAGTAGCTGTGGTGAGTCAAACCTCAACGGCAAATATCCCAGAAAGCCGAACATGCTCAGACAACAGCATCACAGAAGACAAAGGATGTTTTGGACGTCCACAGAGGGGCAAAGCAACTCCGTGAAGACCACTCTTCTGAAGATCGCCCCTGCCACAATAAAGCAATAAGCAGATCAGTCTGTCTCAGACAGCACAGGACTGAAGAAAACATGACTGTATTTAACTTTAATGAATGATCTCTGCTGTCACGCACTGGATCATCAGATATTTCTATGCTGTGCCATACGATCAACTCATTGTCTCAGTGGATATATTCAGTCATATTGACAGTAACTTTATTCCCTTTGTAAGGGTTCCTTAAGCTTATTTTGTTCTACTTACTGTATATGTTTTAAACACCTCTTTGATAATGCACAGTGTATTGTTTTTAACATTTATACACTTTAAATATTTTATATTTCATTTATATGAAATGAATGAAAATAAAGTTTTTTAAATGTTTAATAAATCCTGAGTCTTTGGTCATGGTTGAAGGCGACTGCACGCAAACACAGCAACCACCCAGCAGCATGTGCTTCCTCTGATGAATGACAAACCATAACGAGAAACACTTTAAGTTCTTAAAATGATCATTGCAAGTACAGCAGCTTGCATAAGTAACGCATTTTATAATGAGTCTCTATACAGTTCCAAATAAAATGCAAACTTTGATTCAATATATGATTATATATAACATATATGTGAGATATAAGGCAATCCTATGAACCACTGACACTCAACTTAGGGCCCGCAGGTCAGACAGGGTGCTGGGTGGCCCCATGACCTTTTAATTCACAGTGAAAATAAATTGATTTACAGTGGGACTTTGAATGTACATAAGGTGACAGAGTGCATAAAAAAAGCATCAAAATGAAGCTTGTTTATTAAAAGACAGCACCACGGACTCCCAGACAGAGGTCCAGGCTAATTATTTACATATATCAATTATTAATGTTTATCTATTGACTGGTCCCTAGCCTCCTGTCATTTTACAGACGTGACCCCCGGGCAAAGCAAGCTGAGAGGAGAGCTGAGCTTTATATGCTTGTTTGAATCAATATTTTCCTTTACTTGTAATATCTCTTACTGGGGAATTCTACATGTCTGGTGTGAAGTGAATAAACACAAATGTAATTTAGGTGTTTCTTGCATCATAGTTAAAAGGTGCATGTTTTATATATGTTTATATAGGGAACTTTATAATCTGCCTGATCTTGATTTAATGGCTCTCAGGAGCATCCAATGCATTATTTGGAACCTAGTCTAATTTTTATGAAACATCTCGTGATTTTCAAAGGGTTGAGAAGGATTTGTTTGATGCTGCTGCTCCCTGCTGTGGAAATACTAAAAATGCAGATGTGTCAGGGTTAGATACACGAAAAGTCTCTCTCGTGCTCTAAAGTAAAATGTTTTCAGCTGATTTTCTGATCAGTTTTGAACTTTGTCATAAATGTAAAATAATTCTGTTGCATCTATGTTTTACCTCTTTACATATGGAGCATACAGTTTGAGCAGAAACAGAGTAGATCCAAGAGCAAGCAGAGGATATTTGAGTGCGAGGGCAGGGTTTTTGAACATGAAATCAATAAATAATGCTCTCAAACTGATAGACCACTCTCTTGAATAAAGATAGGGATAAAGCTCCATATGTACATTATGTGATATATGTGAATAGGATAAAAGTCTTTATTTATTCTAGCTGCTTCTTTTCAGCATAACTCCAGACACCAAAATAACCGTTGTATTGAGGTTATTCATATGTTTATTGAGTGTTCGTTGTGTCGTTTTTCTCTGTTTGATTGGGGAGTCCAAGGATGAAGTCTCATGTAGTGCAGATTTTGAAGCTTCTTGGGGTAAATGTGTGATTTTCGGTTGGTGACTTCTGGTATGTCTGTGTTGAGAAGGTGTCCTCATAAGCCCCCTGAATCTCTCTCACTCCTCTACAAAATATTTGCATTTAGTTTCTGTATCTGGCATCTTTAACGAGGGTCATGAAGTTGGTTCATGTTGTATTTTTATCACTTTTTGTTTCATCTCCTCTCCCCAAAACCTCAACACATATCAAAAGGCCCAAACTGTTTATATACAAATTATCTAAACTTGTAGAGGAGTTATTTTCTGTGTTATTTTACAGGGGAAAAAATACATATGAAATACCTTTAAAAATAATACATTTCATTTGGTGACAAGACTTTGGAAAAGATTGTTCACTTCTGTTTATTTCTTCAATATCTGAGAGTACATTTAACCATGAAACAGGTCACGGTAGTTCATACAGATGGTCATCAAACGCACACGAAACAAGGCATTTTATTGTCTTAGGTCCTCAGACAGATTCCCTGATATATACTATACGAGCGGGCGCTCTTTAACTCTTGCAAGGCACCTCAGACTGCCAACAGTTGTGTCATACATCATCTTATAAGTCAGTTTGTTGGCACCAAGGCAAATATACGTAATATGTGCAAAAGTCCTCAGCAGCAGAAGAAGAAAGAGAAGCTCTCCGTGAAATTAAAGCAAGCGAGTGAGTGAAACAGCAACAAGTCGCTACATATTTCCACCTTCTATGAATGCATAAGTATTCATAAAAATATTTTTTAACAATACACAATAAAAATGTGGCATGTAACTTTTTTTTTCCTTGTAAATCTGCCAAAGTGTGGCACAGTACATAAAAGGTTATCTATGAGAGCACACGAGGGCACAGAATACACCACAAAGGGGGTTAAGAGCTCGCATGTGTGCTCTTATAGAGTTTCATGTTTACTATCTTCACTCCAGTGTTTATTTGCAGACACAGGAAAACAATAACTTTATAAGTTGGGTCCCAAAAAAACAAAGTCACAGCTCAATAAAAAAGGAATAGGCACAAAAAAAGAGAGAAAGCTGCACACGTCTGCACGCGGCAGATCGACTTCTATACTTTTTGCATTGCTGAAAAATTCTGTTTATGGTGCAACAATCAACATTTTCATCATCAACATCATCACTGTGATTTTTTTCGTTCCACCACCTGTCGACATTAAAAAGCCTCAGCCCTGTTTGTTCTGGGCGAATGGCGCCCTCTGCTTGTTTTGGGGCTAAAAGCAATTTAGCAGATCCCACTCCACTGTCAAATACAGTGTGAAGACTTTTTTCTCTCAGTGATGGTCTCATTCAGGGTGACTCCACTAAAATCTGAATGTCAATATTGTAATCTTTAATTGATGCTAAAATGCTTCAGCACCTTTAAGACTGATGAAACAACTCTTGAGGTGTGATGTGGTTTGGCATAGCTTGCATTCAGAGCATCATAAAATTGAGTGGGAGGAGGTGCAGGTTTAAATAAATGGAGGAAAGGGAGAAGAGGAGACAAGAAGAGGAGGTTAGGAAGTGAGAAAGGGAAGGTCAGTGTGTAGAAAGGCTTATCAGAGGTTCTGCTGGAGGAAGTGCAGCAGCGTGATCTCGTAATGCTCTCCAGACTCCGGACATCGGATGCTGTGTCGCTCGTTGGGATACACCTGGAATAACAAAACCAACATGTTTGACCATCTCGGGATCAGCTGGATTCTTACATCAAACATTTTTAAGCTTTTCCAGCACCTTGCAACAACTACACATGTGCATATACAAAGTATACTGATTATTTCATCGCTATAAACAACCAAAGTTTTGTGACAGAGTTCTACAGCAAGGTGACACATTAAAGGAAAACACCACATAGTTTCATGTTTCAAAATGACTTCAATTTCAATGAATGTGTAAAATAAGAGAACATTAATCTCTGAGGTGTGCAGTCAATTAGCCCCAATAATGTAGGTACAAAATATTGTCCAAATCAAAACAAAGCAATGATGCTTTTCAACATCTGTGTTAAATTACATATTTATATACAGTGCATATATGTGAGTATTTCACTTCTTCGTCACGTTAATTCATTAGTCTTTATTACGATTATTATATATTGAATCTAACAAAATGATACATGATGTTAGTAGTCAGGTTCCAGGTTTGTAGATATACTTTTTTGGATTAGTGAGAAATAATCAAGTATCACTTCTGAATTTTTCCAAAGCCTGTCTTGGATTGAAATACTAGAAAAACTGCAGAAGCTTTTGCACCTTCCTTCCTCCTAAATTTAATGTATTAAAAATAAAGAGACCAACTGAAGAACAAGAGCCAACATAACTGTTTATCTTTTACACTCATCCTATTTTAATGTGCTTTGTTGTGTTGTATGATGACCCGTCGGTCTCATGATTAAGTTGTTCTTCATTCTTTATACAAGTTTTGTGTTGTTTTGACCCCCTCAGACTTCATGAAAAAACACATCCAGATTCAGTTTCCCACCTTCATCACTGACGCTACATCCACACTAATAATTTTCATTTTAAAACACTTTCATTATCGCTACATTTACGGCTAGCATCCACACTACTCTGCTGTTTCGGGACCCCTTCGGTGAGACATCTGAAAACGCTGCTTACCTCGTTTTCCTCTGAAAACTCCAGGGTTGCCTTTTGGAGACTTTTGTAAAATCAAGGAGCACTCACCACATTTGCTTTCTGATTGGGTCTTATCAATCATGGCGTCTAAAGTCAGAACAATATAGCTATCACTAAATACTTTTTGTGATTTCATCATCCATGTGCGAGTACTAATTTACCTTAACCATGACTTCCTTCGGAGATGGATAGTGCTTCCGACCAGGACCACTCTAATTAGCTGTATTTGCTTTGCAATGACTCCCAATCTGTTTTCCACCTCCGTGACCGGCTCATTCTCATATTATTCTCAGTAACAGTTTCACCTCATTGTCGGTCTAAGCAAAGAAATCTGATCTTTTTGCCATCTCCTTATTATTTTCTGTAACTAAGCAACCAACCGCAGGGTAGACAATCTGCTTCCTGTTTACACTGCCATGTGCATGTGAACAGTAATGTGATATGCATATTTAGGCGTGTCAGTATGGAGTCAGAAATTATTTTGTGTATGGTGATCAAGAACGCATTTGTGTGGAAGTGGCTTCATTAAAGTCAGTATGAATGAGTAAATCCACCTACCTGCAGGCTGTAAGGCTTCCCTGCCCGGATGAGTTGAGACACCAAGAAGTTGGTGTGGAAAAAATGCACATTCTCATCTAGAAACCCGTGAAGGATCAGCAACCTGTTGGGCCTGGATTTAACAGAGAGATGAAGTTCTTAGTTTCTCTTGTCATGTTCTCTTGAGTTAACGTAACTGATACGACAGCTTACAGGAAATCAAATTGTACACCTTGACCTCATTAACTGCAGAAATCAGCCTTGCTGTGAGGTGGATGACACAAGCTACAGTATAATATTGCCTTGTACAGTGGGCGTCTATCACAGTTGATTTGTGGACATAGTAAGTAATTAGCAATAAATTCAGAGCATTAGTACAAAAGTCTGTATATATAATGACAGTTCTCACTCAGTGGGGAGTTTGTCAACATGCAGCGCGACTGAACAAGCCTCGTATCCCTTCTGGTTTTTTTCAGGCGTGTCCAAATATCGCTCTGTGTAGCCGGTGTCGTAGGCCATCCATAACGTGACCGGAGCTCCTGCAATGGCAACCTGAAAAAGACATAAACGGGAAGTCAGACAGAAGCGTTTTTTTAAATTCCTTCCGCTATAAAGTGTATTTGGAAATGCAGCTAAAAGTGCAGATTGAGTTATTCATCTATCAATCTGTCTACTGCTGAAGGATCCGTAAAGAAACGTTAGTGGTTTTGACCTTGAAGACGTCAGGTTTGTGGATGAGGCCCATGAGGGAGAGGAAGCCTCCATACGACCAGCCGTGGATAGCAACGCGACTCAAGTCCACAAACTTGTACTTCTCAGCTACGTAGTGCAAACCCTCCACCTGGTCTTCAATCTCCACCTGGCCCTGGTTGGAGGAGAACAGAAAAGTAACTCACCTGGCATTGACACCCTTTCACTGCCCATCTACATCCAATGTGAACACACGCACAAATTTAACTATCCAAGTTAAAAAAAGTGCTACAACACAAACGCAGGGGGAAAAGGGACTATATCTTCTCATTACAAACAGTCATATGTGAATTGATGTCACATATTCTGCTATATAGTGATGAGGTCATAAAACACCAACTGTTATTATCAGTAAATTATCTAATTACTTCTGTAAAGACATAAAACATTTAAACAAAACACTGTTCATTCCTCTACACAAGTCTCTCCTGAAGCAGATGATTCATGTGACAACTACCATTTTGTCCTTCACAGCTCCTTCAAACTTGAGACCCCGCTGACAGGACCCTCGTCCATCAATGACCAGCACGACGTAGCCCAGAGACGCCAGCGTGCTCAGCCGCAGGTACTTCACTCCTTTATAAGAGTTATTCACTAACTGGACCTGGAGAAAAAAAACACGATCATAGCAATGTCACTTGGTCAGAAAACATTCCCTGTTGCACTTAAATTATATGCTCGGCTAAAGTGTCCGAAAGCAGGACTCTTACTGCTCACTCACAAGTTTCTCTTGCTGATCTGCCTGTTTGAAAAAATCAGCAACGTGCCTTCAAAGGTAGCTTCGTATTTTTCATCCTGAACACTATTTCCCATGTTTATGTGTCTAAGAAACTAATGGGAACAGCATTTTTTAAAATTGGTCCAGTATTGAGTGAGAGCCAAACAGGCTGCAGTGTAGTTTGTGAACCCTTAATGTACATCCACTAAATGTTCTTGTTTTTGCCGCTGACAGGCTCATATTAATATTCATGTTGTCTGACAATATTATGGAGAGGATCACTGCAGAAGCATATTTTTTCAGATGCTTCTTGTTTAACTAGAAACTGACCAGAAATTGCTGCACCCAAACCCACCAGACTCCATTTAAATAAACCGTAATTTCATCATTGTAAAACACACTTAATCTGGACTGAAAACAAAATAAAACTCACAAAAGACGTCTTGGTTTGTCTTTTTACCATTCCAGCAATCACCAACTCTGGTTTAGTTACAATATAACTATAATTCAACAAGTCAGATGTGAAAATATGCTGGCTACACACGAAAATCACTGTTTAAATGGAGTCTGGTGGGTTTGGCGATGGTGGTTACAGGGCTGTTCCTGGTTAAACAAAAAAGGCTTTACCATGTAACAAAAAGGTCTGTCTCTGTAGGGATCCTTTCTATAATGTTGCCAGACACTTGAAATAACAATCTAAACCTTTCAGCGGCAAAATAAAGAGCTGCTAAGCCGAGAGGTGGTTCATTAAGTTTCAGTTTAACTATTGTGCTGTCATAGCATGGTGCACTCGTGATAAACACAGATCAAAAACCGAAGGAAACCTTCTTAATATCAAATCCTGCTGGGATGCATTCAGTTAACCACATTTAAAAATAATCACAAAAAGAGAATGTTGGTCATTGTTTATTGCTCCTAAGGCTTACATGCCGTGAATCAAATGAGACAGCGGAAAAGATCAAACCTGTGGACCGCCGTAGACAAAAACAACGGTGGGATGCTTCCTGCCAGGAACCAGGTTGTCTGGTTTGTACAGCATGCCGTACAGCTCGAAGCCCGACTTCCCTGTGAAGCTAAAGATCTCTGGAGGACTGGTTTCGTATGGGAAACCTGGGAAAAAAGCAGACACAAAAGAAATGAGATATAAATATATATTGATGTAATATAATGTCGTGGGAATTTACTTTTAAACACAATGTACACACGTCTCAGACAGTTTAAATCACTACTTATGAGTGTCATATTGTGGTAGAGAAAAACAAACTGAAAAAGGAAACTTTCACAGCTGCCAGAAAACATTTCATTTCATCTCAACAAAGCGTTTGTTTTCAGTACCACTGGACTCCATCATGCTCGCCCAGAACTCAGGCTCTTTGTGTAGTGGGTCGTCTTCGGAGCCCTGCAGCTTGTAGACGTGCACACAAGGTGATGTGGTCAAGCTGCTGTAATGACTGACAAACAAGTCAAAGGTCTGCGAGGGAGAAAACAAACAGATATGCAAAACAGGGTTAAAAACAGCATCTACACTAATTTATGTTTCTTCAGAAATCCACAGAGAAAAACAATTTTTTTTAAAAATCCACCATGCAGGACAACAAGGGTGAGGGTGCTTATTTATGATATTTTGTGCAAGTGAAAGTGAAACAGCATGGACACACTTATAGCACACTTGTGAAATAAACAAATACAAGAACAGTTTTATATCACTTTTAGACAGACGCCTCAATTATATCAGAGGTGAATGACGCTGACTGATTACAATAAAACACAAGTGTTGTCCTGATAATCTGTTAGATCCTAATTGTTAATCACAAATTTAAGATGTATGACTGGCAAATGTAGCACTAAACAAGTTGGGACCAAGCAAAAAATGTACCACTACCACAGAAATGTCTGCATCAGTTGCCTTATACTCAGAAGAAAAGATTAACAAGGACACTATGTCATCTGACGTGTTAAAGAAACATAATAAAAAATTAAATATTAAATGACACAAATAGTTTCTGAGCAGCTTGTTTTGGGAACATGGAGAGAAAAGTTGAGTAAAACTTCCCATTCACAAACTTAAAAAAGTGATTATTATGAGTTGGAGTGTGTGTGTGTGTGTGTGTGTGTGTGTGTGTGTGTGTGTGTGTGTGTTGAGATACCTGGCTCACTGAGCAGCTGTGGGAAAAACCAGATTTGGTGAGTCGGACGATTTCCCCCGGTGAGTCGTAGCTCACAACATAAAGGTGATGCTCGAGAGGAGAGTCTTTGGTTCCCTGGAAGTAAACCAGCTTTGCTTTCTCGTCCACCCAAATCTGAGGACTGGACGAACGCTGCACAAACAACACAGGACAAGAGACACTGTTTGTACGTGTTTTTTTGAAGACACACACAAGACAAAAAAAATCACCTTGTTTCAATGTTGGTTTCATCATTAATTTGCTTGGGTTACTGCACATAACTGTCGTGCTTTTCATTTCAAGAGTTTGTTTTACACTGGTATTTCTTGTGTCATATTCTTTACACTGACAGTTATGAGTTTGTGTATAATGGGGGCTGAAGTCTACAAAAACATGCAGTTATATGTACACTGGCTCAGTTCAATTATCACACTTAAAAATTATTAAGACATCATAACAATCTTATTTATTTAAAGTCTTGTTGCAGGAACTCTGACGTCCATTAACTCTGCTCACTGTACATCATGCAGCGCATCTCAAATGTTATTTACAACTCAGTGTACTGACGAGTTGGTGGTGTTGGTTCATTAGTGCTGCTCTGGATACAGTTAAATGTCAGCAACCATGAACAGATATGTGGGCAGGGCTTTACCTTCGCTCCGTGATTGGCCAGCACCTCCCACTCCCCGCTGGTTATTGTCACCTCCTCTTTAACTGGACATTTGAAATCCTCTGGTGAGGGAGGAGAGAAAAGAAGTGTTACACTGATTAATCAACTGACTTGTTTGACAACACAGGGGACATTAAATGACTTAACATAAATCATTTCAGAATATGTTTGAACATGGTGCCTCATGAAAACACAGTACTATTTAACTGAGACAATGATTTAAAGATTTGTTTGCAGACAAACAAGAAACAGTCAGTAAAATAAAAACTACACCACACCAAAACGAAACTTAAACAGGTTTTGTTTTTAGGATGCATTGTTGTCAAGGTCTATGGTAAACTATCCCTCCGTTTTTTTTACTATGTCTAAAATTATCCAGATACATACAAATTGTGTTTATTACACAGCTGAAATTATTTCCTGTAATATGCTGCCCGCAGAATGCTTCATTTCCTTCCCAAATTATGTATTGTATCTTTTTAAAACTTTTATGTGTGTAAATAAAGAAAGAAACAAACAAACTGTGACTTTTTGTGCTTGTTGATGGTGTTACCTTCAGAGTGTGTGTAGCCTTTGGCCCAGTTGTAGCTGCCCCGCTGTAACACCGAGGTGATCTTATACAAGTGGCAGAAACCTGTTTTTGATTCATTTACTGTGATAAAGGTGATCTCATCATCACTGGTTTGGATGAATGGATGGAAGATGTCATGGACCTGAAAGACAATCAGACAGTCATGATGAAAGCTGCACTATTTCAGCGACATGTCAAACATTAACCTATCTTATCAGCATAAATCATTAAGTGGGGCTAAAACAATCCACAACAAATAACTGACTGCATGCTGCTCACAGTGACAGAAAGCACCACGACATGAATTACGAAACCTTTCATTTTCAATACCAACAGAGCCTTATAAGGGCAAATAAAATGCCACGACAAGCTAGTAAATCTAGCAACTCACTTGCCCGACTGCGCAAGTTGTTAAAATAGAAATAAACACATTGTTTTTTTTACAAAGATGCTGATGAAAGTCGCTGGAAGTGAGCCGTCTTGCTTCCTTTTCATCTCAGTTGAGAGCTGCACATGCACAACCCTGACCAGGCACTCACAGGAAAATAACATTTTCTAAAATCTTAAATCAGATACTTCTATTAGAACGCTTGCATGTAGTGCACTGTGTACTTGCTTGCGTAGTGCACAAATTTTGACAGAGTAGTGTTGTCTCAAATCAAACACAGCTGTTGCACACATAGTGGACATGACGGTCACAACATTTGTCTGCTTGGTGAGCTACAACTGGGTGGAGCACCATTGCCAACATTTGACAATGATTATCACTTGCCAAAATATATTCTTGCTATGGCTGCTTGTTTTCTCACGTCTTCTTCTGTATTTATTTATTTATTTAGTTATTGTGTTAAAATGAACGTGCTTTTGCAACATGTTATGGATGTCTGTGGCTGATACTGGCTGGCTCTATCACCAGCCGATCTACCAAATTAATGATAGCTGCTGCATTTTGCAAATATTTACAACTCAAGCATCTGACCACAAATCTGATACTAAAATCCTCTGCAGGGAAGACGACAATTTAATATGCATAAACACCAATGTAACCCATGATCGCAGACGGTATAGCTTACACCTCAACACATTTGACTTCAATGCTTGATGATAAATGTGCCGTTGGCATTTGTGTCATCACTTGTGGTACCAAATTACTCCAGAATTAATCTAATAAAGCGGTAGTCAGCTGACATTTTACAAGTTTGAAATGTGTTTGTGGTCCTGCCATCTCCGCTACGTAGGCAAAATGGTGACCACTGAGGTTGAGAAGTGTCCAGCGTTCTACACTCAACTTTTTGACTATTATGAGTGCTGTACTTCTCAGTGTGAAAGCACTTATGCACTTAAATAGCAAGTATAAGTACAGAAGTATCCGATTTGAGATCAACAATAGTTTATAAACTGAAGGGCAAGCGGTTATTCATATTATCCTGTAAACAGGAGTTTAGTTGGGTGGCGTTAGAGGATGTGGGCGAAACTCCAATGTATTGTGAAGTTTGCCGCAAGTTTGAGAGCAAGGCTTCTATAACAGGGTCGTTTTCATGACAGGTAACTCAAGTCTTTGTTGTCATTTGATAACTGCAAATAAAACAATTTGTATAGAGGGAAGGAAAAACTGACTTCTGGCAAGTAGATTTCTGAACCACTGGATGGAACAGGCAAGAGAAAAATGTCTTAGAAAGATGTGGTGTCGGGCCTCACATTGATCCAGATGTCGCTAGTCTCCTGGTAGATGACGAAGGGCTGGACGGCGTCTCCGAGGGCCTCCAGGCTCTCCTGCCTGCTGGCCTCGTCCTGATGTGCAGGGATGAAGAGCGCTGGAGGCAGCAGGACCAGCTGGAGATACTGCTGTCGTCGGTCCATCATAACCACCCACGCACTGACACACAGAGAGAGGAAGAGCTGTGACAGGTGTGAGCATGCGCAGTATACCGACTCCATGCTACGAAGTTGTAGAGCTCAGGTTTAAAGGTACAATGCGGAAGATATGGCCAGAAGTTTAGTTAAAGACATTCAAAAAATAAACTCACATTATCAACAGAATGTGAGGTAACAGTTCTGACATTATGTCAAAGACATCTATCAACTGTGGTGCAGAGTTTTCTACTGATTTAGCATGCTAACCCTAACTAACCAGTCCCGCCTTGTAATGCCACTATCACCTCGAGAGGTGATAGTGACTCACTGTACCGTCCAGTCTACTCTCAGTTCAACATGGAAGGTTGAAGAAAAGCTGCTCAAAGCTGAACAAACCACACTGAAAAAAATTCCAAATGGCGTCGATATATGTGGTTTTGATGTGGCTGTTTTTTTGCTACTAGTCTTGTTAAACTAAGCAGAGCAAGCTATAACATAAACTAAAAGGTCAACGCCACAGGTGAAGATTATAAGGTAGCTGTGTTATTTTGACTATCCCTCAGAATTTTAGCAGTTTGGTTTAACTTTGCATATTCTTGCCCTGGTGCTACTTAATATCAGTTTTTTTAAAAATAACTGACGACTGTAAATTTAGGTTGTATAAACCCAGGAGCAGATAGACTGAAAAAATCTAGAATGGTTCACCACAAAAACTTTTTGGAGCATGTGGTCAGGCGTTACACACTGCACCTTTAAAAGCTATGGGTGGTGTTTTTTCTACATCTTAAAGAACTTACTATTTGCCGTCTTTTGTCCATCCAGCACGGGTGATATACTCAGCATTAGGGAACAGGCTGGTGAAGGGAGCAGGCAGCACTTTCTCCTGTGTGCTGACAATCTGAGGGAGAAACAACAAGAAGCTGGCATCTGGGCATCTCTCTGAAGAGTAAACTAACACGGCACTGCACAAGCACTCACTTTGCCAAGATTGTCCGTCCTGATTTCTGCTATTTTCAGAGTAATGTCGGGATTCTTGCTGCCTGGAGAGAAAACAAAACTGAGTTACGTACCAACATATAAACACACATGAAACCTCTGTCATCAAGTGGAGTTTTGAACCTGCATTAGCTCATTGGAGCAGTTTCTGATCTTATCATTCTTAACGTGCCACAACAGCACCAACAATGACACCTCTGCCAGCAAGTAAACATGGATGTTAACCATGCAGCTTTCAAACTTGGCTTTGCAAATGTTTTATGAGGAAGGAAATGCATTCAGCTCATGTTTGTCAGACCTCAAGAATATACACAATGTATTTTTTGGAGTAACACCGAATGTAAACATAACTTATTTGATTGAAACTCCACGGGCCACCTTTAAATAAAGTCGCCTGCTGCAGATTTATTTTTATCATATTCTTTTTACCAGAAGCAACAAGTGCGTCACATATTTCATAGTGCAAATCAAAAGTGTGTGTGTGTGTGTGTGTGTGTGTGTGTGTGTAAAGTGTGTGTGTGTGTGTGTGTGTGTGTGTGTGTGTGTGTGTGTGTGTGTGTGCATGCGTACCTGCACGTGGGTATCTGTAGACATCCGTCTGCCGCTCCTCCAAAGCTGGAGATGGAACATGAATGATCTCAACCTCAGACTCGTCCACCTCCTCGTACAGAATCTGCAGAGTCTTACCACCGTCTGATTCTGAAGCAGAGGGAGACCAGTAAAACCAGTCAAAGACAGTTTTGCTTACAGGACAAACCTGACCCATGTTTTTAAGCATTTTGTCTCATATAAGTACATTCTTGTAATTATGCATCTAATAATAATCAATCTTCATTTTAAAACTGCCTACATTATGATTATTATGATTGCCTCCTGCTGTTGTCTCTATTTCTCACCTTCACGAGCAGCTGGCGACCACCAGTATCCTGTGAAGCGGTCAAACTCTTCCTGTGTGACAAAAGTGGCTATGCCGGCAGATTTGGGGTCCTCTTTTGGGTTGTCAATACCTAAGATGAAAAGAGAAAAAAAAACACAACCACTGTGTGAAAAACTTCACAGTACCAGGAAAGACTCTCTACGAACATCTGACCGTCTCAGTCCTGACCTTTATGGCAGAAGGTGAGCCTCCTCTCTTCACCCGTCTCTATGCTCGTCACCCATATGTCATTGTTGTGGATGAAGCCGATAAAGTTGGAGTCCCCGGGGCAGATCTTGGGGTCCATGCGTGTGCCTGCACTCTGGCTCTTTATCTCGACAGGCTTCATGGGAGACGTCTGCACAAACACACAGAGAGGTTAACACCTGACGTAGTTCCACACTTAATGACTGATAAAAAGTGAAAACCTTAAAAACATCAACTGATTTTCTGCTCTAAAGTCTGACCAGAGCTTCTGTCTGCTTCTGAGAACGGCTGTGCACATTTACGCACAAGGTGTGCAGTGTTACTTAATTGATTCTTTCAGTAGCTAAAAGGCTGGCTCTGTTTCCTCTGTCAAGTAGCACTTGCCCTACAGATTGTTTAAATAAGGCCCCATAAGTGAGAACTGTTGAGGCACTGACCAACTGTTCAGAAACCTTATTAACACCTGCAGGTCTGTGACAGTCATTCTGTGTTATGTGGCAATGACAGTCTTACTGAACTGTCCTTCAACTCACAATGAAGCTGTTGTTTCCACCGTCACGGCAGTAGTACAGACTGCTGTTGGCCTGGAATAGGAAGAGGCCACTGGGTCGGTGATAATCATAGGAGGTGATGCCAGACACCCCCAAACGTTTCCTTTCCCGCAGCAGCTCCTCCTCCCGTGAGAAGCCCCCGTGGAGAGGGCTGGCCTGAGGTCAGGGGTGACAGGAGGACACACAATGTGACAATGCTGGCTGAGCGAGGTCAAAGTCAAAGGGAGTTTGTTCAGGGCATGAAAAACAAACGGTAAGAAAACACTACCACGCTACAATAAAGAGGGAATCATTATGAATGTATTAATAAACAGAACATGACGTGGACTAGGTTATTTTGTCTTTGGGGGGGGGGGGGGATTTATAACAATGGTTTTAAACTCCTTGAAGAAAGAAGCCATTATGAAAGGAGTGGTTCATGATCATCCTCTGAACAAGAATACTAAAAATCACACTAAAATGTCAGAGTTGACTGAAAATCATTCTCACCTGAAAGCGATCCAGCATTTGTTTCCAATTCAAAACCAACAGAGCATCTTTGCGGACCTTCTTGGGAATGTCTGAATAGAGTAAAGCATTTTCCCTGCTGGCGTAAGGCATTCCTGTGAGAGCAGAGATGCTTGTTATAGTCAATACCCAAGCTACCATGGGTACAGGTTTTACAGGCTCTATGTGGTGCACATCACGACACTTGACACAGCTCTGGAGATGATATCACACATTACAACTAACTGAGACATGGCAGCAAAGAGCAGCAACTATTTTGCAGACATTCTGTGCGCTACAGCTGCAACAGTAAAGAGCAGAGAGACGGCCATGAAGCAAAATGGTGTTTCTTGTTGAGTTTCAGGTTTTCTCCAGCACACACCGACTTGATCTACTGCAGCTCTGTGGATATCAAATGAGTCTGAAAACAGTTGCAGGCTGGCAGCTCTGACTCACCAGCTGTATCCACAGATTATTCACAGAAGCATGCTGTTTTTCTAACAGACTGCGAGGAAGCAACTGAATCCACAGGCCAACAAGTCAGCGCCCACTAAAAGCACCCAATCTCAGCTGTGACATTTTTTGACATTTATTGTAGAAATTTACATTATTTGGCACTTAGCATGTATTAATTTCAAACTCTGCCTGAAAATGAAAAGATATTTCAACAACTGTGACAGCTCCCAGCTTTCAGGCCCCCGTGCTCACCAAGGTAGTAGATGCGGTGGGAGTGCGGACTGGTTTCATCTTTCTGGATGAACTGGAAGTCGTGTGGAGCCTTGTTGATGACCACGCCTGTGTTCTTGCGGCCATTGTGGATGATCTTCCGCAGGCCGTCCCATGTGTGCTTCTCCACCTGGAACTGGGTGGGATTCACATCCTCCATCTCAACCACTTCTGTGCTGTCTGAGAGCTCGTCTACCCCCGTCATACCTGCCAGTGCTTGTTTGACGCTGTGGAGAAACACTCAAACCGGTCAGAGACATCTACAGTAAATCACAATGGGAAGGTAACTAGCAAACTGGCAAATGTGGATCTATTTTTGATAACCTAAAGTCTGACAGAAACCAAACTACGTATTAGTCCTGTAGTCATATAATAATGCAGTACTCCAAAGTACCCCTGAGTATGCGTACCGCCATTTGAGACACTGACATTGAAACACTGATCTAAGTCCTGGATAAAGCCAAGGTGGCAGCGTCGCTCTATGGATAGCAATGGTGATTGTTGATATGTCCATCACTTTGGTCCAGAATGAAATATCTCAAAAACTATTGGATGGATCATCATGAATTTTGGTACTGAAATTCATGTCCCTCTCAGAGGGAATTCTAATGACTTTTGTGATCCCTAAACTTTTCATTTATTGCCACTAGCAGGTCAAAACTTAAAATTGCAATACTTTGGTTTATGATCAGACTTGTGCACAACTAATGACATTCCCATCAACCTCAGCTGTGCTTTGCACTAATTAGCAATTGTCACCATGCAAACATGCTAAAGTAGGATGGTAAAGATGGTAACAATGACCTACTCATGAGCATGTTAGCATGCTAACTTTAGCATTTAGCTCAGGACAACGCTGTACCAAAGTACAGCCTCACAACATGGCTGTATAAAAATCAAATATTTTTAGGTCGCAAAAAGCACAATGAATGAAAAAAAAAAGATAAAATAACATTAAAAACAAAACATAAAACATACTAAAAGTACAGTATTCCAGATTAGTACAAAGCTTTACATGATGTCAGACTTAAAAGTAATACTGGTTCTGCAAGCTCAAGATCTTGGTCAGCATACATACTTTCATTAATCCCAGCAGAATTTAAATGCCAAGTGACAGATTTTGCCCTCCAGGTCATTTTCTAAAATACAAAGTCTTTTATCTTTTAAACTTTCTGGGCAGTAAACACTATTAAAGAACCTTGCTTTGACTAAAACTGTTCTTAAATCAAAATGACTGAAAATGAAAACCAAATAAAAATGGTTCCAACAGCTGTGAGTTGTAAAAATGCCCCATACCTTTCCTGGCCGTCTTCTGTTTTGTCTTCAATTTTCAGCCTCTTTACTCTGTGCATTAACCGTTCAACGACCCTGGACCAGACCTGACACCCTGTGGGAAACCAGGTGAACACATGAGAACTGAAGACGTCAAACAAAGAGGTTTGTTTCAAGATAAAACTAATTACAGATGGTTTCAACACCTGGTCTAACTGACAATCAAATCATTTAACAGAAGTTAATGTATGAAAAACCTAAACAGTGCCCTGAGCTAAGCTCACATGCTATCAACAGTAAAACTGTTACCGAAGTAACGGCCCCGCTCAGGGCAGTCTCTGTGCTGCTTCATCGAGGTGTTTCTACTCTTCAGCCAACCTCCGCCACACTTCCAGCTGTGTCCCTGATATGGAGTCTCACTGAGTGACTCAGCTGCATGACTCTGACACTTCAATGTCTGTGTCATAACTGTGGCAAATGTTACACTGTCACTCTACATTTTACTGTCGGCTGCATACTGTAGGCTGTTGTGTTGCCTGGGGCCAATATAAAGTGCTAATTCTACAGAAGTTTATTTCCAGAAAACACTACAGTAGCTCCGGTCAGCCAATTCATGCGTCTGTCAGAAGAACAAATATACTCAGATATTTAGCATTAGTCATTTTGAGTGAATTATGGTGTAGGGAAACAAGGAGGAGAGGCTGAAGGTTAGTTTTTTTTCATTCATTCATTCTCCCCGAGATACAACCTGTTATCACATGACTTAAGTTCCAGGTCAGGTGATAACAACTGCTCAAACTCCATCCGCTGATTAAGGCAGTGAGATAAGGTTAAAATCCTTAAGTGGATTTGCTGACTAAAAGTCAGACTTACATTCTATAAGATATAAACTTATATATTAAACCTTATATCTAATGTTTGAATGTATTTAAATGTTGTATGAAAAGCATGTTTGATTTTCATTATGCTTGCGAGGGCTAAAGACACACACTCATAAACACAGATATATATTTACATAGCCTCACAGTGATACTTGCCTTTAACCCTCTGAGACCTGCCAGGCCACCGGTGATCCCAGCTGACTTCCTGACTTTAAGAGGCTGTGGCGGGCTGAGGTTATAAAGCTAGAGTGATGATAATAATATAATATGAAACTAGAGGACCTAAGGAATCCACTGGTACCAACTGTTGTTTAGCCAAAGAGCAAAATCACACTCCAAAGTTTGGCTGTATTTTGGCGAGGGAGAAACAGCATGGCCAATTCACAGTGGTCCCTTGTACTCTCATCTCAAGATATCTTGATGAAAATGGGTTCTATGAATACCCAAAAGTCTTGTCGTTACAGATATGACCACTTTATGCTAGTCCCATGTAGTTTTAGACAAAAACCGTGCAGTTTTTTGCATGCAGTATAAATGTGTTATTTTCACTGACTGTATTTGAATCTTTCTGCAGACTGGGGTCCCTAAACAGTATTGGAACTGTGTAAACGAGGTGTGACTGGAAACAGAGACTCTTGTGGATTCAGTGAGCCCAAATGTAATCATGTGTGATGATGTCAGCAGCCATTGTATCACATCACTGAATGAAATGACCTATAGTGACCTCAGACATTCACAGGTATATTGACAATAAGGGGGTTTCTCAGCAGTTTTCAGAACAGAAGTGCTCACCATCCAACCCCCGAAAAAAAGACAATTTATACAGAAATCTGCAAATGTCAAACGTTTTTGATACCAAATCACAGCATGGATTTTTCTATGGTGTCCCTTAAGGTCTTGGTGTCTTAATGTGGTATTTTGGAGGGTTTTTAGTCATTTTTATCAAGGTTCAAAGTTCAGTTTATTGTCATTCATACATGTTAAAAACATGAGAACTAAATTCGTTACCCAGGTTCAGCAGCATACAGAATAAATAATATTTAAGATAAACCTCTAATTAATAATTTATAACCTAAATGCCTATAATAAATACAACACAGTTAAAAATCTAAGCAGCATGTTAAAGTGCATAATAGTGCATCAATAGCCGAATGCAGTCGCAGCAGTATTTAGTGCAATTCGAGTGGTTTAAAAAAAATAAGTAAAAAATAGCACCAAATATGTGTAGCAATTGGTATCAACTCAATAATTGCTGCAACAACTTATATAGATGTAACAGAGCATGAGAATGCCCATCATGTACTTCCATCATAATGTTCTACGCCCTCATACACCCTAAACTTTCAAAATTTGAATAGGCACCTGACCAAAACACAATATATATTACAGATTTATGACTAGAAAAACTTGACACACTGCGCAGAGCTGCATATCAAATTAATTTTCTCGCTTCCAATTTTCAGATGATGTATACCACCTCTATGTGGTATATACTTTGACCTACTATCTCTCCATAAAGATCCCCTTTATCCCCTAAAGAAGGGCAAAAAAGGGTCAAATAATAAAATATATATTACTATTTTCAGACTAAATGAATCCATGAATAAATATTATGTAATATGCAGCAGTAGGTATTCTCAAACATTATGTCTATGGAAAATTGGAGCTCTGCTTAGTTTACAGTCCTGTGAAGACTTGTTTTCCAAAACAAAGTGTTTTTAATCGAAAGCAAATATAAACTCCTGTGAACAAGAGAAAAGCTAAATCACTGATGAAAAAGCCCCCCAGTGAGGTTTGTGTCTACTTTCTGTTTCTGGTTTTATAATCAGTTACCAGTAGCTATTTGTTTTGGTTGATATGTGGCTTCAACAACTTCACTGACAAGACATTGTATATGTTATCATGAACTCATCAACTATGAATGTACATACGCCATTATGTAATTTTCGGCACTATTTTTAACACAGCACCTCGGGCATCATCCCCTCAGTCTGTTGCCACAATATGTATGCTGTCTAGTAACTTATCCACAGACAAACAATCAAGCTCATGTAACAGACAACAAATAGGTTCGTTTTCGACTCATCAGCTAATGACGCTGGAGTCCACATAGTAAACGACAGCTTTACACTACATAGACAACATCTGGCTAAGTGTGCCCTCCTCATCAAACCCAGTAAATCCTAACCATACATTAATTAAACGCACTGTGCACACTGCGTTGCTTGGTACTAAGCAGTTAGCCGCCCATTAACGTTAGCTAACATACCAAAACGGAAGCTAGTCAAAACAGTAAACACTCATTCATTCAGTGCTTACACTTTCTGCCCAAAAACCTTGAAAGCTTCTCTCCTGTTGTCGAAGAAACGTCCTTGGTGGAAACACCGGTCGGGGTCTGAACAAATGACAGGAGTGAACTACTTTTCAGAGAGCAGGTAGCTTAATGCTAATATGCTAACAACGCGGAAGTAGTTTGTGAAATCAAACGTTACAGGATTATGACCTGTGACCCGGATGTTGTTCGTCAAGTTTTTATCTGCGTATTCCAATAATTTATGGATTGTATTTATTCTTTAAACTAATTTAGTTTAAAGCAGAAATACCCCTTATGCTACTTTGTGGAAATATAAAACCATATTACCAGCAAAAAATTAGAAATCTTTGGTGTTTTCTTTAAAGTTCATCACCATAAAATCGTCTGAATACTGATGGTATTCAGCTTGTTAAATATTAACTTAATCACAGAAAACGGTGTCATTGACTCATCTTTTGACTTGAAGGCTACAACTAATGATTATTTTCTCTTCTAACCACTGAATCGTTTAGTGTGTTAAATATTTTTTTGATGACATGAAAAAAGAAATATCCATCAAAGTTTATGAGCCAAATATGCCATCCACAGAAGTCTTTTACCCAGTCCAAAACTCTTATTTAGTATACATTATCAAAGAAGAAAGGAAGTAAATCTGAACGCTGGCATTGCCATTTGTGCTACAAAAACAACTGAAACAATCAAACATTCATTAAAAAGATGGCAATTAATTTCCTTTCAATCTACTAATGGAATAACTAATTGTTTCAGCTCTACTTTGCAGGTCTTCCACTGACGCAAATACATCCACAACAAAATACAAACATCTGGGACAAGCTGTTTCCTTAAAACATTTATTTTTTGTAATAATTTGTCCTTTTTTTCTTTTTGCGTAAGTGCAAAAAATGCACCCAAAAGAGCCACCTGAGGGAAGTCTACATCTTTAAATAAAAAAACAAGCAAAGTGTACATTTATAGTACAAAATTCTCTTTTTAAAAAATTGCACAGTTTGTGTATAATATATATATATTCATAATCTCAATTTTAAACAAACTTTAAAGGCTCAGAAAGTAAACAAAATACACCAAATGAAAAATAAAAACATTTTTCCCTAGAATTTAAAGCTGAGGAAACTTGAGACCCTGTTTTCATTTGTGTCCACCATAAATATACATATTTATATGCAAGTCTCTTTACATAAAGTCTCTGTGCTAGTGTTTGACCAGACAATCAAAATTATTGCAAAGTAGTTTAGTTCTACTATAAAACATGGGGATGGGGGTGGGGGATAAAAGCTTCTTTCTGCTGAACGTTCATTAAGTTATGCAAAAAAAAACAAAAAAAACCCTGGGTTTCTTTAGACCCCATTTTGAATTTACTGGAATCCCTGCTTTCACAAAGGTTTCTGTTTCACAAACTGTGTGCATTCAACATTCCCATAGAACAATCCAGAACTCCAGTTTTGCTTTTTAGCGAAAACACACATTTCCCTGACTTCTTTTTTTTGTTTGTTTTTGTTTTTCAACTTTACACAGCGCCACTGCCCAGAGGTGGTGGTCAGCGTCGATACGGGTGGAAGCCCTGTACGTTGTGGTTCTGCCCTCTGCCGAACGCGGTGGCGGCAGGCTGGGGGGCGGCGGCGGGCTGTGCTGTCGGGGCCCCGTACGAAGCCGTCGGCTGGCTGGGGTCCGCAAAGCTGTGGCTGAAAGCTGTCAGGTCTTGCCCGTACCCTGTGGTGGGTGACAGAGGAAAGAGCAGGAGGGAGAGAATATGATGTCAATGTCCTGGTCACCACAGGGTGTTTAGGGAGAAGCCTTACTCCTTTAAAACATCGCCTACTAAAAAAACTATTTTAATGTTGAGGAAAAATCCACCCCGTTACCCTTTAGCTATACAGTGTATTCCAATTGTTATTGTTTTAATATTTTAATTTTTTTGAACAACAAACTATTGGAAGTATTGGTAAGTCACAAAAAAAGTTTATCATCATAGTTACTTGCTGGTTTTAACAAATAACATCACATAACCCAAATCCTTGCCTCACTGCATTGCCTTCCTGTTTGCTTTAGTATTGATTTTAAAATTTTATTGATCACTTTTAAAGCACATCTAGGTCTGGCCCCAAGCTATACAGCAGAAATGTTGACCCAGTATGAGCCAGTTTGCAGCCTCAGATCTTTAGGTAGGGCCTTCCTGGCCGTTCCTAAGTCAAGGCTTATATCTAAAGGTGACTCTGCTTTTGCCATCAGGTCCTCTTGGCTTTGGAACAACCTGCGTGAGGAGATAAGGATCGCAGAATCAGTGACTTTGTTTAAAATCACTTCTCAAAACCCACTTTTATGTGATGTCGTCTTTGTGTTCCTTTTAACATCATTTCACTCTTTTTGTTTTGTATTTATAATCAATATCACCTGCTTTTTTTGATCTCACTATTTGGTTTTTACTCGTTATATTGTCTTCCAAGTATCCTTCTTTTGCTTTGTCTGTCAAAGCACTTTGTAAACTCTTTGTAAATCTATTTAATTCAATTCAATTCCATTCCGTTTTAGCAGGTAGCAATAGGGCAGGTCCAGAGGAAAACCACGGCCGAATTTGTTCCCAGCCCGACCCTACCTGTAACGTTATCCCCATCTCTCGCCATGTTTCCCAGCTCAGCTGCCTGCTCCACCAGTAGAATGGTGGTGCGTGCTGTGCACTACATCCAATACATCCTCGATACAGCATCTCCATCTGAGTGTTAAAATGGAGCATCTGTATTTTTGACAGTACTGAAAATAATACCGTCAGGATTTTTAAATACTCTGATATACCGTGCATTGATACCACCCAAGCCTAGCCCCAGCATACTACTTTATAATCAGCCTTTAATACACTGGATTTTTTTTCCTGATAACTGGTAAATTAGATCAATTTAATATCTTTTTTTTTTACTTTGTCCAGTAATTAAATTTTGACTAGATCTACATATTTCATATATATTGGGATCTAAAAGATGTGCTTCTTTCTATTGTTAGGCTACAAAGGGCTCTGAGATGGGTCTGTGATAAAGGGCTCTATACATGACTGAACTGTGAAACACCAAACCACTTAATGGACCAAGACTGGAATAATAGTGTGTTTCTGTATAGCAAGACTTGAGGATTCATGATGGATTTTTCCTCTACATACTGTAAATACTGTATTCCTTCAATGAGCCCTTTAATGTTGAAAATGATTCTGTAACAGTGTTAAAATGTATAAAGACAAACGTGACAATTTCAGGGGAATTAAAAAAATCACTTGAACCGGGCTTCATTGGGGAAAACAATCTCTAGATTATCTTTATAATCAGTGCAACACGCACAATGTTCTTCTCCTCAGACACTGGATGGCACCATGTCCCTGCAAACAGACAAGGGAATCAAAGTGACACCCAGGGAAGGAAGCTAATCTGCCTGAAAAAAAAAGAGGCTGGGGCAACCCAAAATTAACCAGCCACTGTCCGAGCCAAAGGGACGTCAGGGGTGAAACAAACTGAGTGGTTTATATCAAATGGCTGGTAGAATATGAAAACCAGTTGCAGCCAAATCTTTTCCAGCATCATGTCAGCTATTTTCCTACCCTGGTAACACCCAGGTTAGCACTGATTTTGAAATATCACTACTAAATACTGGAATGGGGGAACCTTATAAATAACTAGTGTGAAAAGACGAGATAGAAAGACAGAAAGAAAGAATAAAGGCAGGAAAAGTTAGAAAATACAACACATATCTTTTAGGGTGTTCAAAGTGCTCCATGAACGGAACAAAAAATAAGAAATCTGAAGAACAGGGAGCAGTCCCGACAGGACCGCCTGACAGAAGAATCTGAGAGGAATTGGAAATTTACTGCCATTGTGTCCTCCTTTAAATCTTCTTTCCTTTCTCATCCCTTTAGCTATAATGTGGAGACAGTACATGGGGGAAAAAAACAACGGGTGAATGGACTGCTGATGCATAGAGACAACTGAACCATGAACAAATTTTCTGACAATTAGATCATCCTTCTATAATCAGCAAAGCAATGCGGACAGAGAGAGTGGACAAAAAAGGAGGACATGGTTAGTCTTGGTATAGTAAAGCTACAGCCACTGAGGGAGATCACTACTTAGAGCTACGAGTGCCAAATTTAAATGTAAATGTCTTTCAAATCCACTCAGCTGACAGTCGACGGCTGTGTCTTACTATACAAGAGTATTCACAGTAATTTGTATGTACATGCAAAATGTACATGCAAAATACGAAACACTGAGCAAAAGAAAAGAGAAAAAGAACCAGGTTGCAGCTCTATAAACACTACAGTACTGAACAAATGCTACCTTTGTGGTTGGAGAAGACGATGCTGGCACCTACCTGCACTATATCCTCCCTGCTCATCCTGACCATAACTGTGAGAAGGACGCGTTGGTCCGTAGGCAGAGGGGTCCTGAGGGTAGTTACCCAAGCCTATCAGGGAGATGAGGAGACCAGGTTGACTGAACCCAGATACTGCTGGCCGACTACTTATCATAGTTCCCCCCTTGCTGAGCTAACAGAGCTGCACATTTGTACTCAGTTACTGCGTCTGCACTATGCTTGGAGAGGCATCACTGCTCAGCTTCATCTGGAAGTCAAAACAGAATGGAGTGTGAGTGTGTGAGCTATCTGCCAGCACGCCTGACTTTTTAAATCATGCCAGCCTGGTCTCATTAAATTTTGTGAAATGTGCATGATGTGCTAAGATGCAAGTAACGTAATTAAAAAAAAAAGAAAAAAAAAAAGACCCCACCAAGATAATACTACGAGAGGGAAGCAACTGGAAACTGGCACTAGATCAACCGTACCAGTGGTTTTGCATGCTGTAGTCCATTGAATACAACCTGTATATACGTCACAACAAATGCCGTAAGTGTCTAGATTGATTTCCTATCTTCCTCACTTTCAGAACGCTGAGACAATTGACTTCAAATTGACTTGATTTATCTTTGTGTCACAGTACGGTACTGTTTTGTGTACTTGAGCTGCAAGCACTGATCATTTTCAGAACTTTAGGTTATTGGTGAAACCCCTGTTCTGAGTAGCGTGCAATCAAAGGAGTTTGCGCGTCATTCAAGGACGTTTTAACATCCCAAAGTTAAGCTATAGCCTACTGTTGAAAAAATATCACTACCATGGGCATAACTGAAGGGACAATGTTAAGTTAATCTCTATAAACAGATATCTACATATGTATGCAGAATCTGTAGACAACGGCACAAGACTTTGGTATCGGACGTGTTTATAGTCAGAGTAGCATTGACCAATCATGTTTGGGTGGCAGGTAAGTGGTGTTTGTGTGTGTTTGTGTGTGTGTGTGTGTGTGGAGAGCAGGAACACAGTGGCCAAAATGGAATCTCAAACTCATCGGCTATCTTCTAACAACGATTTAGCTTTTTAAAAAATATATCTGCATTCATACACAGACATTTGTTTATAAAGATTAGCCCAAATAACTAGCATATGAAGGAGGAAGTCTACCCTGAATGTCTGCTGACTATACTGGATCCCTGGATATATGGCCGTTGCCCCCAGGGGCTTATCCTTTGAACACAACATCAGAAAGACAACTCAAATTTGCTTCTATCAGTTAAGAAATATTTCAAAAATCAGACACATGCTCAGCTACAACAACAAAGAAAAAGTTATTCACGCTTTTATATCTTCACACCTGGACTATTGTAACTCGCTCTTTACCTGCTTAAACTCTCACTCAGTTTCACAACTACAGCTTATTCAGAATTCAGCAGCTAGGTTATTAACCAAATCAAGAAGGTCATGTCATATCACACCAATCTTTGCACTGGCTGCCCGTTAATTTTAGAATTCAGTTCAAAATTCTATTAATCACCCATAAGGCAATTCATGATCTGGCCCCAGAATATATTAAAGAACTTTTAACACGGTACTCACCAGCCAGACCTTTGAGATCAGAGGAGCAAAATTTATTAATGGTTCCTCACTCAAGATTAAAAATAAAGGGTGACCGTGCTTTCTCTGTGATGGCCCCTCGCTTATGGAACAGTCTTCCCCTCAGCATAAGATCAACAGATTCCATCACAACTTTCAAAAATCCTTCTCAAAACCCACCTCTACACTATGGCCTACAGTTAATCACATATTATGTTTTATGGTTTTTATTGTCTTTTGTGTTTGCTTGTTTGTTTGTTTTATTTTGGAAAGCACTTTGTGCATGGCTTGAAAAGTGCTTTATAAATAAAATTATTATTATTATTATTATTATTATTATTATTATTATTATCGTTTTCAGACCGACAGGTAATGAGTTCCGAAACTCATATTAAGTTGCTCTTCAGTAGTCAAATTTCCAATGTCACAGTGTTCTTGAATGCACCAACAAGGGGTTTTGACGAAAGAGTCAACAAAATGTTTATTGTGACACAGTACACTATAACAAAACGTATAGCCAGCGCCTGCCTGGAAGTTGGGAATCATTGACATACACTGTATGCATTGGAAAATGTCAATGAATAATTACATGCAGAACCACTGGTTTAATCTTTACATGATCCAGATTAACTCCCTAACTCCACATAAGCCAAACGTAACAGAAAATCGGACTTCCTTTATTTGTCTAACCTAAACCATTTACTAATCATAGTGTCGTATCCAGTTCCTGATATCGTCACATAAACTGTCATGGTTGAGTTGTGTAACTTGTGTCCACAACATCATCAGCGTTTCTGATTTTCTGATCATTTCACAAAAACTTTGTGAGACTGTGTTGCTACTGCTGACTTTGACTACTGGACTAAAGTGCCTGAACGGGGCAGCGCACACTAAAATGCAAAAAGCTGGATGGAAGATAAGCACAAGCAGGAAACACTGAACAAGATGGGCGCCTGTCCTGACTGACAGCAATCACATGGCTGCTTTAAATGTAGATCCAGCAGTGTGAAGCAGCTGTAAGCCAAGTCAGAAGAAAAATACCAGCCAGCCAAAAAACTGAATGTAGCTTTCGAATGAACATCTGACTCTTATCTGTGTGCTTATGTGACTGAATGGGTGGATGTTGAATGAAGCTTATTCCTTTTCCATGGATGCTGGTTAGCTTTCACTGTATCTCTGTCTTCATGAGTATAGAGAGTGTCACTGGAGATGCTACCTCTTCACAGAAATTAAAAAGGCACATCATTTTCTTCAAGTGGCTTTATGAAATGTCTTATTTTCTACACGCTGACTGAAATTTGGCCAAGAATTTACCAGCTCAGTAGAGATCCAGGAGGAATAATTATCCTGGCTGAACGCAGTCCAGCTCAAAGACCACAAAGACACCCACCAGAAAACGAAACCTACAGACACATTAGTCAAACACTGATCTGCCCAGGAATCTTACTGATATCTGCATGTATCCACAAGGCAGAGGGTCAAAGTTAACATTCTGCAGACAAGCATGCAAAGCTCCGGTGTGATAAACTGATGAACACGTTTAACATTTTTGATAGGTAGCTTGGCAGGTTGGACATGCCTAATTCCAGATATAAGGTTTCACGGGCAAAATATTGTCATGCTGGTGCTCTTCTATGGCTATCATGTCAAGACCAGGAAAAGAAGCCAGCAAAGTCATCAACAGGGAGGAAGAGGAGGAGATGTAGGAGGGAGTAATTAAAAGGTAGGAGTATTTTAACCAAGTGAAATGTTTAGTACAGTCGGTCAGGAGAAGGTTGCACTCCCTTGAAAAGAATAAAATAAAATAAAAATGCAAAACAAAAAAAAAAACATTGCAAGGCAGGATGATCTAATTCAAACCTACCAAGACCTACCAATCTTTTTACCAATCCACAGACCAGCTGGAAAAACTCGACAGAAATGACTGCTGAAGACTCCCGGATATGGTTAAACTTCAGCAGCATCTTCATGGCAGAGCCAGAGGGGTTCATGTATGCAAAAAGCATGTTTGCATGTGGAGCAGTTCAAGCTAAATGGTACCAAGAGCAAGCTCCTGCTTGTCTAAGGGTTGTAGATACGCACTTAAATGAGCTGTAGTTGCACCCAATAAAATATCCAGGGAGATGGGCAGGGCCGAGGGGTGAATACAAATCAAATGGGAGAGAAAAGGGGCAGCAAACTGCTTAATGCACAATGCTTTTCTTACCATACTGGCTATAAGGGAAGTCAGGCTGCCCAGTGGGAGCTTTGCTCAAGTCCTGAGTTGGTGTGGTGGCGGGGGCAAAGCCCAGAGGTGCAGTTCCCGGAGTTGTGGGTGGAGGGGGAACCTGTGGAGCATACTGGTCTGCTTGTGGTGTGCCGAAACTGTAACCTGTTGGAGAGTAATAAGATTATTTCTGTGACTGTTAGTTTATGACAGATGCTTTATTACATATGAGTACAAAAGCCATACATCAGATGGCCGGCGCCAGTGTTGGTGAGTAAAACATAAAATCTCTTTCACAAGTAATCTAGTCTCGTCAACCTTGTTGACCACACCGCATCATCGTACAAAAACCTTTAGCCAGTATGAATAAAAGTTTTACACCCACGCTTTTTATAAGTATCAGTGGTCGGTTGAAATTGTGACCACTCTGCTACTACAGCGCAATGCAAATTAGATTTAGACTTAAAGACTTTTTTTAATGCCACTCAGATTGAAATTTAAGACCAATTTTACAATGACAAAACTAAAGAAAAACACAAACTGACATCAACTATTTAGGTTAGGGACAATTTTGCCAAAATTATGTTTATTGTGACATAAAACACACATAAAAATATTGCTCCCTGGCCCGACCTAACTCTTTCCTCGATTGCCTTTGGACAATCATTATTGTTTGACCATCTCTAATGGCAAGCTGTGTCTTATTGGCCAGAGTTAACAGCTTGATGTGTATCGGAAAGGACAGTGCCTATAGACCAAATGTAATCTAATACGTTGTTACATTATTCAAAGTGCAATATTGCATTCTCTTGCAATGTGTTTACCGTACAAGTCGGCATAGGCGTCACCAGTGGTTGAATTGTTAATTTTTAACAAGGGGGATGCAATGTTGCTTTGATTTTTTGCGTGCACACATCATCAAATATGACAGCATAGATGTACAAAATTAATCAAGCTAAAGAAAAATGGCATGACCTATACCTGCTGCCTTTAAAAACACAAATATTGCAGTAGTATTGCTATTGCAGTACAGAAAAAAAACATTTTAGAGTATAAAAAAGAGTAGTTCTGAAATAGCTGTGAAAATTAATCTTAGAGTCACTCTTATTCTATAGACATTTCCTTCGCCAGTTATAATTTCTCCTTACCTGTGAAGCCTTGGGCTGATAATTGGTGATGCTGTCAGGTCCCTGTCCTGATACCTGCCTGGTTTCTCCCTGTCCCTCTTCTATTGCAATAATATAGATAATAAATGTGCAAAGCAAAATTTAGAAATAGAATTAGGAATAGTAGTGGTGACATAGCTGTGGAAATTAACCTCAAAGTCACGTTTATGCTATAGATATTTTCTCTCAGTCAGTTATAATCTCTCCTCACCTGTGAAGACCCTGCATGATCATCCTTGCTGGCCTCTGGTCCACTGTCTCCTCCCTGACCCTGCTCTTTATATTATGGCAATAAAGATTAAAAAAATATGTGCAAAGCAATAATGAGCACAAGTTCTGCGCAGAAATTAAGGAGGAGTGGGTTTATTCCTAGCATGAAACTAGCTAGCAAGTGATTTAACATAGGTAACAATAACATTAGTATTCTTGTTAACTAGCTTAACTTGATACATTGGCATCTATTAATTAGTCATCATTTAGCTAACAATATTTATATGCAACAGCATTACTGAACTTACACGGTTTGTTTGGAAGAAACTGTGCAAGGTTTTTTGCTTCTTGCTGGCTGGTTTGCTGAACATAGTTAACACTCAGCAGCACCGCCCAGCAGCACACGTCTCGTCTGTGCGATTGATTCTGATCACAACAGGACAGCGTGTGTATGCCGCCTGGCGCCACCTACTCATGGTGCGTTTAAAGACGGATCGGAAAAACGCGTTACCACATGTTAAAAACTAACTGAACGGTTGTAACGGCTGTAAAAAGTGCGTGGGACGGAGGGCACAGATACGGGAAGTGCGAGGGACATGTCCCCTGTGCCCCCCCCCCCCCCCCCCCCCCCCCCCCCAAAATTACGTCAGTGCCTGCACACACAGATTCTAGATTAACAAGGGGGATGGTTTTTGGTCAAGATTAACAAGAGGGGGGTGCTTTTTGGTCAATTTTCTAACAAAGGGGATGGCATGCCCCCTCATTTCGACCACTGGGCGTCACAATGAAAGAAAAACAACAATATTTTGCAGCCCAACTGCCCATCTCTGATAGGGTGGAGGTTCCTCCATGACCACAGCAGCAGCAAAGCTGTCTGAAAACCTGATTCCACTGACACATCTTACAAACCCATTTCAGTGTTAATAATCCAAATGTACTTTGTGAGGCTTTTTCACTCTGAGGGAGAAAAGTACTAGAGATAAGAATTAGAACACTTTGTGGCAGAGAAGAAGTGTTTCAACACACAGGACAGTCGACCATCTGTGACCGTAGTGAAAAATTACTTTTCAGAAACTCTTGAACTCACTCTCTAATTCACAGAGTTACTTTCCATATGTTATTTTACCTGTAACTACTTTGTGGTGACGTTCAAGTGTAACGAGTGAGTGTGTCAGTATTACTGACCAAACTGAGGTGCTGTGCTGTAGCCCTGCTGAGGGTAGGCCTGAGGTGCAGCGAAGCTGCCCGCCGGGGTCGTGACCAGGAATGCGTTGAAAGGTGACGGAGGTTGTGTGGGGGTGCCACGGCTTGCTGTCAACGGGGGTCCATACCCGCCTGCTCCAACAGAGAACAGATCTATTATATAGAAATGTTTTCACATGAATATATGTTTTATATAAATTATTAAGACCTAAATAAAGTACACAGGCAATAACAGTAATTATGAAAAGAAGAGCCTGCCCAGCACAGATCAATCTGAATTTGTCTTACTGCAGAGCTGAATAAACAGACATAATGTTGATAAATAGTAATAACAACAATAATAATAAACTAAAGTATCTTCTGAGAGAGCGCAAGGCTGACGCTGCAGTGAGCATTGCAGGTTGACCCGGAGGTGGTGATATGAAACCGAGCCTGACCAATAGCAGAGGGAGGCTGGAATCTATTCAAGGCTGCCATCTGTCTCAAGCAGCAAATTATCAGCAGCCTCAGCCATTATGAATCAGTGATAACACGTGCTGTTAACTGTCATCAGCTTATTGGCCACACAGAGTGCAAGCCCAGCTCTGTGACACAAGCGTTTCAAGATAAGCACATGATCACATGGCAAAGACACAAAATCTATTTGCAGATCAATTCACAGTTATGCAACATACAGAAAAACAACTAATTCTCTAAAACGGTAAGGAAAGATATTTTCTGTGTGTTGTCAAGTGCAGATCAAACACCTACCTATGGGTTGGCCGGTAGTCGACACCCACACTCCTTCAGGAAGAGAAAAAATCATTTTAGACTGGGGACAATAACTGGAATGTAAAATGTTCACAGAATCCAGTTTCACATTCACACTGACAGTGTAACAAAGTTAATGTTAGAGCAGCAGGTTTAACACATTTAAACAGTTACTATAGTGTCTTCCTCACTCGCTCTGCTCCCACTCACCCTGTGGCCCGTAAGGCTGTTGCCAGCCCTGGGCAGGCTGTGCTGTCCAACCATTAGCTGCACTCAAGATGCCCCTGGGTGCCCACTGGCCCGGGCCAAGCTGGCCAGGAGCTTTGCTGTCACGAGGTTCAGCCTTCTTCACTTCCACCTGGACAAAGGACAAGGAGGGCACAATTGGCAACACCAGTATGAGGCCCATCAAGTCCCTCACCTAGACAGACCTGTCCTACCGCTGATTATTTAATGTCAACATTTTGGGCCAGTTTGAGATCTTTCACTTTACGTCTATTGGAATAATGTGGGCCAACTATGTTAGTTAATATTACTGTGTAGCCATGTGTGTAGCCATGTGCAGCTATGTGTCTCAGGTACTAATTATCAAGTGAGATTTTCACAGTGGCCTAAAATCATAATGCAAAGACAGAAAATGATGCACATTTTCTTTTTAAATCCATCATCTCCAGGTCATGGCCTCTTAAGATGTACCTGAGAAACATAGATCTATTGTTTTCTTCAAATGAATTGCCCTATATAATGATAAAGACATCTAATGGAAGGTTATGACTTACCTTTCTCCAGCTAACGCTTATAAAGAATCTCATTTTTATTTTATTTGGAATAAGTTTTAGGGGGGGAAATGGATGTAGAGAGAAATTTGTATCTCAGGTCTAACAGAATATATAAGGTAAACATGCAGATAATACAAATAAACATTCTTTTCAGTCAGTCTAAAATTGAATCTTCATACTGTGTCAAAAGTGAGATTATTTTTTTAATTGAGTACAAGTGACAAAACACTTTGACCTCAACATAATGTCAAATTGCTGCTGGAGGACACCGTCTTTATACAACCTAAATCTCAAATGTAAGAATGGTGACCTTAATTTCTTTTTGATGATTCAGTTAAAACAATTAACAACACTTACTTGGTAATCACTGCCTTAACACTGACAATTCGTTAACACTCTGCAAACTGACGTCATCCATCCATTACACTACTTAAATTTTACTTTTAAATGTCATCCATTGCTGTAATAGTTATACGCCATGGGTCAAACATAAATTTATTGCCCCAAAAAACAGAAATAAGTCCTTCCTGTAACTAGGCAAAGCTACCAGCAGTTAACCAGAGCAAAGAAACAGGCTGAGATTAGGGGGGGCGACCAGAAATAGACTGAGGGGTTGAGTTATTGGGGTCACCTTGCAGGAGGAAAACGAATCACAAATTCCTCCCCGCTTTAAGGTGTTGCCACCTTCCCCAGCCTCCCCTCTTCCTTCTCTGTCGACCTAATTACATGCACATGTTTCCGGCAGTGGCCTCGCTGCCGCCGGCAGCTACCTGAGCACTTTCTCCCGTGGGCATCACAGCTACGAGTGATGGATACCATGACTTCTGTACAGTCCCCAACAGCAGAACTGGGATTTGTTCCACAGTTTGATGTGCTCCAATTTCTAATTTTGTAACTCATATCTCCCCACCTCCCTCAAGTCCCAGCGTAAGGTAATGTCAAGTCAAGAACAATGGATTAAGTCAAGCCTTGATTCCTGCTGGAAACCAGGGCAAAGTCAAGGGGGGCGGGTACCACTGGAGAGTATACAGGTTGAACCATTTACCAGGGAAATGGGATTCAGTTCATCTTTTTAATGTAATAAACAGTGACATTTCAATAAAAGTATCTTGTATTGTCTCAATATAATTGATTAATATACTAAAAAACATCTTAAATCCAGCTCAGGGAAGCCATTACATCCCCTTGTCTAAACAAAACAACCTGTCTGGTAGCTCTCTTCTGGGAGAAAAAAATGAATTGGCACACAAGAAAAAACAATTTAATTTTGTAGTTTGTTTAGTATAAACACAGGAGGGGCACCCTGGGGGGTCAGGTGGTTTGAGGTGCTGACAACAAACCGCAACTTCCTCCAGCCAGGGAGCCTGGTTGCGTATCATTCCCCATCTCTCTCTCCCCTTATTCCCTGTCATCTAGCTACTGTCCACTTTCAAATAAAAGCACAAGAAGGCCCCATTATTCAACGCAGAAACACCACAATGATTAACACTATTCAGCAAACATTAACTCAGCTTTAATGCTGTCAATATGAGTTAAAAACCTCAAATGCCAAACATGCACAGAGGTCTTCTGGGTGTCAAGTGTCGCAGACTGTCCTTCAAATATTCAAAACACTAATGCAGCCATGTAAAGATCAAGGACAGAAACAAGATACATGTGATGGATATGATATGACTGACTACACTGTGTTTGACTTTGATCATTTTCTTATGCCCACAAATCATTACTGAGGGCAGAGAGGGGACTGTGTCTCTCCTCTGGTATCTCTGTAGAGTGGTTTAAAAGCTGTTAATTACAAAATGTCTCTATTGGGGAAAAGGGCGGGCTACTAATGAATGAGAGCTTTAAAAGTGCCTTTAAAACCCAAGTGTCAGGACCAATTATAGCCCAATATGTACCATGTTGTACTTTATTGTTTTAATGGTTTGTTTTACTCAGCCGAGATGCCAGGTGGGTGGTGTTTGCCTCATGCAAAAGAACAATAGATGAAATGCCAGAAGGTTAGGAGGTGTGTCTCAAATATAACACCGTAATGCATTTATAGTTTTCTCCCGGATGGACAGCTTACCTGACACTATCTGAATTGCCTTTGTGCAGTAAACCCCATCCATCTGGTGCACCCACTGAGTTAAAACAAACACTAAGAAGTGACATGCAAATATTATTGTGCGACTCGTGTCTCATCCTAAGCAGCGTTTCGGGGAGAACTGTCATTTGTTATTTCGAGAACTAAAGGACACAGTGTGGAGATTCTTCAACTGAGGTCACTGAGTTGAGCTTTTTCTTTAACTTTTCAAAAGGAGAAACAAAAAGAAACAGAAAGAAAAACATGTTGACGTGTAAGTGACCTGCCAACAAAATATCAGAAAACAAAAGAAACAGAACTGATTGGACCAATCCTTTAGGTGTTTTATAGTCACTGAAATCCAGCTTTGAAGCTTTGTCTTTTCTGTTGCTTTATCATATTTCAAAATTATGTTACTTTAATATTTTAAGTACAATCTAATGTACTTAAGACATCCTAAAGGAGTGGTCGATTTAAACAAAGCCTTAGGCGACGACTGAAACTGTAATATAACAGCATGAATAAAGGATCGTTGTGCTTCTGGAAGCTTTAAGTCATAGCAATAAGTGTGAAGTTAGTATGTGTTCAGAGCAAAGTATAATAATAATGATAATAAAATGAGTAAATGAATTAGAAGCCTGATCATTTTGAGATGTTAAAGGCAAATTTTGTGCTGTATGATGCTGTCACCAATGAAGAAGCCACTGGGAAATGCACAAATAAAACAGCATCACAGTATCATTCTCACTCTGTCGCCCAAGCCTCTGTTTGATCTTAAGGGTAAAATAAAACTACAACTACACACTTTTTTGCCCATGATGTCGTGAAAATGCATGTTGACAGCCTGGTCCACTGATTGTTCGGCCTCGAAAGTAATAAATCCAAAACCTAGCCAACGACCAAGAGTGAATCAAGGTAGCAGGGGGGGTTGTGACAACACAAGATGAAGAACAGTATTGGGCTTCAGCAGAGTGAGGATCCGTCAAGACTGAGCAAGAGGCTCCTGGGGTTCGGATGATGTCGCAGACTTGCAGAGCAACACAAATCCAAGACTAAAGCCTGGGGGATTGAAGGAAACTTTTCTCTTTACTGTGCAGGGAAATGTTTTGTGAAGATAACAATACAGGACTGCTTAACTGCTAAACATGAAGAATGATGAGTGCAGCATTTGATTTAATGTGAAATGTCACATAAAAAAAGTCAAAATGATCTTCCACCCTTCCACATTAAGAAATGCCAATTGAACCAATACTACGTTTTGTTACTTCATGCCGTTTCATCCAAACCCCACCTTGATCTGTCCCTTGGTATATTGCTGTGGAGCACACACTCGCAGCAGCCATTGTTAATGCATCACAAAAACATGGAGAAACACAAACTGTAGAATGCCTAAAGCTTTCTCCAAGCTTTCCCAAATTCAGTATTTTACTTTTGAGTCAGCCAGGATAAGCCTACAATGGACAATTAAAATATTGCTCACAACGGTAACACAAAGATATAGGCCACAACTGGTTTCCCAAAGTGACGAGTTGCTGATTCTGATCAGGAGTTTTCATGGGAACATACAAAGTTCATCAACTAGAATGCGAACTTTTTGGCCCAACAATTCGGCTCAGTTAGCTCGTCTAAAACAGGACTTTTCAGAGCGTTATCAGGCCGCGGCGCGCTGCAGTGATCTACTTTCAACTTGATTAACTTTCCACTATGGCAGAATTGGGTTGTGTGCACGGCTCTACTTGGGGACCTAACCTGAATCCAATTAAACGTCCTACGAGACGAGTGAGATTTTAGAGACCTCTAGTACCATGCCAAGCGTTCCCAAGCCTCAAGATCTATTGCTATTAATAACATCTGTCAATGACCCGTCCTTAATCTAAATTTATACCAAGTTGACACATTAAAGTCTGACATATCTCCATTACAGCGAAATGGTTACACTCAAGTTGAAATTTTAAAGACTTACTACTCAAATCAGATTTCAACTACTGATGAAAACGATGTGTTCCTAAAAAATGTTTGATGACAGGGAGACAAAACTTGTAGTCAATGAACTATGGCTCAGACTACTAGACGTAGAACTGGAAAATAATTAAATATGATCATTTATAGAGCCACAACACCTACTTTGATTTTTTGATTTTTTAATTATTCTTAAAAGCTTTTTTTCTACATTAAAAAAGACTAAAAAAAACTTAACTAGTTTCAGCTTTTTGGAAATGAATATTTTCCTGTTTTTTAATTAATTAATTATTATTTATTTATTTTTATTTTTTTTACTTTTTTTATGATTGCAGACCGAATACCAGTGGGTTTTGGACTGTTGATCAGACAAAACCAGACATTTTAAAACATCATCATGGGCACTCTGGAAAATTTATTTTTAATAAACATTTGTAAATATTAGCTGACATTTATAAACCAAATTAACCTGATGAAGACTGTCATCCATGTATTAATAAAGGATTAAACTTACAGTCAGAGTGCCTTAGATGCTCCTCAGACTGCCAGCCTACACAGTACCATGGACTTCTACATAAAGTAAGCTGGACAGTCTTTGTTTTTATTCTTATTCGACTACTTGCTTCAATTTATTTATTAATATTGAAGGTAAATGGTTGATTAAATACTGAAAAGGATCATTAGTTACAGCCCTAATCATTTATTCTTTCTATGATTGTGTTATTGCAATATTATGTGATTAAAGTATTTCACATCTTAAGATACCAACTTCGCATTTGACTTAAATGGATTTGATTTTTAATGTTTTGATTTTTTTAGCTACTATTTACTATGATAAAGTTCACATCACCCTCCAATTTTAATCATAAATGTAAGAAATAACCATTCAGAGTATGCACGTCAACACCTGTGCCTGTTTTCCACCAAACAAACTCATTTAACAACTACTACCTCACTTCCTGTAAAACTATGGAGGCAAATCCTCAACAAACTCTTTCTCTCTAACCACAAAAAAATAGATAAGCCTTCAGCCAGTTTCACAATTTGATGCACCTTTGTACACACCCCATTTTGACCAAGTAATAAATTTGGTTGCTTTTACATTTGGCCTGTACCTCTGTGCTACCAGTCAATGCACAGTAACCTAAAGGAGAAAAGACAAATCTTAAGAGACACCGTTAATCACATTCAAACCATTCACAAGGAGAAGGGGGACAGAAGAAAGAAAAATAGAAAGGGCTTACTTACAAAAATACTTAACTTTCTACATATGGGAAAACACATACTATGCCATTTAAGATACATGTATCGATTACGTCTAAATCAAGGCAAAGAAAACTTATTCCAATGTTGAAAGTCTAATGGTTTTAGTAAAAGAAACTGATTATACTATTAAAGATTATGTAATGGTTGTTACTGGTGCAATACATCATGTTAAATTCCAATGACAAACTATTCTGGGTTTCTCCCAATAGAGAATGAATGGGGGTTTTGAAGGGAGAGCAGTAATACATGTTGTGGGTCAGTGGCCGCTGCATCATTGCTATGTAGGACAAATGCAGATGTAACAGCTGTGACTGTAACTCAGCGGGCAGAGTCTGACACCAACACTGCCAGTGGCACTGGGTCTGATTCCCAGTGAGGCCATCCATGCTAAAAGTGTCAGCACATGTCATAAACTCATGATACATTTATGATTAAATGGACAAACTCCTCTGAGACTTTAAAGGTCTGTCAGCTCTACTGTCAGGAAATACTGTAAGTAAGAGAGATACTTTTGGAATAGCAAAGTAAAACCTTTTAAATTGGTCCCATTGTTCTGGTGATAACAATATAATATTCACCTTCAGTGTCTGGGCTGAAACCAGGCTCTTTGAAGGACAAATCCCCCCTTCAGATACTCAAACTGGTCTCAATATGCCAGTTGCATGTTGTGATAAAGTACTGTATTTTTTGGAGCACCTACTTTCCTGCAACTTGCCCTCTCTCCTTTAGTTTGTGATTTCCCATCCACTTTTTAAAAAAACCTTTCAATTAGATGCATGAACGTCTTGCATTTTATACGTTTTAGTGGAGATACTTTCTCATATTTCAGAGAAGGGCAGAGAATATATCAATATTTTATCAATATCATGATATTGATTAGATATCATCTTAGATTTTGGATATTGTTTTAAGTATCATTGTTTTATACATACTTAAATTGCACTGTTGAAGGGAGTCTGTGACCCAGGTTTTTCAATGGCAACAACTGCTCTTGTAGTCGTTGTTCATTTGACAAAAAATACCCTTGAACATTACATCATATCCACATCACTGATGTTCTTTTTATCAAAAATCTCTATTTGTAAATACTGTGTGAAGGCCCCAGTAGTCAACCCTGCAATATTGTTGTAATATGAATATCCAGGTATTTAGTCAAAAATATCATATTTGTTTTTCTCAATATCACCCAGTCCTATTTCAGGGCTTACACTCCTTAAAATATGACACACCTGGTAGCTGTATTGCATTCTGCTTTATCAAATGCTACTCTAAGGACAAATTGAAATGTCTGAATTGACTTTTCTTCTTTTCATCATTGATGTTTTAAATAGCTTACAATTTCTTAAGTCAAACTTTATCTTAGAGACTGATCAATCAAGTCATCAATTAATCGTCACTTTTTAAGCATTATGTCAAAAATTCACTGAAAATGGACATTTGATTGATCAAAACAAGCACTTTAAGTGTTAAGGAAAATTATGACACACATTTTTTGCTATTTTCTAACTGTAGTGCACTGCCCTATAAAAACGCGCCCTTTCGGAGCGGGCCGATTGCTTGGCCTCTGGTTTTGCTGCTTGTAGCTTTCTTGAGAGCCGCTCCTCCGAACAACTTCACACTCAACACTGCTCTTCCTTGAGTCCGAGAACAAAAGCAGTCGTTCCAAAAGTTACGTTGCTGATGCTTGAAATGTTTAAGTTGGTCTCTCTTTCTTCATTTGTTCTTGATTGTACTGTACCCTGCATGCCGTTTGGCAGTGTAACAGTTAATAGTGGTCCCCTTTCAACACACTACACAGTGTGTACATAACACACTACTAGTAAATATGTCCCATAGATCTCAAGAGCTCCACTTGACATTGCACTTTCTTGGGTCATCAACAATACACCCACCAAGTGTGAAGCTGACTGAATGACAGACATACAGACAAAGACTCCTTCTATTTTAGTTAGATTTAAAAAAAAAAAAAACCAATCAATTAATAGAAAACTTTTAACTGCACCAGCTATTTGGATGTGGTTTAACATTTATGTGAAACTGACTAAGCCAACTGTGCTGCCGTCTTGACCGGAACTCCCTAAAGGAAGAGATCTTATATCTCAACAGGACCTTCCTAACTAAATAAAGGATAAATAAATAAAGACATCACATTTAAATGTGGCCAGTAATAAATGGTAGTGGGAACAACAAATACAAAAAACTGCGGAAAAGCAGTTAAAGTGTTGAGTACATCACCTGCTAAAGTCACTATTTATTTTAGGGTGGATTTGTCCTTTAAAGGTTATGTTCATGTGTTTTCAAGTCTGTACTGAAACAATAGTCAGGTGCCCAATTGAACATTAAAACAGGTTTTGCTTGTTGTGATCATTCTTCCTGTTCATACTGGCCTTTACAAGATCCATTCCTAATATGGCTCCGGTTAGTCGTTAAAAGACCTTTACTTTGCAAGAGTTACACTGCTGAGGCAGCATTTATCAGCTTCAAGTAAACACTTGATTACATTGACATGAATGTGGACTGTGGATTGTTTCTCCCCATCAGTTACACTGGCAACATGTTAGGAAGGTGTCGTTTAACAGCCAGTGTGAACAGGAGGAATAATTACACAAAGTAAATGCTCATTAAATGTTTGTATAACCCCCTGACTATTGTTTTAAGACAGAATCTATCCTGTAACACGAGTGGACTTAAACCAAGTAATTCTTAATACATCCTCATATAAAATCTGACATGTCACTGAGCTGTTTAAATCAGAAAAATCTTCCTCAGAGGTTTTATAACATGTATGAGAGCCCTATGTGCACAATTAGCTGTGCCTATGAATGTAGTGTTTGATGTAGTGATTATTATCACCCAAGTGCAGGGAACCTTGAGGTGCTCTTGAGGATGACCATTTACACTATTTCAGCTCAGATGAAGACCCTGTGAGGTCAAACCGATCTGTGTTTCCATGTGCTGTCTATTTAACAGAGTAGAAATGTGTCCATGGAACAGACTCATGTTGTCACACAAGGTCATGAAGGACACTGCATCAGTCCAAATAAAACAGCATGTAATTTCTGAAAACACTTTGCAGATTTGAGCATGTGACAAAGGCAGAGACAAGGTTTTTAAGGTGCCTTTAACTATCGTGTCACGTGGGCATTTTACATGCATGTAACACGGTAAAATGTATAACCATTACATGAACTGAAGGTACTGATTTAATGATAAATGTTTAAGAATTTCATGTATTTCACAGGAGAGCGGTGTATTTGGTTTTACACTGAGCTTTTCATTCCACCTCTTGAAATGTCAAGTCAGATTTTCCATTTGATTGTACGCTGTGGTGACTTTGTGCGGGGTTTTATCCAGCATGCCTTTGTGTTTTATTGTGTGTCTTCCCCACACATAAAACTCCTGTTATGGGTTACAGTGTTTGAATTGAATTGAATATCTGGGGGTGAATGGGCTTTTTCTCTTTGGGCCAGAATAGTTTGTCATGAGATTTAAGATGGTAAGGTATGGAGAGGGGAGAGAAAAAACGGGATCAGCTTTTACCTCGGGGCCTCTGCTTCTCCGCATCATAGATCATTACCACCTCTGTGACCTTGAATGGGACAAAGGGAAACAGTGGCTCCATTTAGAAAACCAGACAGGGTCTGTTCTTAAACAAATTAAATATTCAGCCTTAAATTGAATGAAAAAATTAATTGTCCAATCCCATCCCACAGTAAATTCCCTATTTTTTTAATAGTATAGTATCGACCCTGTTCAATGTCACATCCATTCAAGCAGTCTTAATTACGATATGAACGGCATTATGCACTTGGCAATACTCACCACTCCGAATCTATTGAAATAGTCCCTGAGTTCAGGCTCGCCGCAGTTATGGGGGATTCCACCTACAAATATCTTCTTTGATTTATTGCTATCAGCTTTGCTGCCCTTCTGAAAGAAAACAGGGAGTGTATGGATTTCAATATCTGTTAAAGGATCACTCTGGGAAGGGGCCAGTTAGCCATCATCTATTCAGACAGTGCAGAAGAAATTAGGTTCTCCTCTTGCCCTGGGGTATAATTCTTAACATGTCATGTCAATGCAAACACTAGTCTCCACAGATCAGAGAGCACGGCTTCCTCCACTTACTCTCAACCACTAAGCATTTCACCATTGCTGTGCGCTGCACTCATGCTGCAAAGGCTAGAGGCTGCTTACAACAAGGATTTTTTTAACAATTAAATCTTCTGCTTTGTTAGGAAAACATTCAGCAGCAGCTACTCAAGTGCAAGTGTTCCAGTAGCAGGCCTCATTTATAAAAGCTTCTGACTCACACTTTATGCTTACAGCCAATTATTTGACATGTTAAAATCTTGTATTGACTGCAAAGGTGCAATAACTACAACCTTCACTGCCCAAAGGGACAAAATGGCCATAAAAGATCTGCAGTGGGTTGTTGATCGACCCACAAATTACTCAAGTCGCTGCAGAGATTTCAAACATTTCCCTGCTGAGAGCTATAGAGTGCTGCAGGAATGAGTCCTAAAACCTGGAAACGAGTTAACATGTTTGCACTTCCAGTTACCTCGTCTCAAAGTCTATGGGTTTTTAGTGTAATGGCTGAAATAAGAGAAGATAATAAGAGATTTTCCCGTTTTGTTCTATGACATGAAATACATCAGTAAATAACCCATTCATGAATTTCTAAGCTTTAAGGTTTCTAAAATGGAAGGCTGCTAACATGTGGCTATATGAGACTACAGAGGTTGTCTAGGGCATTAAACATCATTGAGCCGAACACAAAACTTATCTACTCATTAGTCCACCTTTATAGCCTCATTGTGTTTACACTGTACACTTTACTGTTGTAAAGTATTCTAACTCAAATCTTATATCTTGACCACTAGCTAGATCAGGTTACACTATGGCAGGGGCCAGTAACCTTCACTATCAGGAGCCATTTTTTAACCAAAAATTAATTAACAAAAAATTTGTGTGAAGCCGCGAAACATATTTGAGCCTTATAATGAAGGTAACACTGCCTATAAACATTACTCAGAGGTCTAGATGAGCATTCATTAATATGCTCTACCATAGGGTGGCAACTCTGCAGGGAGCTATTTATGATTATTTGGTACCTTAACACTGCATTTTTGGTGGCGAAAGACATTAAATCTGACTATGCACAATTAATTCTCTGTTTTCCTCTGAGACTTTTCTTTTTTTTTCTTCTTTTTTTTAAATTTCCATTACTAGCCTAGCGAGGAAGACTCAAGCCTAGCCACCGCTTTTGAGCTTCGGCAAATTTTAAAGATAAGGCGACAGGCCTTAGATGCAGGACACATATTTCGTATGACAAAACATTAAACATTTTTTCCTTTTCAGTGTATAGGCTACACATGTTTACAACTGGAAAACTTGTGAATTTCTTAAGGCTTACAACACTGATTACTGAAAATTAAAATGTTGAAAAAATGTTAATTATTTCCATGTGATTTTTTTCATCAGAGTCACATGGAGCCACTTAAGAAGGGCCACATGTGTCCCTGGAGCTGCAGGCTGCCTTTCCCTGCACTAACTGAAAGGCTTTTGTAAAAGTGGCAAGGGTGAAAAATCAAATTTACAAGTTGGAAACTTAGCTGTGGCAACACTGAACTCATGCGACCATGGTGTAGTTCATTTACAGCCTAACATCCATTTTTCACTTTCGGTGATCGCATTTACACTTCAAAAATCATAAGAGTGGTTTTAACTTATAAAGATTATCTTCCTGAACAAAATGTTAGTGCCAAACTTTTGTTTGCCAAAGAGCTTATTTTCTGCAATTACCCAAAATCTACAAGAAAAATCCCATTGACTTTTTGTCAAGGGAACCAGAGGGCGATGCTAACTTCGTCATCCCTGCAGCACTCTAGCCCTACTTGTGTTTAATTCAATGAGGGAGGGTGGTTATAAGAACATGTTTCAGCTTAAGATGGCGAGAAAATTAAATTGTACTAAATGATGTTCTATATTCAAAAAATTAAATGTGAAAGAGTTATTATAACTCCAATATTTAGCATGGTGGCATGAGCCTATGACCTCTTTATGAGTCACCCTTGTGAAATCTGGGAAAATGTGACTTCATCATGTGTCCATTCCCGGCAAGTGTATGCTGTACCAAATATCTGCTTATATTGATGCAGTCCCTTCATCACAAATAGAGGTCGTTGTGGGGTTGTTACAAGTTATAAATTTGCTAATGCTTCCTTGATTTATCAAAGCCCAAAATGAATTTCAAGCATTCTCAAAGTTATAAAGGCTGTATACAGTGATTGTTTTTATTGCACTCTTTGAAGAAACAAAATGTAGGTCAAAGTCAGACAGCTTTTATAAATGAAGCTCGAGGTCTCCTCAAGGCCCATGAAAAGAGTTCAACCTCAGGAGGAGGGGATGGAGAGACTGATGGCCTGAGTCTTATTCCAGCAGAAACACCTAGCCTACCCTTCCCAGTAGAAATCAGATTCCTCTTACCCAGCCCTCCTTGGTTCGAGACTTTTCAGGTTGCATTCCTCTGGGAGTGCATGGCTTCGGGTCAATCTGACAGCGGGGGGAGAGAAAACGTTTGACATTAGCCCCAAATAAAAAGGCACCTTCAAATGTTCTTTTCCACTGAAACCATTACAGTGTATTGACTCGCCTAACAAAACTGTGAAATACATTTACTGACATTAATTTAAATATGTTGCCAATAAAATTTTATGCCCTTCTCCGCCTCCTTCAGCAGAACAAAGGTGGTAAAATGTAATCCATTATGAGCTGTATGGAAGCATTAATGCAGAAGGAAGATTAACAACTGCTGCTTCTTTCAGTCGTCTCACAGAAATCCAGGTTCAACTGCCAGTTTTGCTAATTTGACTTTAAACAGGTAAGTCTTGTTGGGCAAACAAATGTCACAATTTTGCAAAGTGCATCATCTGTACTAATGTCTGCAGGCAAGTACAACCCACAGCATAACTGTGCTTCTCCTTGAATAACTTCTAACTATTCTGAATGGTGAAATACAGTATGAGGTTTTTTTTCCCCACATTGCTCACACAATGCGCAGGCAGATTACTGGGGATGATTTGACTATCTGCTCCTTTGATTTAAAATACTCACATTTCTCCCATCAAGATTATGCGGCTTTGTCTCCAGCACTGTCCGTACACAATTGGGGTCTTTGAATTTGACAAAGCCGAAGCCTCGCGACTGATTTGTAGTTTTGTCCTTCATGATGACACAATCTACTACTTCCCCATACTGTGAGAAGTAGTTTCTAAGTGTCTCTGAGAAAAAGAAAGAAAGTAATTACGTAACAGTGGTGCTTCATTAAAACAAGCACAGAAACATACAATACAGCAAATGTGGAATTATAATAGAAGACACAACTCAGCGCAGTTTGCCTCCTCAACACAAATAAGGGTAGTCATGAGTTATAGAACTCATGCTTTCATTATGATACATGACGCTATGAAAATATCTTCAGCACTTCAACCTGCACAAACCAAAACAGATGTGGGGGAAAAACACAAGCCCCACTCTATGAAATTACACAGGGAACACTACAAGTCATTCAGTGACCTTGATTTTTTTTTCTTATGGTAGAATATTGGGGATTTTACCTTTGTTTTTTATGTAAATACACAAAAACAAAGCACAGCCAGATTCAAGTCACACACTGACACTCACAAAGACCAGACAAAGCACTGACCCACTGTCATGTTAAAGAACACCAAACGTAAACCCAACCACTGTAACGCCCGCACACACCCACAGTAGCAAGGCATGCAAGTTTGAACAAATGAGGAGCCACTTTGGAGAGTTATCGCAATAGCTTCTCTCATTGCTGCGAAGCCCTGGGGCATCAGCTAGGGAAACAAGCTCAGAGCAGTGTAGTTTAGATACTAATGTTAACAGTGCTGTTAACACAGGCAAGCCCTTGTTCAAAGTTATACAATGGCCAACCAAGCATGAGCCAGTAAAGGGCTTTGGACAATCTAGACCATCTCTGGGTAGGTCCGGGGAGGGGAACGTAGAGGGGGGGTCAACTCCACTACCAGTGTTGGCAACGCCTCATCGGTAATTATGCAATATCAAAAGAGAGAAAATATCAAAAAATCCCAATGACAATCCAAACACAGGAAAGCTGAATAAAGAGCAGCAGCGGCCACAAGTAGACTTCACCAAAAGTGTGTGGAGGACACTTCTTGGAATATTTGCATTAATACACTGCAGTCTACAGACACAAAAATAAACCGTACAGCTGCACCAATGTGGTGTTTTCTGCAGGGCTACAGCGCTGCATTGCAATATGTTTCTACTTAATATCAAGACATTAACCTCTTCCACTCTGCGGGGACAGCAGCGTCCTTGGCCGACATTACTGTCTTTCAGAGGCTGTAATTTTGAAGTTTTCAAGCTAAATCTGTGTAACATATGGTATCATATTGCGGGAACAACTTATGAGAAATAATGAGCATGGGAATGGCCGTCAGATACTTTCATCATAATGTTCTAAGCCTCTGCACACCTTAAAGTTTGAATGGGTGCCTTACCAAAACACGTTTATTACATATGTATGACTAGAAAAACACAGTGCTGAGCTGCATTTAAATTATTATTCAGCTTTCCTGCTTTTAGATGATGTATACCACTTCTATGTGGAATATACTGTTGACCTGCTATATGTTCTTAAAGATCCCCTGTCCACCATATAAAAAAAAAGACAAAAATGGGTCTTTGGTAGGGAGCGACAGAGTGGAAGAGTTGATATTTTATACATATTAAAATGCATCAGTCAGTGGTGTTATATCGTCCAAACCATGTCATATAAGCACATCAATATCATCATGCAGCACTTGATATCATCTAGAATTATAACTGCTGTAACAATGTGACATTAGCATAAATATAAGGTGAGCAAAAGAATAATTTAAATAAGGCAACATCTGATCAAAGAACAAATATACAAGACTATCTCTACCTGCAACACCATCATGGCATCTTAGTAATGATTTTGTCAGAGACTATATCATGCACCCTTATTTTATTAAAGTTATGAAAACACCAACTGTCATATGCAAAGTATCATACACTAACAACAATTTTGACAATAGGACATTTCAACGGTATTGCCCAGCTCTACTCTGTATGTCAAAGCTTAACATCACCTGATAATCTATAGTTTATTCAACTTCCATTCAAACTCTAATGTCTCAACATACACCAACCAGATCCTCCAGCCTGACAACAAATCCACGCAGCTACATCAGTGTCACCTTGACAAATTCCTGTCAGTTCATTTAACAGCTCTGTTTGCATGAAGCGACTGAGCCTTCACAGGTTAAACAGCATGACTTACCTTGTGTGGTACTCCAGTCCAATCCACCCACAAAAAGTTTCCTGCAAAGAGGAGATAAATGACAAGTAAGTCAGCCATTAAAGATCACTTTGAGTCAGAGTATAGGATAAACTGTTTTACAAAAAGCATGACAAAAAGCATGGGGACATTTCTGCTTGTCTAGAGGGCCTTACTGGACTGAAAACACAGACAGAGAAGATTGACAGCAGTTTCAGAGCCATAACAACGCTACAGCCGACTGAACAGCTAAGTACACAGATATTACACAACATGAGGCAACGCTGCCACCAAAGCTGGTGCAAAGGAGGGAGATACACACACAGGTTCAGTTAAAATGTATTCAGTGTGACTCATGTTGAGGTCCAGTCCTAGTCGTAGATGTCACCGTGGTCCTCCAACACTGACTGCAATGGCCTCGACAATAACGGTCTTTTTATGAACCTCCTGCCACGTAAGTTACCCCGGGACAGAGCCGTAGCGTTTAGCAAGCTAACACAGCACTCAGCTGACAAACTGGCTCCAGGAGCTCCAGCGGGCACTGACTGCCTCCGGCTCCAGCCTCCACCTCTGAAACACCGAGTGTGCTCCAGCCGGAGCGGAGCGGAGGACGGGACAGCGGCTGCTCGGTTCCCCGCATGCGGACCGGTGAACTACGATGCTGGCTGCAGCACTGGAAGTTTAACGGCTGTTTAAGCGGCACTAATATCAAACTAGCCAAGTTAGCGAGTTCATTAATGATTAAGATCACCGCTGAAACACATTCGTGGTGAATGTGGCGGCTGCGATAAAAGTGGAGGGTTGCTGCAGACGAGGATGCTCCATCCTCCAGCAGTGTCCGCTAAATGTCCTCGCATCGGCGAAGTCAAGAAGAGGAGACTTTCGCTTCGCTGGCAAGCGTTAGCTAGGCTAGCTCAGGTGCTTCGAGCTAACTGGAAACAACAATGAAATAAGTAACTACTCTTCACCATATTCCCTTGACATGCCGAGTGGCAGCACTCTGGATAAACAAAGTGTATTTCCCTGTAAGCAATAACACCAACAACTGCGCTACTTTGAAGACTACTTTCACTTTTTGGCCGTCTTTCCTCGGGCTAGCGATCTCGCTAAGTTACTACAGCTAGCTTAGCCTGCTAGCTAACGTTAGCTGACAGATGACAGCTTGACAAGAGAGCACGCTAATTATAAGTTACGATGCAGTTTACAGTTTGACGCGTCCGCAGCGGAAGGCTTCGTTAAATGGCTCTTACCCGACTTCATCTCCGACTAAGTTGTTGTTCATTTCTGAGGCTATAGCGGGGGACTGTAGGAGCTGTGACCGGCTTATTGCTTCAGTGCTGCCCCTCTCAGACTGAGAGCGGAGGAAGGTCACTCCGCTTTTTGGTTCAAACTGTTCTGCGCAATGACGACGCTGCAGGGGGCAGCGGCCTTTAAAGGAACATTACACCCAACTAGTCCGCACCATGCATGTGTTATACGTGTATTATTACTGCACCCATGGCGTGGACTCACTGTCTTCACTATTTTTTTTTATAATCCGCAGTCACTCCTTTGACTATTTTTAACCACCCTACAAGGATGGCTAAATGCTGTACACCCAGGGGTCCTTTTATTAGCTCATTAAGTATTCCTATCAGGAAACTGCTGCTACAATGAAAACCTGGTAATAAAACAGCCCTAATAACAATTAATAATGAGGAAAATAATAAAAAGCAGAAAGCCCTCATAAGAAATAATGGGTTTGATGACAGAATATAAAGATTATTAGGCTCATGGTGGAATGAATAAGTTAATGTGTGAACCAAAATCAATAGTTTTCCTCCTTTTGGAAGCACACTGTCTACAGCAGGGGTGTTAAACTCATTTTAGTTCATGAGCTACATACAGCCAAATTTGATCTCATATAATCTGGATCAATTAAGCTATTTCACAATAACCTAGAAGTACCATCAGCTCTCTCAGTAGACTCTGTAGACCTTCATTCTGTTATAAAACAGATAAACAGCCTGAGATGTCTTACGAAAAATAAGTGCAATTTCAACTGTATGTCTCAGTTTTTCCACATTGAGTCAGTCTTCTTCTCACTGTCATTACATAGAAAACAGATAGATAGAAAGAACTTTATTCATCCCCCATCCAAGGAAAATTCAACCGTCCAGTAGCTCATAAAAAACAACCACCACACTTCCCCTCGTCAACAATAATACAGTGGTATTAAAACAAGCATAAAATAAAATAAGTTAAAATAAGTGCATGAATAGAAATTATAAATGAAATTCAAATTAAATTAAAATTGCCCATTTCACAGTCCAGTCCAGTTGTGGCTAAGGTGATGTGTGTAAGTGTGTGTGTGACTTGATTCAGGAGGTGTTAAACGGTCTTAATGCTGTGGGGATGAAGGATCTCCTGAAGATAAGATACACCTTTATTAATCCCACAACTGAGAAATGCCAGTATTGCAGCAGTCAAGAAGAGAAAGAGTCAGATTAAGAATTTAAAAAAAACTAGGCATGTAAAAGATACAAAGAATACAAGAAACTGCAATAATAAGCATAAGCAGTGGCCTACTGTAAAAGAGTGCATATTTAGTGTAATGACTGTATGTGCAAAAAGACAACAACCAGGGTGTTACTGTTGTTGCAGTGATGCAGTGTAAAAAATGTTAATGAATATTGCTATGTAAAGTATCCATGGTGCAGTTTATTGTGAGCAGTGTTGGTTGTGTCTGACAGCAGCAGGCAGGAAGGACCTGTGATAGCGTTCCTTCACACACTTTGGGTGAATCAGTCTATTGCTGAAGGAGCTCTCCAGAGCTTTTATCTCTGCACTGGCCACCACCATGTGACAGAACATGGTCAACATCTCCACACACATCAAAAGACTGCAGTGTCCGCAGGAAGAACAGCCGGCTCTGCCCCCTCCTGTAGAGGGCGTCAGTGTTGGAGGACCAGTCCAGCTTCTCATCCAAGAGGACCCCAGATATTTGTAGGTGTGCACCACCTCAATGTGCTCCCCCTCTGTGGGTGACCTCTTTCTTCTGATATCCACCACCATCTCCTTGGTTTTGGCTCTGTTCAGGTGGAGACCCATGGGCCGTATGTTTGACACACCTGGTCTGTAGGTTAGGAGATGTCACGTAAACATGTTATGTTCCTCCTTTGTTTAAACAATTAGTCTAATAAAATAACAGTTTCCTTTCAATAGAGACAACAACAAACATGGAAAACATACAGTATAAAAGCAAGAACACTATATCAACAGACAAGTTAAATCTATATTGTTTTGAAGTAAAATAGTATAAGGGATTTTTTGCTACTTATTCCACCTATAGGGAGCATAGTATTTAAAATATTTGTTCCAAGCTGAGTTACAAAAAAGTTACATTCATTATCAAATGTCCTAGATGAAATTTAGCAAAGTGCTAATCTTTTTAAAGATGCATGTTTTTTTTATGCATCCCAGCATCTAAAATCAAAGAGTGTCCTTTTGGAATGAATTCAATTCAGTTTTATTTATGAAACCCAGTACCACAAATCACAATTTGCCTCAGAAGGCTTTAAAGCAGACAACATCCCTCTGTCTTCACAGTGGCTAAGGAAAAACTCCCCCCAAAAACCCTTTAATGAGGTAGTAAAAATGGTACAGATATGCACAACAAATTCCTGCACATCCACCCATTACATTTCTGCTGAGATGACCACATGACATCCACTCTGGCTGACTTAATAAAACACCACACAAGTGAAGTGACGAGCATTAAACAGTAACATTTAAATCATGAAATGCAAATTTAAGTGACAGAGGTGACACATAATGTGGTGTGATTAAATAACACCTTTCAGGCACAATGCCTGTTCATTTCATTTTAAAAATAGACTGTGACGACTTCAGCTACTGAAGTCTGAGAGTAAATTGTGCGCGTGTTAACAAGCCACAGATGCACAGTAGTGTTCACATACTATACTGTATTTATCAGAGAGAGATCTGAGGAATTATAATAAATATAGAAACAGTTACAGTATCAATCACATTTTCACTCACTGTCACATTTATACATTACTGACAACACCCAATTAACTCTATTAATGTGTATTTACCAATTAAAAAACAGGAAAATAACAGTCGTGTAAAGTAACTAAGTACATTTACTAAAGGCTACTTTACTTAAAGGTCCAGAGTGTGGGATTTACTGGCATCTAGTGGTAAAGATGCAGAACTGAACCTTCTCCCATGTGCAGAGGAACTATGATGGCTGAAGAGAAAATGCTAAAATGCTAATGGCCCTGTTCAGAGCCAGTGTTTGATTTGTCTTTTCTGGCCTCCGTACGTAGATCATGGATGTATAAAGACAACAGGGTACAACGTTGAAGGGGGGGGGGGGTTCATTCCAATGGAAGTTGCTCGGTTGCTCGAAAAAGTTCGACTTCATGGATAGAAAATTACCCGGTTCTTCTGGGTCATTGGGCCATAGCGACTTCGCCAGTCGAGTATATACTTTCCACCATTCCAGCTCGCTACTTCCAATTTAGTCCTCCATTAACATGAATGGGGGAAAAAATGAATAATCACGCAGCTCTTCTTAACTCTCAAAATGTTCTTAGACCGGCTAAATCAAACGTTGATAGTATAACAAGTCACTTTGCGTGGGTAGTGACGCTCGAAAAAAAGTACCCACTGATTCACAGACATCTCTTTCGCAACGTTAAGTCTATGGGAAAAAGTCTCTTGGGCCCCACTGGCATCGCGTGACAGACCCGAACCACGGTTAAGCCACTATGTCAAACTGCCTTCAAAGTCTGGTGCACCTTCTGGTGGCCTGATAAGGACATAAACAGTTAATTCTAAAGTAACAAAAACACAGCAATTCTTATTTTCAGGTGACTATATACTACAGAAAACATACCTATGGATATTATCTACCATATCTGCCAATAGATGCCCCTAAATTCTACATCCTGGACCTTTAAGTACAATTGTGGGGTACTTGTACTTATACTTGTACTTTTTATTCCACTACATTTATTTCCCAGGAATAGTTACTAGAGATTGAGATTTTGCACACAAAACATGAGTTCAGTTCATAAAATATGATACAATGCTATAGATTAAACTATATACAGCAATTACAATTAACTTCACCTTGACCAACTACACAATCAAAGTCCTGCTTACATGTTAATGCATGAGTAATAATGATCCAACAATACAACAGCACTGATAGTGAACCACTCAACATAATAAGTACTTACATGTTTGATACATTTGTCAAGTTTTGCCAATATTTTTGTACTGTTACTTAACATTTTGGATGCAGGACTTTGACTTGTAATGGAGTACCTTTATAGTGTGGTACTGCTACGACTTTTACTTTAGTAAACTATTAAAGTACTTTTTTCTTTCTCTCTTTCTTTCGAGTGTAGTTATTATTTGCTTTTTTCAATGAAGCAGTTTTTCCGTCATTAAAGTTTTATCACCAGTCAACAAAGGAGCACACTCTTACAAAAATGTACCAAAACACAGGACTGAGCTATTTTGTGACATTTAAACTTAAGTATAAAAATGTGCACATGAACAGGAAGGCTTTCATTCTTAGAGAAAATTTTGTTTTCCTTCAGAGGAAAACTCACATTGTGTATTAGAGAGTAGCATTTTTTGGTTTTTGAATAGTTTAACATCCTATTATGGATGTTTTATTGAATCAATGCTGCAACACTTCCTGGAGGTTCAACAATACCTGCATTCAGTTCATGTCAGGTTTAGTGAAGAAATGTCTGGCCAGATGGGAAAAAACACTCACATCAGCCTCCTCTGGTGCTAAGAGGTGGGACATTTCTCACAAACTCATAGATCAGCAATTATGGCAGTAAATTTACCCAAGTTGGCTTCTTTTACTTGCAAGGTCTGTGAGTAGATATCTGTATATACCTTGTACACTACTTCATTATGAAAACTAGACCATCACATTCATGCCGTCTACCTGTCCACGCTTAGTGTGTCATATAAGGCACATGCAAAGACAAATATGTAGCTTACTTCATGCAATAATTGTAGAACTAATTAAAAAAAATAAAAATAGAAGTACACAGGTATCCATTTTGGAGTATTCCCCAGGCTTAAACGCAGCTCCCAGTGGGTACTCTACATGTCAGAATGAGATTCACCCTCATTCAGTGTTCCTGTTTCTCTTTATCTCTTTAATTTCATTTTTGGAGGACAAAATGAGGTCACACATCAGTGTGTCAAGATTTATAACAGACTCTCCACTGGGACCGGAATCCATCAAAACAAGGTTTTTCAAATTATAATATGTGCAAGGGAAAAAAAAAAGCTTGATCACGTCTCTCAGAGGAGATCGGCTCGCCTGAAATGGGTTCTTTATTGTTAATAAAGAGTCCATATAGAACAGGAGGAGGAGAAGGCGTGACGTCCTCTGGGTCTGTTAGCAACTATTTACTCGTTTAGTGGTTTGTAAACTCTGTTTATTTCATTTATTTATTGTAATTGTAAAAACCCATGTACAATATTGAACAGAATTGTGAACATTTCAGATATGCGACCATAGTTAGCTTATAGTTAGTTTTGATCTGCAGTCTCTTGGGAGGTCACAAATAAAATCTATGTGTGGCAATGACAGAACAACCACAAAACAAACTGGACAAACAGGACAGTACACATAAGTAATTACACACACAGTAGTGCATTACATACCAAGTCAGCAGCAGGTGTGTGTTAGACAAATTAAGATATTTGCATACAAAGCAAAGCAAATAAAATCCTAATCTGTGGTTATGAGTTGGGAAGCTCTTAGTAGGCTGGTAGAGCTGCAATTTATGTCGCCTGGTAGTGAAGATGAAACATGTAACACAGACACAATGTTTTCTAATCAGTGGGTCATACAGCATTTTTTATTTATAACCTACTGCAGTTTAAATCCATGGCATTTGACCAACAGTCAACTTCTTAACATCTGTTCTTAGCATCTGTATGGAGAGACTGCAATGAAATTAAATCTTAAATCACCCATCTGAGACAAACGTCATAGAGCCAGTGGGGGAAAAGTACTCGATCTTTTACTTGAATATAAAATACCATTGTCTAAAACATATCCCATATCATGTAAATGTAAATACTCAAGTAAAGTAAAGGCAGATCCATTTACACTGTAGTCCAGTGGGTTGTGAGGTGGGTTAATGGCACGTGCCACAGATGTTCATTCAGATTGGGATCTGGGGAAGGCCAGGTTGACACTTGGAGGTCTCTGTCACATTCCTTGGGCCATTCCTGAGCGATGTGTGCAGTATGGCATGGTGCATTAAAGGATCAGTTCACCCAAAACATACACACTCAAACACTGGTATTGTTTAGCCATCTGTGAGATGTATGCCACCATCCGAATACAGTGGAGGTAAATAACATTTTATCAGTGGTTTAAATTATTAAACAGAAACATCTCTTAAAAAAAAAAGACCAGTATTCTGGATAATTCAATCAACACATTTCTAATAGTTTCCACTCTGGCAACAATCTTTGAAATGAATCTGTTGTGACAAAATCATCTACAGATTAAAACTGATGTACTGACTTTTTCCTTTTTCACTGCAGCAGCACACAGTATAACATCCTGTAATCCAGGAGCCATAGTATGAGCTATCTGGTGTTCACATGGGATTTGTAAATGATATTCTGAGTGTTTGTTTTAACCTGTTTGGAGTTGGGTGGGGTTTACCTCCGAGTAAAAAAGACAGAGTTTAAACTGTACGTCTGTGACTGACAACTTGTTTGGATTGTTCTTTACAGTAAACCTCGTGACATCATGACGAGATACTAGCTGACTGATTCAAAAGCTTCAGTGCCTTTAATTATAGGCAAATAACTTCAGCTGAAAGGATTGGTGTACGATGTGTCGCGTCAAATCACAGAAAGAACATTGGTGTGACATATCATTGGTACAACTTACCACAATGTGTAATGTCAAACATGTAGACCCAAAATCATTTGTATTTTCATGTTTATAATCAAGCATAAATAAACTAAAGCAGTCCATACCATAGATCATTTTAATTTTGTTATGACTTGCAGCAATCATTCATGCCTATTTATTAGCTGTTATATTAATAGTAACCACAAGGGGGCAGGTTTTCCATGGTTTGTACCAGTTGAAAAACATTTTTTCGTAAAAACAAAGTGTAATATGTTATCAAACCTAAAACAATGTGTCATAAACCTGATGGACTGTTCACCTTAATCCATATATGACACAATTTTCCTCATCAAAGACGTACACAATCTAATTATTCATCACAATTTTCCATAACTTTGACTTAATGATTTATTTTCAAATGATAACCAAAGTCATATCACGTTCTGGAAGACTTCTGTCAATAAAATCTGTCGGCATGTGAGCTGATAAACACAGAGGAACTCTGAACTGCCTGATGATGAAATGAGGGGATTTTATCTGGTTGACCTGTGGAGGACAGGCCTATTTTCTTTGTGATACATAAACTGTATCAACAGTTATTATTTACAGTAGACATGCATTATGGTGTGTCATGTTAGTGTATTGAGTTGTGTCAAGTGCATATTTTGTGTACAGTCACCATGTAACTATGTAGGAAGAATGGCTGTTGCAATGCAAAAGCTAATGGGAGTCTTATTTAAACAAACACACAAACTTCTTCTGCCCTTTGACTCTCGATAGCCGGACGTTACCTTTAGTCTGAGCCTGGTGGAGAAATGCTGAGGGGAGCAGTATGATAGATGGGGAAGGGGGAAACAGAGAAAGAGCATCTGTGGTGAAACAGGTCATGTGATAAAGTAACCTGTCTAACGCTGAGATAAGTAAGTGGAAGCGTCAAACAAAGAGGCCGTAAAATAAAGTGCATGTTGTTTGTGCCCTTCTGAATAAGATTAGAAAGATACTTGAACAGGAAAGAATCAGGTCCATGAGAATATGTGATAAATATTACTGAAATATTATACTGAACAAAAATTTAAATGCAGCACTTTTGTTTTTGTCTCCACTTTTCACATTTTTAATTTGAAGATCTGAGATTTTTTTCTGTACTCACTAGATATATGTCTCCCAAGTTTTGGTCACAAATTTGTTAAAATCTGTGTTAGTGAGCACTTCTCATTTTCCGAGATAATCCATCCACCTGACAGGTGTGGCATATCAAGATGCTGAATCAACAGCATCATTACTACACAGGTGTACCTTGGGATGGTCACTCTAAAATGTCACAGATGTAAGTTCTAAGGCAGCGTGCCATTTATCATGCTGACTGCTGGAATGTCCACTAGAGCTGCTGCCCTGAACTGAATGTTTGTTTCACTACCACAAGCTGTCTCCAATGTTGTTTCCCTGAATTTGGCAGTACATCCAACCGGCCTCACAACTGCAGACCACGTATAGCCAAACAGGCTCAGTCAGGACCTCCACATCCAGTGTCTTCACCTGCAAGATTATCTGATATCATCCACTCTGACAGCTGACACAACAAATGATTAGCACAAACAAAGAATTTCTGCACAAACTGTCAGACACTGTCTCAGGGAAGCTCATCGGCATGCTCAGTGTCCTCACCAGGGTCTTGACCTGACAGCAGTTTGTGACTGTAACCAACTTGTGCGGTTGTGAGGCTGGTTGGATGTACTGCCAAATTCAGGAAAACGACACTAGAGATGTCTTATTGTGGTGAAATGAACATTCAGTTAGCAGGCAACAGCTCTGCTAGACATTCTTGCAATCAGCAGGCCAATGACACTGAAACCTTGTGACATCTGTGACATTGTGATGTGTGATCAAACTGCACGTTTTAACGTGGCCTTTTCCCAAGGCACACCTGTGTAGTAATGATGCTGTTTAATCAGCATCTTGATATGTCACATCTGTCAGCTGGATGGATTATCTTGGAAAAGAAGAGCTCACTAACACGGATTTTAACAAAATCTACTGAGTGCATAAAAAAAAGTCTTAAATCTTTTACACCTGTAAAAATGGGAGCAAAAACAAAAGTGTTGCATTTAAATTCTTGTTCAGTGTATAATATCATTACACAGAAATTAACGTAATACTGGGACAGCAGAAGAGATTAACATCATGTAAGTTTTAGGAGTTGCTAAGTGGTTTTTAAATACATTTTTTAAATGAAATAAATAATGGCCCATAAGAATTCAAACATGAGAGTATTTTAATTTTATGCCTGGTTGTTTGAATGTTGTTGGTTTTTTTTAATTGTTTTTATAAGTTTTAATGTAAAATGTAGTTTTGAGTTGTGCTTAATCAATGGTTTTATGTTGTATCTAATCATTGTCTATGTTTTAGGTGACCAGTGTTGGCTGAATAGGATAAACTATTGTGGATAAACAGTTGTGAGTGTAACCAAGTATCTTTACTCAAGAACCATATTTAAGTACAATGCTGAGGTACATGTATTTACTAGAGTATTTCCATTTTATGCTGTTCTGTTCACTTCTACTTCACTACATTTTGGAAGCCAATATTATATTTTTTACTTCACTACATTGAGATGATTCATTTTTAACTGTTGTTGTGTCTCATCATGCAGTGACTCATACAACACATTGGAGAGGAGGTTTCATTTTAAGTAAAATGTTTGACACCCTGAATCAGAGTTTGGCAACCTTTACTATCAAAATAGCCAGTTATGGCAAAAAATTAAAGTAAAGGCGCCAGGCCAAAGACATACCGCTCACATTTTAGTTTAGGAAATGTTTAAACAGTATTTTATTCAGTGTGTGGGCTACACACTTTTACAATTGCAGAATGTAAGAACCACTCTAGGCCTACAACATCGGTAACTGAAAATTAAAATGTTTTAAAAATAACCATTATTCATTCAACATAATATTTTGTCAGAGCCACAAGGAGCCACTGGAGAAAGAGCTGCATGTGGCTGTGGAGCCACAGGTTACCTTGTCCTGCCCTGAATGAAAAATGAAATGAAATATGATCCTACTATTCCCACAGAGAATTACTGTGTCTGTAATCCTCTGGGAATTTATGAGAACTGCAAATCCAAAGCTGTTATGGCTGCACTAACAGTTCCTCAAGTACCTTTACGCAAGCATCATATCTAATAGAATTCTGAGATACTTATATTACTAGTATTTCCATTTTAATGCTGCTTGGCTGTATACTTCTACTTCACCACCACCTTTTTTGAAGCCAGTACTATACTTTTAACTTCACTGTGTTTATCTGACATTAGTTACTTTTCATATTCAGATTATTAATACGAAATATATCTCAATTAATTTATCATAATGTATTATTATGGATTACAGACATTAACTAATGAGCACATTAACATCACTAATTATAGTGATTACGGTGACTTATAATTCTGAATAGGGCCATTCTGAGTACTTTAACTTTTTGTATTTTAAGTCTATTTTGATGCTTATACTTTTGTAGCCTTATTTAAGTTAATATTTTGAATGCAGGACTTTTACTTGTAACGGAGCATTTGTACACTGTAGTACTGCTACTTTAATGTACATCCTTCTTCCACCACTGTGGATGAATAAACTAAACCTTAAACCTTCAAATGGCAGACAATATTTATTTAAAAAACTATAGTCAATTTGTTAACTTAGGTTCAGGAGCAGGGCCACGCCTCATCCACACCTCTAATTACCTGCCATGCCTGCTTATACCTGGTCAACCCATCCTGCTCTGTTTGTCTCAGATTTCTGGACTCAGCATCCCTTCCCTTCATCCATCATCCTCCCTACCTTCCAACATTCCTTCATCCTCTCTTCCCTTCTCCCCTCATCTTTTCTTATTTAATCTGGTCCATAGCTCTCCCATGTCTCATTCTAGGTACCATCTGGGGGGCCTGTAATTAGTTCAGGTGGAAAAATGCCTGAGACGGAGCCCCAACACTGAGTCTCCCTCTGCCCGATCTCCAGTACATCCTCCCAGACGAACCTTCCTTCACTCCCACTTACATCCATTCACCAGTCCTCAACATCTAGCACCTCCTGAATTAGAATTAAACATTTAAACGACACATTGTTGTGCCGTGGTCCTTGCTTGTGAAAGATACATGCACAACAACGGGCATCTGTGGGGATATTTTAAATATTTGGCAGTGATTTAAACGTCACGTGGCTTTGAGAAATGCTAATCCAAAGTAGCAAAGGCATGTTCACCTTTAGCCAGTGAACAATCCCAGCTGAGTGTCTCTACAGTGGTGTGAAGGGTTACCAACTGTGTAATGTTTTATAACTCACATCAGGCATTGATATAACGGATACCCTGAAATCATTGGGAACGATTCAGTTAGGTTTCACCCCCAAGTGGTTCTGCAATTCAATACCAACATTTACCAAAGTGGGACATTTCCTGGAGCTAAATCTCATCAAAAGGTTTCTGACGGGCTTTTCGGAGTCTGTGACATGACAACTTTTGAGAAGTGCAGGAAAAAAAGAGGAACGGTTTATTGTTTCCTGTTTCAGAGTGCTGTGGTTGCTGCATGAATGTGAGCCTCTGTGGAAATAAGCATTATTCAAAGGCAGTGCAGATGAAGAGGCTCGTGTAAGAGCGGTAGGTGGATGAAAACCTGCGATCTGATGAGGACCCTCACTGAGGAGCCGGTCCCACTCAGCTTCACCTAATGGGGCTGAAGTGGATGATGGGTAACCAGGGCAGAGGGGCTGTGAAGATGATCAGATGATCCATTTTTGACTGCCGTTGTGTCTCATCGTGCAGTGAGTCATACAACACACATGGAAGGCTAAGTGACATTGAAAAATAGTAAAATTATGATTTATTAGGAGTTTGGGGGCACAGTTTTTACTTCTATTATAATTTTTAAATAAAATATTTGACACCCTGAATGAAAAATGAGATGAAATATGATCCTAATACTATTCCCACAGAGAATTACAGTGTCTGTTTTCCTCAGAGAATCTATGAGAACCTAAAATCCAATGCCGTTATGGCTCTGATGAATCTATCAATTAATTTCTAAATTAATTATTAATTAATAGTCAATTATGGAAAGAGTGGGGCATTGGTAGCGTAGTGGATAGTGCCGGCGCCTCATGTACAGAGGCGATGCCTCGCTGCAACCATTTCTGCATGTCATATACATGCATATACTGATGCTATACTATCTTTCATTCATTCATTCATCTTCTAACCGCTTCATCCTCTTGAGGGTCGCGGGGGGGCTGGAGCCTATCCCAGCTGACATCTGGCGAGAGGCAGGGTACACCCTGGACAGGTCACCAGACTATCACAGGGCTGACACATAGAGACAAACAACCATTCACGCTCACATTCACACCTACGGACAATTTAGAGTTATCAATTAACCTAGTCCCCAATTTGCATGTCTGTGAACTGTGGGAGGAAGCCGGAGTGCCCGGAGAGAACCCACGCTGACACGGGGAGAACATGCAAACTCCGCACAGAAGGGCTCCCACGCCCGGGATCGAACCGGCAACCCTCTTGCTGTGAGGCGAGAGTGCTAACCACCGTGCCGCCCCTGATGCTATACTAATTGCTAAGAAAATAATAACGATGAACTGGAAAGATGCAAAACCACCACCCATAATCCAGTGGATGCAGAGACTCAAAATGGTTTACACGATGGAATGAATGACAGGAAGTCTGCAACTGAAAATGGACACTTTTACACAAAGGTGGGCTCGATTTACACTATATCTGGAGGTCTGATTGAATAGAACCGGGTAGTTGTAAAAAATTGTATTATAATGGTATATCATAAAAAATGCCATTCTTGTGTTCCTCTGTAACTGAACCTGCTCTAAAATTTAGCATTCAAAAAGGAAGCACTGTCTGGCACTACAGAAAGTTCCACTGAAAACAACAACGGGCATTTAAAATTATTTTATTTTGGTATTTTTTGGATTCTGATGTGTTTTTCAGTGACAATCTTCATGTTATTTCATGTTACCCTGACAGGTTTTCTTTTTATTCTTTTTCGAATTCAACTATAGCATCAACTATACTATCCATTTTGGCAAGATACAACCTGCATACTAAGGCGAGATTGTCATTCATATACATGCACAATCTGCTCTGAAGACTCGGGCATGACCACACGTCTAGCATACAGCTCCTGGCACTGTTATAATCTACTGAAGATATGTAAAGTCATAATGTTTTATGAAAGTTCAAATATGAGGAAATTGTCCAAATGTCCTTTAATGTGGACTGTACGCTAGATGTGTGGTAAAGCTACAGTCTTCAGAGTGTATGTGGGTCCAGAAGAGTGATGTTTTTTCCTTAGTGTGCTGATATGTGTAAATCACACTGTCTTTGCCCCTCCTCTCAAACTCCACCCCTCCAAACCAAAACAGCAACGTTAAGTTGAAACTGAAAACAAGAGACTGGGAAAAAACCTGTCATTGAAGAACACACAAGTATGCATTAAAATAAAGTGATTTTCAATGTCAGGGTTTTATTTTTCAGTGCCAGTGTTTCCTTTAACAATGCCATTGTTTGGGGGGATAACACAAAAAAATCACTGCTAGCCTCTTATAATTCCTTGTATGGGCCAATAATCACAATTCTGATAAAATGTCAGCAAAAAGCAAACATGTCCAACACAGTGTCCCAGAGCCCATGGTGGACTTTAGTTTGACAAACAGTCCAAAATTATTAAATTCACTATCAGGGACAAACAGAAAATATTCACATTTAAAGCTAAGCTAGAAAGTAATCAAAGGATCAATCAATTATCAAAACAGCTGCTATTTAATTTCCCATGATCCACCAATCACCTAATAGTGTCAGCTTTAACTGCTATTCATTCATTTGTAAATTTATAGTAAAATATATCACACCTAATGCTAATTTTAAATAAAGCTATCAGGACCTTGTGTTTGCACATGATCACCTCAGTACAGTTATAGGATGAATACAGCATCAGCTGTGTTTGTTAAAAGAGGATCAAATATTTTTGCACAGGAGGAGGAGTGGCAGTCAAAACAGCTGTGGACTTGAAACAGGTGTATTTACAGGACAGTTTGAACTATAAGTGAACAATATGTTAAAAACATTCACAGCAGATAGCCAATATAGACTATTTTTCATTTAACAGCTTTTATTAAACATAATTAAGGCTGTTCTTATGACATATATCTGGTTCATCAAGCTGCAAAATGATGTTACGCAATAGGAGCAAATGTACATATGTGAATCAGCTCCAGTTTAATGGTTGGATTCAGCTGTCCATGCTCAGAGAAAAGGAATAAATGAAGAGCTCTCACTCTGCTGCTAATACAGCGTACTGCAAATAAGAAACAATATCTAATAGACAGGAAATGAGGTGTGATTAAATTCATTTAAATTCATTGTTAAAAATCAAACCTGGAGCATTTGATTTGTGAACAATTACTTAATTTAATAAACAAATATATTTTCTCTTTTAGAGGAATAATTTGTCATTTTCAGGTTATTAACTATCTTAGACGATAAGATCGAGACCAGTCCATCCAATATGCAGTTAGAGCTAAATAACACGTTAGAAAACAGAAACAGGTAAACCTACAGTGACCTGATTCCTCACGCCCCCTAGTGGTTAAAATGACTTATCTCAGCTTTAAACAATAACGGTATATGTTATGCCTCCATGCCACAGAGCTCCACTGTTGTCCAAAAAGTCTTAAAAATACACGGATCGGAAATGTATGCGGTGTTATGGACATGCACTTTTGAAGTGCATGTTTAAGATAAGACAGAACTTTATCTGTCTTGAGGAAAACTGTCCAACAGTTGTAGTACAAAAGTATGAAAGAGTGCAAATATATAGGCTTTAAATAAACAAAATATGAACGATAGAGATTATCAATTAAGGTAAAAAACAACAACAACCATAGCACCAGAAATATAAACGAGTTAACCTAAGTGTCATATATATAAACTAGTTAAAGGTCCAGTGTGTATAATTCAGAGCCATCTATGGGCAGAAATGGTATATAATATTCAGAACCATCTTTTCATTAGTTTATATATCACCTGAAAATAAAAATTGTGTTTTTGTTTTCTTAGAATGAGCTGTTTATATCTTCATTGGAGCCAGTCCTCTCTCACTGAGTCTGCCATGTTGCTCTACTGTAGCCCAGAGGAGACAAACCAAACGCTGGCTCTAAATAGGCCCATTTGCTTTTTTTTGTCAGCTGCAGTCGCTGTTTATTAGTTTGACATATCCACTTTGTGAGGAAGGACTACATCATCAAAATCCAAAGAAAGGGCACTTCCCTGTGTATTAATCACCTGCTGGATTCACATGTTACATTTATCATTCATTCTGTATTTATTCTTGTACCATTTGCACCCTGAACAAACTTCATTGCATTGTTTATATATAGGCCTACAACTGTGCACACAAAGCAGATTCAGTCATAGGTCTAAATGCTGCAGAGCTAAAGTGAGTCAGTTATTTACCACAGAGTGAATCATCCTCTCTCCAGAGGATCTTGGACGCCTCCGTCCCTTCTCCGGGAATGTGTGTGTGAGCCTTTGACCTGTAGTGAAACTCCAGCAGTGTCAGCACTTCTGAGCCCGATATAAACCGCCGCCTCCTGTCTGTCACCCTCTTCTGTGTGGAGACACAGTCTGTCAAACCGTTCACCGGCACCACCACTGCCTCCTCCATCACCAAAAACAAAATGAGCACCGCCGCTCAGCCCATTTTCTCCAAGGGAGAGGACTGCAAGGCCTCCTGGCACGACGCTAGCGCCGGCTACGATGACACCGACACACACCTGGAGATCATGGGCAAACCCGTGATGGAGCGCTGGGAGACCCCGTACATGCACTCTCTGTCCACCGTTGCAGCCTCAAAAGGTAAAAGTCGTAGTTGTAAAATAACGGTGTGTCCACTATCGGACACTGTAGTCTTTGGATGTGCTGCGTCCGATAATGGAATCCTGCCCCAAAGATAGCAGTTCATTCAGGGAGGTTTACACACATGACAACAAATTAATGTCAAAAATCACTGATATTAGTTTTGTTAACAGGTAAAATGCCATTAATCTGCTATTAAATAATTTGAATATGACCTCAAGTCACACAAAGCCAGTAAATAGCCAAGTATGTCCTAAACCAGCATACTTTAACCTCAAACTGTTGCAAGAGTGCACAGGTTGCCTAAAAATATGAATTGAATTGCAAATTGCAATTGTGCTTAAAATTTAAGAAAATAGAATTTTGACTATCATCATGTATTTTTTTGCAATAAAAAATAAATAAATAAATAAATCACATAATACTTTTAAAACAAACCAAAAAATATATATAAAAGTTTGCAGAGAAGTGATTTAATTTTTAACAGTGTCACTACTATTTAAAAATGTGCCATGGTGTATTTTGTACCAGAGTCATTTTGAGAGTCTTTTTTTACACACATTTCAGCCTGTTTCTTCACTTTTTGAGGACACGTGAGAGTGCGAGCAGCATGGTGCTCAGCGCTCTGTGAGTACTACAGCAGCTGTTTCTCCACTCAGGGGAACCGGCCAAGAAGTCTGCAGGGGAGGGGAGCAGCTCATCTGCTTTATGTGAAAATAGACTGATCCACACACCCTCGCAAGACATGTGGGAAGGGACTAGCATGTGCACTGAATCTGTCTGCACAACACCGTCCAAACACACATTTCTCTTGCACTTAACTACTTACACAGTTTACAGCGTTGTTTTAAAACACATGTATGTTGTCAGCATGATGCTGTCCTCTAATCTGCATTAATTGTGCAATACATTTGGGCCAGTCACAATATATTTGAGTTAATTCTTTATTGCAAGTTCACAAGATAAATAAAACTACTGCCATTACATGCAACATCTTGAAATGTGAACATTTTGGTTTGCATGTACAGGATGTGTAAAGGTGTCTTTTTGGACTTTCCATGTCCCATTTGAACTAATTTCAGCTCCATGCAGTTTGCTGTCACTTTTCTTTAAGTGTGTACAAACACAATGAATTAAATCAAAGTGTGAATAACACACTGAGCGGCTGATTAATGGCGCAGTAAATCATCATGAATGGGTCAAGCAACAACAAATAGCCTCTGCCCCCTGTCTATTTATAAGCTTCTCTGAAGGGAAATGAAATCCTTTAACCTTTCTGTCCAGCCACACGTTACAACCAACTGGTTTTCCCTCCAGTCTGCACCAAAAGGAGGGAAAAACTTAACCTTAAATGACAAAAAATCAGAAGGTATGGTCTGACGAGTCACTGAGCTCTCAAAAACTGCATTGTTATAGGTGGGTTCTACAAGTGTAAGCCAAAAGATTTTGGTATTGTTGCTGAGCATTTTGGTGTATTATTAGTAGTTTATTAGTTTTATTAGTAACATTGTCGAGAGACAGGTACATGTTTGGCTGTAACTGAAACCAAGATGTTGTATATACATTGTATGCACATAGGACAATGTTCAATAGAAAGTGAATGTCACAGTGTTTTTTATAAATATTCAGGTGTAAGGTTGTCAAAAGTGTCAAAATACCAATACTTTTCTTGATACCATGTGTTTAAATGTTACGGTCCCTGTCAATTATACATTTGACAGCATCAAAAGTACAGAAGAAATTTTAAAAAAAAAAGATCTACTATCAGATTTTCAAGTTGTAATAATTATTAACATTTTTACAAATTTGTTGGTATGTGTTCAGTGACTTTTTCTTGCACCAGCATTGTGTGCAGGCTGTTAATTTAAAAAAAAAGTGTGCAGAGAAATTGTTGTCGTAGTATCATAAGAGGTGTCTAGTATTTTTTTATATATATATATAATTCAAATTTTTATTGATATCGGTAAGGTTGGTACACTTCCTCTTCATACAGTTCTACACATCAAATGAGACATTCAATCTGGATGAACAAAAATAAAAATACAATACAAACAGGGTACTAGTGATCCGTACAAGAGGGGGTACAGCACCAGTCCCAGTCCGCCAAAAAACGATCAAAATGACAAAATTAAATTTGAGTAAATAAACACATTAAAATGAATGGTGATAATAATTTTTTTTAAAAAAGGAATAATTATAAAAAATAGGCAGGGCAAAACAAAATAAAAATCACACTATCAAGCCCCCAGAAGGTGTCTAGTATTTCTTTATGCTGGCATTGTATTGAAGTTTAAAATCCCAGTATCATGATAATATTATTATTTTGTGGTTGTACAAATTTGTCACAAAGTTTGGGGAATATTTGGGCTCTGCAATATTTTGATATTGTATCAATATTGTGATATGAGACTAGGTATTGTCTCAGATTTTGGATATTTTTATGTTGTAGGTGATTTTTCTGGTTTTAAAAGCTGCATTACAGTAAAGTGATGTCATGTTCTGGGCTCACCAGGCTGTTGTAGCTGTTCTTTACCCACTCAGTCATTATATTCACATTACAGATGGTTATTTATCAAAAATCTCATCATGTAAATATTTTTTGAAAGCACCAATACTCAACCCTGCAATATCGTCGCCATATAGATATCAAATATTTGGTAAATTTAGCAGTCATTTTCTCTCTGAGCTGCTGGAGAGCTTCATCAGATTTACATTTCCCTGACTGTGCTGTTTTCTTGTGTTCTGTCTGATAGGCGGTCGGGTTCTGGAGATCGGTTTTGGCATGGCCATCGCCGCCACCAAGATTGAGTCTTTCCCCATCCAGGAGCACTGGATCATCGAGTGCAATGACGGTGTCTTCGCCAGACTGGAGAACTGGGCCAAGTCCCAGCCACACAAGGTCAATAAACCTGACTGCCCACATTATCTGCCTGTGTTGGTTTATAACTGATACAGTTGTTGCACGTGTAATTAAATGCTACAGTCCTTAAAGCTGAGTGTAACTGGTGTTTATGTTGCTGCAGATCGTCCCTCTGAAGGGCCTGTGGGAGGAAGTTGTTCCCACCCTGCCAGATAACCACTTTGATGGTAAGAAATCAAACCAGACGTGGGGGAACTTTCATCATACGTGGAGATCTTCTGCTCACAGTTTGGCTTTTCAGTTCAAGTTATTGATTGCTGAAAAGCTGCGTGAGGATACATAATCCATATAAAGGTCCTCAGGGCCACTGGTGTCATCGGGCCTCACGCTTATGAACAACTTGACAGATGGAAAGTGATAAAAAGCACACAGAAAAATGAATGATTTACTTGTTGTATGCACTCTGCTGACACTGTCCCTCCTCCCGCAGGTATCCTGTATGACACATACCCTCTGTCAGAGGACACATGGCACACTCACCAGTTTGACTTCATTAAGGTGGGTAGATAAAATCCACATGAAACACCCAAAGTCTGGAAAAGATTAAAACTCTGGAGGAGGATAATCGCTGCATACATGGGATTGGTTGCATTAAAAGTGGATTAAAGATACTGAGTAACTGTACAAACATGTATCAATAATCAATATTAATGACTCTAGTGTGAGGATAGTGTGTGGTGCACATAAGAACTGAGTGATTTGACCTGTGTGTTTCTGCAGGGTCACGCTCACAGGATGCTGAAGTCTGGTGGCGTCCTCACCTACTGCAACCTGACCTCCTGGGGCGAGCTGCTCAAGACCAAATACAACAACATTGAGAAGATGTTTGAGGTTGGTCACCTTCATTACTCCCTCAAGGACAAGATGTATAACTTCATTTAACTCCTCTTATATTGTATTATTTCTGCTTTACTGCTCTGTGCTCTGTCTTCTTTAGTTACCATCCATACTTTGTGTATGCAGCAGACGTTTTGTGATAGTGCAATTAATAGAAGAGAAGTGGTGTAGGATGTATGATGCTACCTTAACAGTTGGGCCACAATATGCAACCAAGGGCTGGGGCACAAACAAAATGGTTGTAGCTAGCTAAAACATTAGATTTCAGCATGTCAAAGGATTATTTTTGCACCCAAAGTCTCCCAGAGGGGAAACGTTTTATTGAAATACCCAATAATGTTGGTCGATCTCAGTGTCCCTCTCCTTATCTGGATTACCTTGGAGAAATTATTGCACTGACCGGAATGACCAGAATGGAAATACATTGATATTTACAACTGTTTCATTGAATCAGCAGCTAAAACCAGAGATTGAAGATCAAAACCAGGCACTACAGCTAAGTTAGCTTCAACTTCTGCATTTTGTCTGGCCAAATTCTTATTATTATCTTATTAATTCTTCTTCTTCTTATTATTATTATTATTATTATTATTAGTAGTAGTAGTAGTAGTAGTAGTAGTAGTAGTAGTATAACCTTTATTTAATCAGGGATGGTCATTTAAAGCAAGTTCCCTTTTACAAGGACACCCTGTTCACTATAAAACAATAAAGGAACCCAAATGTTTCAGTTTGTGTCAAAAACCATACAAGAAACAGGAGAAGCACATCAGCACAAGGGACAACATCAGTTAACAGAAAGCACATGCACTCACACTGCTCTAAGTCAGTCATAATGGAATTAATTTAAAGGGATTAGCTTCACTCATTTAAAAGCTTCTGCAGATTTTTCCACTTGTGTGGCGTGCAGAATTTAAAAGCCAGTTCCCTAGTCTCAGTATTAACATGATGATTTTCTAGAACCAAATAGTCGTGGGACCTGGCTCAGTGTGAATTTGATTGTAAGATTAAAAGACATGTACGTTTGCAAATAAGTGCTTTGTAAATAAATAGTATGCAGCACTTTTTTACTATAAATGCATAACATACTGAAAGAGTGCTTAAAATAAGTCTGTAGTGTAAAATATGACCGTGAGCAGGATGTGCAGTATGGGTTTTAATTGAAAAAAGGAATTAAGTTTGAGGTGTCTGATCGTTAAACTCTAATATACAAACCCTGAAAATGTCATTAGTTTGATATCAGTGGAGGGTCTTTTTTTTCGTGTTGCAGTAAATACAGTATCTTGCAGGTTATTTTGGGAAAGGGTTGAAGTTACTGAGGACTGACAGTCATAATACACAATACATCAGCACGTGTGGCTCAACAGAGTGTGATTGGCCTTGTTGGCCTGTGACGTGTATTTCTACAGGATTGTTTAGACTTGTTTGATATTGTCGCACAGTGCTGAGTAAACGTCTCCGTCAGGGTTGAACCGAGTGCAACCTGAATTACACGCCGCGATAATTCCAAGGTTTATGATAAACACAATCAGGTTAAAGTGACCGATAAGGCGGCAAGCTCGGTTACACTGACCAGCTCTGTCTGTTAATAATTTTCAGGAGACCCAGGTGCCGCATCTGGTCCAGGCCGGCTTCAAGAAGGAGAAGATTAGCACCACCACCATGGACATTGCACCACCCACCGAGTGCAAATACTATTCCTTCAATAAGATGATCACACCCACAATCATCAAGGAGTAAAGTCCGAAGACGCTGCTGCAACCTTTGTTTTTTTTTTACCGTGATGTGCCTTCACACTTGAACCCCCTGACCTCCTCACTGCTTGTTTCACTGTCACATATTTCAATAAACCAGTTTACATCCCCACTCAAATTACAGTGCTCATATTTATTATACATTTATTGTATCCTTAGTTATTTTACCTGTTGGGCTGTTTACAGACTACTTTATTTGAGCTGAAGTTTTGTTCATGTAGCCGCTCTCTCCCAGCAGACTGCACTTTATCAGTCCACTGATACATTTTATTCTTCACAGCAGCAAATATGTGACACAACAGCAGACAGAAACCACATGAAACCACCAAAAAATGCATTTACACCCCACTGAGCCTCATCTGTTTCAGGGCTTAAACCACCCAGTATCTGTTCTCACTACGCATGTCCCAATTCTAGACGGAGCAGTAAATATATCACTGCATGTTTAAATGCTTAGTTTGTCATGAAGTTCAGAAAGTCTTCTCTCCTCCACAGCAGAGTCCTGTTAGTCCTCTGGGAATTTGTCTATGAAATGCCAAACCAGTGCATAATTGCTCAGCAGCATGTGTGTCAGAAGCAGCGGTGGAAGAAGTGCTCTTACAAGTAAAAGTTCAACTGAAAATGTTACTTTAATAAAAGTACAAAAGTATTATCAGCAAAATATAATTTACGCATCAAAGGTAAAAATATTTATTATGCAGAACAGCCCCCTTACAGTGTTAGAATTTTATGTAATATCTTAATGTGACATCTCTTGCTTCACAGAGGACATATTGCATCTTTGAATACTGTCAACTTTTATTGGTATTTAGCAGATGATCAACTTGACTCTAAGCTCAGTGGGAAAATGCAGCTGTGGTCATGAGAAGGGATAGCCAACTCACTAATGATGCAAACTACAAATTAACACACACGTGACAATAACTAGCATAAACCATCCTGTTCTGAACAAACCATAGACAATAACAAAAAGATGACATTTGCATTATGGAACAGAAAACGGCAGACCTATCAGCAACTGCAAACTACTCAGTGATTTATGAATATATATGTAAGAGCAATTTAATGTAGTTCCTCAATGTGGATATAATTTTAGATTCTTTGTATATTACAGAGTAGTGGTGTAATACTCAGAGGTGGGAACAAGTCATTGTTTTGCAGGTTACAAGTAAGTCTCAAGTCTTTGCACTCAAGTCCAGAGTCAAGACAGGCAAGTCTCAAGTCCTGAACTTTGATTTTAAAGTCCTGAACAAGTCATAATGCTCTCATCACCAGCTCTAATGCCATTTTACAGCAGAGTTATCTTACATTTAAAATGGCTGCTTTTAAATTTTGTACGTATTTGTTAAAACAAGTTTGTTCAAAGTTGTTGCATCTCTGTCTATAGTTGCATAAAACAAATGCACACTGCACTGCAATTTGTTTTTTTGTTGACCATCATGTTGTTTCTGTACGTGACTAATATTATCTTTGATATACTTTTTTCTAACTAGCGCTCTGCAACTTTACCTTAGTTCTTAATGGTTCTCTTCTGCAACTTCACTGGATGCTGTCTGACTAGTTCAAACAAAGTGGATCTGAGAAGTAAGTGCTGACTTGCTGAAAATAAACAGCGTTAATGTTAGTTGATTCAGGAAATGAAGGGAACTAAATTAATTTGTGGCACACTTTTTAAATAACATACTTTTTATCTTTGGGCCTGGGGGAAGGTATCAAGTGTTTTCGAGTCAAAAGGCTCAAGTCCAAGTGAAGTCAGGAGTCAGTGGTGTAAAAGACCAATTTGAGTTGCAATTTTTATTTAATTTTATTTTGTCAAGTTTGGTCTCAAGTCATGAAATTTGTGTCTGAGCTCGACTAGAGTCCTGGTCAAGTGCTTTGAGTCCACACCTCTGGTAATACTGTATCATATCATAGAATATTTGTCAAATGTACAAGATTATTTCCATCTGAAATGAAGTGGAGTCGATGTATAAGTAGCATAAAACAGAAATACTCAAGTACAAGTGTGTCAAAACTGTACTAATAAGCACAGAGTAAATGTATGTAGTCACAGACCACCACTGACCATAAGTGAGCTTATGAGCATCAAAAGGTAAAACATATTAAAGTGGCCTCCTAAAAAACTGAGCAGGTTGACGAACATAAATCTCTAATTTTACGACACACCTGAGAATTAAAAGACTGAAAATATGCATTAATGCATAATATACTTTTGTCAAGCACCTTTACTAAGTGTCTAATGTTCTACATAGTGAAAAGCCTTTATTGCATCAATAAGTTAGCTGTTAAATATTCCACTGAGATGGACCCAGAATGCAGCACACACTATGTTTTAATCTATGGTCGCAGATAACGCTGTATGTTATCTGAACACGTGGGACTGAGTTGCCACCTGGCCGGGACGCATTAATCATTAGATGGATGGATGATGCAACACCAGGCTGCAGTCAGGTGGGAAACTACAGCAGCTGGCAGATCTCAGATCTGAATCAGGAGCGCATGACTCTTATATTTTAAGAAGTTCAGAAAACAGTTGCACACAGAGAAATATGAGGAGGGAAAATGGATCTTACAGCTATGAGAGCAAGAAGTTGAAACTGGAACAACTAGTCGATCAGTCATTTTACAAGCAGAATATAGAAATATTGTCTGGTTTCAGCTTCTCAAGTGTGAAAGTTTGCTTCTTTTCTTTGTTCTGTAGGAGAGTGAACTGAATATATTTGAGGGTTTATACTGTTGGTCAGATAAGAAGAGGGATGTGAAGATGCATTCATGGGATTGGGAAATTATAGCAAGCAAAACAATTAATTGATCATGAAAATAATAGTCAGTCGCCGGCCTAGATGTCACCAACATTTATTAAAGTAGGCTGACATCCTACAGTTTTTCTATTTACATAGGAACCTGTAGGGATGGAAAAACTAATTGATATATAATATACTGTTTGAGGTATGTGGTTACTGCACAAGCACCAATATCTTGATATGTTCTGTTGTTATAATGAAGCTCATGTGTTTCTTTCTTCACCAGGGGGTGGAGTGGACAGGTGGTGTCTGGGATGTTTTCTCAAAAGCCCCAAATCTGTGCTATTCCTCAGAGACGTCTAATAAATCTGAGTACGTGTTCTTCTGTTGGCCTGATATTTCGTTTAGATTATTGAAGACCACATTTACATGGCACTGCTGGAAATCCACATATTGCTTGAGCAACCTACATTATTCTGGCGTGGATATAAATGTACCAGACTGATTGATTGATTTTTATTTTGTGTGAAAAATACATGTTGTTTAACTACTCAGTCCGGAAACAGAATACTCTTCCCTCCATCCGAGGCCTGGCAAAGAAATACAGCCACAAAAAAGAGGTTCCCTTTCTGAAACAAAACTCAAATTTTTCATGATCATCCAGCCAAAGGAATCAACATAGATAAAAGTCATCTTATTGAAAATTGCATCCCTTGTGTTTTCATATACAGGACAGTAAAACAAGAAATAAACCCACTTCTCAGCTTCACCTAAATTACACAACAAGCAAATTCTGTCCTCCTCTGGTGTGGCGTTAAACCTTCCAGTATCAAAGGCTGATGGTAACGTTCCCGGGTGCAACTGTGCACATCTCTGTCTCTTGTTCAGATTATACTTCGTATAGGGTTCCATGCTGTAGCTCTTCTTTATGAGACAATAAGTTCATAGTTTTGGTTTCTACCACACGTCAACAGACCATTTTTCTCTGAACATGTGAAACATTTCACTCCTGATCTCCTGAACACAATAAAATAAATGACAATAAAATAATGATTTCAACTCATTAGCCCAGGGATGACAGGGGGAGGTTTCCCAATTAAAAATCTTTTTTGCGAGTCTCTGATCTGACATCTTCACAAGTCTATTCCAGAGCCGAAGCATTTGACATTTATGCCTGATGTTTGGAGGTTCCCATCCCATATCTCCACACAAAGTGAAGTAAAGTTATGGACACCCATGGAAAGATTGAATCACCCTGTAATGCACTGTGTTGCAACTGGCAGATTTATCAGCTAATTCTGTGAACTTCACTCTAGCAGCATAACAAAAAATAGGCTTCAAGATTAGTAATGCTATTTACACCAAATTCCTACCCTACCTATGTAATGTGACTTGAAATTTTAAAAAAACAAAACTTTTTTTTGCTGTGTTTTAGGTAACAGGAGTGAAAATGAGTCATCCTCAACATCTGTGTGTTATGGTTTCAGAATGATGAAGACAGTTTGAGAACAATGAGATATAAAGTAGGATTCTACAGGATGATTTTTGTCCTTTGAGAACTATCAAGACTTCCCCAAATGATGTACAACCATCCTACGACTGAAAAATATTGCACATAGCTGCAGTAAATGGGAAAACAATCTCCGCAGGGTCTCGTCGTCTGAGCCTTACAACATCTGGCTCTGCCCCTGGTCTTTAGCGCAGATGTTTAGGGTAATTTGTGTTTAAGACTGCTCCACAGGACTCTGACATGTTATGTGCTTACAACAGATACTTTGGGTAATATGAAACAACAGAGACAACAAAACTGTACCACTATCTTATCTGTATCCGCATCTTAGTCACAATTCCTTTTCCATTTAAGGATCCTTATTCAAATGATCTATTTTCTTAATAAGAAAGAGAGACTTGAATATCAGATTGCTCACACTCTAAAAAAAAATTAAGAATGGTCTCAAACATCCAGCATCAGTCAACGAGACTGACACGTTTTCTAAACTGTAAATACAGTACGTGACCGCTGCCTCCTGATGCCTCTTTAATGTGTAGAAGATTCACAAGAAAACAAAAACTTCAACCAGCATATGGTAATGGTCAACGTGACATTGCTTCACTCTCCATCGCAGCACAAAAGCTCAGTTATTCAGAGCAACTTGAGACAAACAGGCGGGAAGGAATTAAGCGTCTCACTCGAGAACCCTTCAGCTGCAGAGGACTGAATATACGAGTCTGTTTATTCACACTGAAGATGCTTAAAAGCAACTCTGCTCTCCGTCTCTGCATACGTGATGAAAGCAGCTGGTTTACAGTTGAGCTGAATGTATAAAATATTGCAGCTCTGTTAGCAGGAAACCTCCTTCATTGGTGCTCTGGTGTTTCACTCTGTGGGTTTGTGTAGTTAACACACGATAAAAATGCATTTGGCCTCCAGCGTGGACACAAAGCAGTGAAGGTCAGAGCTGGTGATCACAGGAGCCACCTAGTGGTTTAAACCCTGCTTTAGTGGTCGCAGTGGAAATAATGACACACCAGATGTTGGAGTACTGTGTTTTCATGTGAGCCCAGTTTATTTAAAATAATATTTAAGATAAAACAGGATGACTTATCTCATCTTATGGTCATGACTGAACACATATGACTACCTGAATAAAGATGAATTATAATTTAAATTCTGACACAAGCGCAAACCTTTACAGAAAGTCCCCGGATATTAATACTGAACTAAAGAAGCAGACGAACTGAACTGAGTGACCGCTGCTGTGTTTGGTTGAAAATAAGCAGCAGTGCACTGTGTGTAAATTACAGTAATGACTTTATTGAGGTTAGTTCCTGCAGCTCTACATGGAGGAGGAGCGGCGCTCCAAATGAAGCCAGAAATACAACATTTACATACCAGATACGAACACACATATAACGCTATCACTTTCGATACCAGATCTTAACCTTCTTCTCTCGTTTGATTTTCTTCTGCAGCTGTAAAGTCCCGTAGAGGAGAGCCTCTGCAGTGGGGGGACAACCTGAGGACAGGAGGGACAGAAACAGAGCAACTCTTAGTGTTGTTTGTTGGAAATGTCACATCACAGAGCCACTGAAATTCAGTTTGACTGATGAACGGCATCTGTTAATTAATTATATGGTAATTCAGACTTGGCTACTCATGTTGCATATTGATCAGTCTGCAAGACAACTCTAAATAAAAACAGGATTTGGGTAAATGCCAAACACAATATGAAGGCTAATGTGTCGTACTGACAGCAAGACAATATCATGCAGTCATTATGTACTTCCACTATTTACTACAATAAGACAAGCACTACCAGCCCTACTATCACAAAGCCTTATTAACAATCCAATTATTTGGTAATAAATCTACTACTCCTAAATTACAGCTGCTACCAATAAAACTGCTTGTAGTACTGATAAAACTGCTACTGTTAGCTGTACAACTTCTTCCTCTTTTCCTATATCTTATTTGGGGCAATAACTTGTCTGGACTCAACCTACATGCCCAAAAGTATGTGAGCACCTACAAATTACACCTCTATGTAATTGACTCTTCGCTAAGTACTGCCCCAAGAAGCAGACTCGCCAATCATAATGTAGCATCAGGCCAGCTCAGACCAAGGTCCGACAACAACACAGCTGAGCTCTGTTGACTCTAAAGGCCCATTTATGCTCCCTTTACGTACGAAAATGTGTACGTCCGTTTCAAACGATGTTACCGTCACTGCCCACATACTTCCATGCGCCCTTTACGTTGGCATGGATGTTAACCAATATATCCACCAGGAGGCAGCCCAGCGTCAAAAGTTTATGACAACAACAAACTCAAAAACAAACATGGCGACTGTGGAGGAGATACTGATAATGTACCTCTTGCATAAAAGACAAAAACAGAGGCAGCGTTGTAGGAGGCGGTGGTCGGTGAGGCCGTTACATACATCGCGACTGGAGGACGGAAAATTCTTTTTTCTAGTACTGCCGATGAAAGAAATTGAATTGTTATTTCTTCTTTGTGTCTCACTAGAGCTACGTATCGGGTAGTGACAGCAACACTGCCCCAAGGGTTCCCGGTGGTACTGCTCCGTTTGGCCCGTATCCGTAAGCTTTATGGAAATGTGCAGAAACACGGACGAAATGAACGTGGAGCACGGACAGAAGGCTCCGTCCGTATCCGGATCCGTATTTAACGTTGAGCATAAATGAGCCTTAATGCAGTCGTTTCAGATTTCTTTCATTTTCAGGCTGGTTTTGTGGATTTGGAGCTAAATGTTGTGCCTGGGGCACGTTGTGTATTAATGATACTCGTTACCTGGAGAGGTTGGAAAAAGATATACGTTTCTTCCCTGTTCCAAAACCAAAATCAAACCCTGAAAAGTGTAGGGTTAGCTAGCTAGCTACTGAAAATATAGCCTACTGAATGTATACACATGCTGCTTTTGCTTTTTAATGATTGAATGTTGAGGACGCAGGGAAACTTTGCTGATATTCAACCAGCTGTGTGTTGTCGCATTGTGTGCAGATTAATGTTGTTTCACTTCCCCCGGAGACCCCGAGGTCCAGGTGCTGGCAGCGGCAGGGAATCCAAACACATCTGCACACACTGCGATGCCACACAGCTGGTTCAATATCAGCAAAGTTGCCCTTTATATTCATTGTCTTCTGTGGCGATCAGCAGTGATGTGGTGGTTCACTTTTACACTGTGATCTGTAGCCTATAGTTCGGCTTTAGCTTCTAACTATATTTGTCTTTTTAACCTGTTGTTGCTGCTGAGTCAGTTTGACATCCTGGATATATCCTTCAAACACAGACTGTAGACCCCTCTGTCTGCTTCTCTCTGGAAACACTGTTAGTTAGTTAGTTAGTTAGTTAGAGTGTGGGCTCCATGCTTACTCTGACAGCTTGTTGGACCATCACAAAGGGCGGGGCTTAGCGAAAGGTCAACTGTTGAACATCTTTTCCCACTGGCTTAAATCTGCTACTAGAAGAGTCTCCACTGTTCTAAGAGTGCTTTTCACAAGATTTTGGAACCCTGCTGCAGTGACTTCCTTGCCCCAATTAAGCCACAGGCAATGAGGTCAACTTGCAATCAGCATTTGATTCCATCCCACAGATGTCAGATGGGACAGAAGTCAGAGCTCTGTCAAGTTCTTCCACACCAGACTCTGCGCACTGTTTCTTTATAGACACTGCTTTGTGCACAGGGGCATTTTCATGTTGACCTAGAGCCCTAAGAGCCCTTCCTCTCCTCTCTGGTGTTCTCTTTTGGGGATGTGTGATTGGGTATGTCTGTGCGGGTGGGTGGGTTTTATTCACACATGCTGCATGTAAAAGTGCATTGAGATTACTTTGTAGGGAATGTGCTATGTAAATAAAATTTGATTTGATTTTTGATTGTTGTCCACATACTTTTGATCATAAAGTGTATGTTTCAAATGTCCCAATTTTAATGGACAGTACTTCTCATTGCCATTTATTAAAAAACAAATAAGGAGATTTGATAATTTGCACATTGTGCAGTAAAGTTTACCTGGAACATAAATGTCCACCGGTACGATTCGGTCACAACCTCTGACGACAGCGTAGGAGTAGTGATAGTAGCCTCCTCCGTTAGCACAGCTGGAAGAGGGAAATCATGAAAACTGTTAGTTAAAAAGATAAAAAGGTTTAGACCCTAAACATAAATTCATACAGCCGGACTTAGACAGCTTTAAAAGTGCAAAAGATGATAATATCTTTGATTTGCTGCGGAAGAGGAGGGCACACTGCTGTTAACTTACCTTCCCATGGAAATGACGTATCTGGGCTCAGGCATCTGGTCGTACACCTGTTGGAAAGAAGCCGCAGTTCAGTCACGGTTATATAACGTCTGACTAAGAACTAATCTGTCCTTTCAGCTGGAGGAAAGCTTCATGCCAGTCTACCAATCCAGCAACAGGCTGGTCGTAATCCAGCCAGCATTTAGACAGCTGTACTGTTCTCAGCGCTGCCATCCTGCAGACAGAGAAGGCAGCTGACAATGTCTATGCTTTTCTCATTTCACACACTGGCTGGGGTGTGTGTGGTTGGAGCGCCACTAGCTGAATTACACTTTAATGTATGCTGCTGATGGTCGCACTGTTACTGTTACATCCCACCCTTTCCTTTCCTCACCTTTCGCAGAGCCGGAGCCATCTTATTGGTCAATGTTCCTGCCACAATCATGACGTCAGCCTGTCGGGGACTTGCTCTGAACACCACTCCAAAGCGGTCCATGTCGTAACGAGGCGCCGCCATGTGCATCATCTCCACCGCGCAGCACGCCAGGCCAAAGGTCATGGGCCAGAGAGAGCTCTGAGGGGGTCGCACAGCAGTGATGAGTCAACAAAACACTAATGAAGCAGACACATAAAAAGAGCTGCAACAATTATTGAAAAAAGAAGTTCTCAACTTTTAAATTAATCGCCAACTAATGTGATTATTGATCAAAAAACTGTCTGATTCCAGCTTTTGAAACGTGAATATTTTCTGGGTTTTTTTCTACTCCTCTATTAGAATAACTCGAGAAAATAATCAACAGATTTATTGACAAGGAGAATAATCGTTACTTTGCAACCCTACACATGAACACAGCACCTGCACAAACAAATTAGAAATAAGTTGTTTATCTTGATTTGTGTCCGACAAATACAGGACATGAACAAAATGACACCTGAAAATGGTACAGCCCAACTGACAACATAGTAATTAAAATGACAGTTTGGTGAAGCTCAGGATTTGTGTTTTTGTTAAACTGATACCCCATGACTGCCCGTCAGTCAATGTTTGGAAAGGTCGACTTAGAAACCTGCTTTTAGCATGTTGCTAAGAATTTTAAGATTTTCCTTCTTGCTACTTTGCATAGCTGTGCTGTGTTTGCAGGCAACAACTCTCTGGCTTGTTAGGACCATTCTGATGCCTTGAAAACTTGGAAGACTGTGACTGTCAGACCTCTGATGCAGCTGACACATACTGTAATCAACTAATTGACTTGACATGTGTAGCTGCCTTTGTAATTATTGCCTTAACTGCTGATGTGTACATATATGATCCATCAAGCAACTTGTATAACAAACACTTTTCCTACAATTGGTGGTGAACACTGCAAGATCAGGGCATCTGAACAGTTACAAGGCTCAGATAATTCACAATTTCTGATGACTAACAGATGGAGTGGTGGAAATTTAAGTAAAAGACAAAGAAATCCATTTACAGACAGCAACACCACCAAACTTTTGACACTTTGTCACACACTGCATAGAGTCACATCGCACACCTTGGGACAGAAAAACACTGTAGATTTTGATCAATTCACTCCACATGTGGGTTTTAACACAGCCAACATCCTCTCGTCAACTCACCCTGCGTGCCCAATTAATCAAGTCGTCCAGCCTGGCGACAACATACTCCCCCTTGCTGCTGGCTACAGCTGCTGGTTTGGCTGCTGCCACTGCCGTGCTCTTCTCTCTGACCGGAACCACACTGCAACAGAAGGATGGAGGAGATCTTTACCATGTGCAGAGTGTTTACCAAGTGTCTGTTCTTCATTCTGATATTTACACCAGAGTATTTCTGGTAAACTCACCTTGTGGTGGTGTTCTCGCTTTTTGCACTGTTGTGCAGACTTCTCTGATGAACAGCAAACACTGAAATGGGCCTGTGACAACAATAACTTTAAGTTAATGAACTGAATGAACCGAGAGGGAATGGTGAAAAGTTGATATATAAATATTTTTAACATAACGTGTAAGTTAAATCAGTCAATGAGAAAAAAGGAAAGCTCAATAACAGTCGGTTCCACAGGAGGGCAGTAACACAACAGTGTGAAATGTAATCATTTCAATACACCGCGTGTGAGGGACAGATGGGCAGATCTTATTGTGTGACGATGGTTTTGTTTGAGCTTCCTAAACTTGATGATGCTTTAAAGGATTATCTTGACTGTCCCTCTGCACAACACACAGGCTGAGCGCTCCTGCTGCCAAAAGCAAGACTGCACAACCTGTCGAGCACAGCAAATGTTTCAGCGTTTCTTTTCAGTGAGGACTGGTTCAGCTTGCTATAATATTCAAAAGGGAGATGGTCTGTCCTCCAAAATTGACAAAAATTAACAAAATAAAAGATGGGTATATTCCATCTTGTGAAGGGCTCATTGCATGAGTTAAGTATATGCTCAATCAAAAAATATAAAATGCAAGTCTCCTTCAAAATTGATCCAAGGCACACTGTGGGGTTTGTGCAAAAATGAAACACAGTGTGCACCTGAGTTATCCAAAGAGCACCTGTATGTGACTACTACTAAGACCCAGCAGCACTTCTGCTCCTTTGTCTTAAAAAAAACTGTGCAAGTTGGAAGTGAGTTGTTAAATACAGTAAACACTGTACCTGTCAGTGTTACACGACCTGCTTTGATGTCGTAAATAATCATACTTTTGGGGATATTCCACCTTGCATTTCTGCCTACTGAGGTTGAATTGGAGTAGTTGGTCCTTAATGACAGCCAAGTAATAAATATGTTGTGTGGGTATAAGAGGATCAAATCAATCCTGTAAAGGGTGCAATACTTGGGCAGCTGTGGGACCAGCAGGACGGAGCCGAATTAAATAAAGTTTTGAAACTAGGATAAGGATTAGAGGGTTCTTACCTTGTTGAAAAGCAGCCAAACATGGCCAGGCGAGGCGCTGCAAAATAAACATATAAAACAAAGTGAAGACATTATATAATAAACGTGATATATTGTAGGCAATTCAGATGTTTTAACAGCTGTACTGTACAATCACTGACCAAAGGGTGAGCCTGCTTAAACAGTGCATTCAGTTGTGACACAAACTGTTACTTTGCTGACAAGCAACACAGATTTAGTTATGAACACAAAAGCTTCAACCCTGTGAGTTACCTGAAACCAAACACTTCTGGAAAGCCCTGACATTGTAGTCTCACCGACAGCTAACTGTGCTGGCCTCAGTTAAAAAAAAAAAAAAAAAAATACGCCACATATTTAAAACTGAATGCTGCAAGATACCACGTATTTTGTAAGGTACAGTCAAATGTTTTATAGGCTATTTTTGGCTGTATTTAGTGCTGCTTGGCGTGTTTACTGCAAGCCGAATTGGAAAGCAGCCCCTGACGATTTGTAAAAACACCGAGGGGATACATAACACAGCATTGTCTTCTCACATACACCTGCGAGCCCCAAACTTGCAGAGTTTCAAAAGGAGTTTGGTTTGACAAGCGTATGTCAAACACTAGGTCTAACGACATAGCTGGCACGGTAGTCCATCCATAATGTATATAAAGACGTACTTCGATAACAGACACCCTGGTTAGTTTAACAGTGACATAAGTCGGTACGTATGTTAGCTAATGTTAGCTTGTCTGCAGCTGGAGCTCATGTAAGCGCTAACCTGGTTAGCCGCCATGCTAACGCAGACAGAGCAAGGTCAGTGTGCGCATTCACTTTAAGCTACATATCTGACCACTGACAGACTCTCACCACTGAATAATGCACTTTTACTTGCTTAATCTCTATAATACACAGAATAAACTACGTCTGAAAACACTCAAATGTTTATTAAAAGCGTGTTGGTTTCATCAAAACATCACTTACCAGTTAACGCCGCCATCTTTGCGATTCGAGTTACGTCACACTGCTTCCGGTGAGAGTATGAGCTCGAGCTGCTGAGGGCGCTGCTGTAATGACAGACAGGTTATCTAAAGCACAGAAGGTCAAACTGTGAGGCATCTTTACTCACTATAAAGAGGTTTATATCGCGTTTGAACGCCATTGAGTGCCATTAATGTTAGCTGATAATATTTTCGCCATGTATCCCCAGAATATTTGGATTATATAGTCTGGAAAATCTTCTAAATTAGTTTTTAGACTTTAATGGAGCATTAAAACTCACAACTGAAGCACTGAAATTTAGGTTGATCGGGGTTAGATGGTATCTAGGAAATTCAATGAGAAGGCAATCCAAAACCCCAAGTTCAAAGAAAGTAAAACTGTATGTAAGAACTTCCTATTTGATAATCACTGAGGTCCAAAGTCCATCAATACACATATCCCTTCAGATTCTGACCACATACCACAAATAATTGGCAAAAATTATTATTTTTATATTTACTTTTTCATGATTTTCGTATCTATTCAGTATCTTATTTATATTCTTGATTTTCTGACTTTTTTTTACATGTTACCTGGCACTATATACTTTCTGTAAATTGTATTTTGTACATGACGGTTTAAATCCTCTTTCAAAAATGTCTCAATATGCCAAGAATAAAATTATGATGGAAAAAGCATTTAATTCTGTATTTCAAGGGGAGTGGGGTGGTCATATCTAGTCAAATTAAAGACTATTGACTCAGATTAATCAACTGTCAGAATCACGAAGTGTGATATATATGTAATTATAGAACGTTAACATTTTCTTAGGTTGTTAAAACTCCCAAGTTCACAGAAACAAGACTGAGGACATGTTCTCACTGTCTTCAGTGGTAGCTACAGCCCTGAATTGGACAACACCTGCATATATAGTGGTGAATATATAGTCTGGATATTGTTCATCATACAGTCTTTTTTATAGCTGTTTAGCTCCCTCCGGTGGGGTGACTTGGCGTAATGTGACAGACTTTCTACAGTGTATTTCTGGATGCAGGTTTCCATCTAGATGTGTAAGAAAAACCCCTCTATGATGATTATATTCAAATTTAAGTTAAACAAAACTGAACTGAGTGGTGTACACAGCTAGGCGATACTCTCACTGACACATTTTGAATCATTTTTATGGACTCTATGTTCATAAGTGTCGTGCAGAGGTGCAGTAGTTGCAGCTGGTGATCAGGATATGGAAAATGAAACAGCCTGTTTTCATTTCATATTATTTATTTTAGACCCCTTATTACTTCTTCAAAGCATGCAACACATATGTGAGCATATAACTGACCAACTTAAAGACACAAAGTTAACAATGACCTCCACTAAAATGAGGCATCAGGATAGATCACAGAGTTGTCTAACTCAACTGGACTTTTATATAAGAAGGAGCTGTTTTATTCCCTCGCAGGGTAATCTGTGAGGAACCATTCAAACATGATCTCAACTTTGGAGCACAATCTGCACAAGTTACTCACTGTAATGTTTAAAAGAACTGGTTTTGTACTTTCACTTCAGAGGTTAGGACTTGTCTGACCCAGATAATTAAATTTGGAGCAGCAGCCCTGCTCTACTGGTTGAGCTGCATTCAAGATGTGTGCTCTCATAACAGACACATTTATTTAATCACACTTATCAGTGTCACAGTAAACCTCTTATGTCAGACAGAGCTACCTGAGTAAGATTCATAAACCCTCTACCTGTTGTGACTGGGTTTTGGAGCTCTTGAGCAAGGCACTGACTGGAGCTGTTCAGCGGCTGACAGCAACAGACTGTGGTTTTACTGGGCGGCTTCCAGCAGAGTGAGAGCTGATGAATGTGAAGTGAAGTTCAGCTGTTTTTCCATGGATTTAAAAGAATATATCCTGAGTCCCACGAGGCTGTGGCAAAACAGCATCACACACAAGCACAGAGCAGAGCGGCCTGGCACTGGAGCACCGATTAATCAGTCCATTATTTTTTGATGAATCATTTAGTCTATAACAGGAGTCTCAAGATCAAATTACCTAAGGGGCCACTGGCCAGACTGAACACTCACTGGAAAAAAAGAAAACTCCAGAGACAGAAAGTCCATGCTTAACGCTGGAAAGAGAAGTTGACAAAACAATCAAACGTGTTTTTCTGAGTTTAAGGTCAAGTCATCTTAAGGAAGAGTGTGGAACAGGATCAAGAACACAAACCTCTATATCATACCTGCCCAGCTCTGCAGTATGCAACGCTATATGTATAGGTGTAGATTTTGGGTGGGATGCAGGGGACACGACCCCACCAATAAAACCATGGAAGTAGCAGAGGACTTTTATTTTTGCAAAATTAAAGATATTTAAAAGTTAAACTGATGAAAAAAGGCACAGATTGGTGCATAAAAATTCAACAGAACGCACGAAATTAAGTGTTTAATGCTCAAAATCGGGTGGCACAGTGGTTAGCATTGTTGCCTCACAGCAAGAGGGTTCCTGATTTGAGGGGGGAGCCCTTCTGTGCGGAGTTTGCATGTTCGCCCCATGACAGCATAGGTTTTCTCTGGGTACTCCAGCTTCCTCCCACAATCCAAAGACATACAGGTTAATTGGTGACTCTAAATTGGCCATAGGTGTGAATGTGAGTGTGATTGGTTGTCTGTCTCTATGTGTCAGCCTTGTTATAGTCTGGTGACCTGTACAGGGTGTACCCTGCCTCTCGCCCAATGTCAGCTGGGATAGGCTCCAGCCCCCCCGTGACCCTCAAAAGGATAAGCGGTTAGAAAATGGATGGATGAATGGATGTTGAGACATTTTTGAAAGAGCATTTAAACCATCATGTACAAAATACAATTTACAGAGAGTATAACCTGTGGAAAAAAGTCAAAAAATCATAGATAACATAAATAAAATACTGAATAGATAAGATAGATATGAAAAAAGTAAATATAAAAATAATATCTTAACCAATAATTTGTGGTATGTGGTCAGAATCTGAAGGGATATGTGTATTGAGGGACTTTGGACCCCAGTAATGATCAAATAGGACATACTTATACAGTTTTACTTTGTCTGACTTTGGGTTTTTGAATTGCCTTCTCATTAAACTTTTCTGTTGTGTTACATTATTGTATTGTTTTCACACTGTAGTGCACCTCTGACCAAATGTATTTTGTCTTTTGTATAATACAGTTAAATCCAATTCAGTATGTAGATTTGAGTGCTGCTGGCGTTGGCTTAAGTCAGGGATACTCAGCTTGCCTTGGGGGCCACTTCTGCAAAATGACAGGAGGTCAGGGGCCAGTTCATAAACAAATATTTATTATTTATTTATATTTGTTATTAGCCTGGACAACTGTCAGGGTGACAAACAAGCTGTATTTTGATGGTTTTTGTGCACTCTGGCACCTTATTTACAGTCAAAAAAAAAAAAAAAAAATAGTGTGAATCAATTTATCAATTTTATATTTATTCACTCTGTGTCACTATCACTGGCTTAAAAGTCACTGTAACAAGTTGCACATTTAGGCACAGCTTCCTAAATGTTGAATTTGAAATGAACATTTTTTATGCTCTTGATAAAATATTAAATAATTTGGCAAAAAATAAAAAATAAAATGGGGAGAAAGTGTGGGCCCAGTTCTGGTACCCAGGTGGGCAGTTTGATACCGCTGGTGTGGAAAATGTCAAATATGATGTGTTGCCCACATGGATGAGCCGAGACTTCAAACTTGATGACATAGTCTGACCTGCAGTCAATTTTTAAATTCTTTTTTTTATGTTAAATTGGGTAAAACTTAGTGTGCTGGAAAATAAAAAATCCCACAAGAAAGAAAGACACTGTCAGCACTGAGTTTATCAGAGACTCGTCATCGTCAGGCGGGCAGGACTTAAACCTTTTCTTTCATTAAACTGGTTACAGCGAGTAAATCTTTAGGAGGCTGACACGTCAAATGAATTGCCTTTAATTACAGTAATTTAGAAAGCTCTTTAATTTCTCGTTGACTAAGTGGTGAGAATAAAGTCAGTGCAGCAGTCTTCAGCATCCTGTTTTTGTTTTGGCCTCATTTTGTGCCACAAGCCCAGCCGAGCACCAGCAGCAGCGGCAGCGGCAGCGAGGACGCCAGCAGGGTGGAGATGGAGAGCAACCAGAGAACATCGAGAGCATGTTATCACATAATGACAGTCCCAGCACTGAAAACACACACTACAGTTCCTCCAGGAATAGCTGCTCAGTTGAACAGCTCAAATGTCAGAGATGGAAGTGAAAACTGGGAAAGATGAAAAGACGTTTTTACAAATGTCTTTTATTCTGTCTTCTTCATGTACAAACTTTCTGGACAAGTTGAAGTAATAATAAAGTCTGACAACTGCAGTTACTTTGCTTGTGGTATTTTAGGTCAAACCAAATTCAGCCATACATAGCAGAGCTTTAAAGTACTTAGAGTTCAAAACATTAAATATAGGCACTGGAATAGCTTAAAAGGACAAATGTTTTAAGACTACAGCATTGTCCAAAGGCGTCCTCCGCCACTAGCAGGGAAAGAGCTCTTGTATTTCAGATAATAAGCATGAATCCACATTAAAAAAACAGTCCTGTATAGGAGGAGCAAAAATACAAGTTAAGCCGTCACAGACTTGGAGGTTATAGTGGCAGCGTGTGTTGCTGTGCTGAACTGCAGACCACAGGAATGGCCTATTTTGGGAAAAGATCTCCTCCTCTGAAAGAAGAAAGCGCAGCTCGCCTCCTCACTGAGCGTCCAGGATGTCTGTGGGTAGGATGTCTGGTTTGCCACTCGGGCTCTGTGATGTCTCCCCTGACCAGGAAGAGGGGGTGACCTGATTATAGAGGATGTCCTGAGAGCCAAAAAGTGGGTCCTTGAGATTCAGGGTGTACATGAGGAACAGATTGAAAGCCACCATGGCCAGGAGCGGGAAGACGGTCAGGCCGGAGCCGAAGCCTCGCCAGGAGCTGCACACGTTCAGGCTGACCCAGTAAACAAGCCTGGAGAGGATTAAACAGGAAATCAGATCAAGTTCAAACTTCACTGATAAACACTCACAACCTCCCAGACAGTGTTTTACGGACCCAGTTTCACTTCTTCAGCAGTGTTGACAGGAGTAATGTAACAGAGTGTCTGCAGGTATACACAAGTTAAATTTAAGACTTTTTATGAGGGCAGAGCAAGCATACAGGTGTTGTGTTTAAGTCTGTTTCTCTGTCAAATAATGTCTCTCTCCTGTTAAAACAAAGATTCCCATAATACCAATACCAGAAATTCTCATGGTGACATGACCAAAAAGCATTGAAGACCCATCCAATCTGAATTTAAGACTATTTATACCTTTAACTGAAATCAGTGGTTGCCTGCAGGGAAGAAAAACACATTCAGAAGTCTAAAGTGCTTTGCATGCTTTGAGGAAAACTGTAAAGCATAGATTAAGAAACATTAAAAAATAATCTGTCCTACCTAAAGGGCATGTTTCTGTAATTTATAATACGTTGTTGGAAAATATTCAGACCCCTTTAGCGATAACAAAGGTATGGAATAAGGATTGCCCTGAATCATCTATAGACTGGTCTAGAGTTTGGAGAAATATTGCTTTTTCCTCACAAAATTTAAACAATAAGGTAACTAATATCAACTTTCTATATCGCACGTATCTGACACCAAAACGGCGCTTCATGATTAAGATATCCTCTTCCCCAAATTGTAATCTATGTAACTTGAATCAAGTAGGGACTTTTCTGCATGTCATGTGGGAGTGCCCATTAGTTCAAAGCCTTTGGCAAAAAATAGTAAAACTTCTTTCTAACGCATTTGGATTAGAGATTGATCTTACTCCGAGATCTATGCTCTTAAATGATGATTCTGGGCAAAACCTCAACCATATGCAAAGGATCTTATGGTTGTCTGCATGTACAGTAGCTAAAAAGATGTTGGCTGTCAGGTGGCAACCACCACACTCACTCTCCATACAACAATGGACCTGCTCTTTGGTGGAGATGTTGTCCATAGAGCTCTCCGTTGCCAGGATGAATGGAGCAGGCCAGCGGGTCCTTGAAGCTAGAAAGGAGGCACTTGAGGTTGCACGAAATCTAATTTAACCCTTTAATATTATTTAACATTAGTATATACTTTCTGGAAACAGAACCTCGAAGATTGGAGAAAGATCTGTGGGAGGGGGTAGGGTAGGGTTGGGTTGGGTTAAGGGTTATGAAATGTGCAGGTGTTGTGTGCTATTTGTTATTATTTTTATCTTTATTCTTATCGCATTATTTTGTTTTTATTGTTAATTTGTCATTGCATTTGTTAGTTTTGATCTGCTTTTCCCAACTGCGCATAGCAAAGATGTTATCTTCTCTAATGGTATAAGTATTACATTACTACATCTGCATGTGCTAAATGTACGTAATGCTACTTATCTGTGTATATATATATGTATATATAGCTTATGTTTTGTTTTGTTTTTGTCTTTTTTTTTTTGTCTAAGTTTTTTCTTTTTTTTTGTGAGTTGTTTTTTCTTCTTGTTTGTTTGTTGTCCTTGTAATAAAAGTAAAATCTTTAAAAAAAAAAGAAAAAGAAAAAAAGAAACATTAAAAAATAGAAAATAAATATAAGTATATGTGATGTGGTATTAAAGGATGAAAACATAAAAAAAAAAACGTGCCTTTAAGAATAGAAAATTATATTTATTTCAGTCAGGAACACTTCAGTCAAAGAAAATTTTATTTCCCTCTGCAGTATTATATTTGGCGATATGGCTCTGTTCTGGGGCCTCTCTGCTTCTCCTCAGGCCTCTTCCAAGCGCCCATGTGGAAAGCAGCATGGAGAGAGCCTCAAGACAGAAAGAACACACCTCTCTGCCCTTCCATGCACCTGCGTGGAAAGCCTCAAGGCAGAGAGAGCACACCTCCCTGCCCTTCCATGCGCCTACATAGAAAGCCTATGGCAGGGAGAGCAGCAGCAAAGACCCCCCAGGAACAGGGTAGAGCAGCATCAATGACAAACAGAAATGACATTGATAAGTCAGACACAACATGGAAAGGATGAGCTGGGGTGGAGGCAGCTTGCAAAGCAGCTTGCAGAGGAAGCAGCAACAGTAGGCAGGCCAGAGCAGTTTAAGGCCTTTTATTAGTGAATCTGTATGTAACACATTTGAGGCATTTTAAAGAGTCCACAGCCATCCTGTGTAAAAGTACCAATACAACAATGTAAAATAATCCATTACAAGTAAAAGCTACTTTTGAAGTTTTAAGTGAAACATGTCAACAGTCGTGTCACTCTTAGGATAAACTAAAATAATTTCTATTGATCCTCTAACTTTTCTCATCTCTGTTTTAAAAACAAAAATCAGCCTCAGCTTCTCTTTGTGTTTAGCGTTAATTAGCAAATGTTAGCATGATAACACGCTAAACTATGATGGTGACCAGTGCTGGGAAGGTTGCTTTTGAAATGTAATAGGTTACAGATTACTAGTTACCTTGTAAGAAATGTAATATGCAATGTCGGTGTTTTAATTACTTCATCAATTTAACTCAACATCCCACAAAACTCAACGTTTAACTAATTTTAATTACTAATTTTAATGTAATTACATTTAACTAATTAATCTAATTAAAATTGTATTTTAATTACTAGTTTTACTCTCCAAAACTGATGGTGACCATCAGTGTTGGGGAGTAACTACTTACAGTAATTAAATTACAAAACAAATGTAATTTTATAATCAGTTACAGTTACTGAAAAAACATGTAATTCAATTTTACAGTTAGTAATTAAAATGTTGGAGATTACAAAGAGGTTACATTCAAATGTATTCTTTTTGGTAAGAAGCCTACATGTAGAATAAAATATTCATTCTGTTGCTTTGCATCTTTTCGCCGTGCAGGAATGACTTCTTTTGGCACAGTCTATTTCCTGACATTTTTTTAGCTTTATTGCCTAATTTAAAACATCTGTTAGAAGAGCAATCAAAACGTATCCAAATGTAATAAGTTATCTTAAAACAATGAAGTAATCAACATAATTAAATTACTTACATTTTCAACAGGGTAACTAGTAATCTGTAACTTATTACATTTGAACAGTAACCTTCCCAACACTGACCATGGTTACATTTTAACACACCTCACCTCCATCCACAGAGAGACAGTACAACAGGTCAGCATCTTCAAATATCTCGGACTTATCATTGATAATAAACTCGATTTCAATCAACACATCATAGACTTTCATCAACAATCCAGGCAAAGCCATCCATTACTGTAGAGCACTGTCTGTTGGCCCCCACCTCCTGTTGTTGCTTTAAAAAAACACACAATCTTGATGTACCATCTCGAGCAAAAATAAACTTACCATCATCAAACACACTGCCTCTAAAATCATCTGCCTTCCCACACCCAGATATAAACCTCAGAGCCATGACACGCCTAGCACTTAGACGAGCTAATGACACTGATCATCCCCTCAATCAACACTTCACATTGCTCCCATCTGGTCGGAGACACAGGACTCGTTGAGACAGTTGTGAGCGGGGTTAATGAATGCATTCATGGAGATTTTGGGTACTGTCTTCATCTGTGTATTGCTGTGTGTTTATCTGTACTTTGGTTGTGACAACGAATAACTCTCACCTAACATCAGCACGTTACAATGTCACTGTGAGGGTGTTCTAATGACTTTGTTGTTGCTGTATGATTTTGTTCTTCATAGTTCAAAGGTCAATTTGCTGATCTCTGGTCACTTTTGTTTTAACATGTCTTTATTGTTAGTTGATGATGTGTTTAATGTCTCATATCTTCGCCTCACCTTCCAAAGATGAACACGGCGACCAGTATAGGCACCAACTTCAGCTGGTCTTGAGGCAGTAAAGCAGCCATCACGACGAGGTTGAGGACGTAGAAGAGTAACTGCTCCAAGGACGCCGTGACAAACAGCTGCTGCACCGCCCGTCTTCTGGGAAACGACTCCTGCAGACCGAAGGAGCCTGTGCAGAACTGGCACGCGGCGCCCATGAGCATCGCTGCGAGGGACAAAAGAGCAATAAGTCAGTTAGCATCTTGAACCTTCGCCATCTTTCCACAAACAACTCCTAGCTGCACTTGATCTCGTCTGACAGCACACTTTGTCATTATAATATCTTCATTTGAATATAGCAACTGCCGGCAGAATGGCCCACATGCAAATACTCCTCACTGTCATCAGCTTGACAAATAGGTGAGAGGAAAATGGTCTGGACAGGCTTTGGTTTGGATGTTTTTGCCACCTGCCCTCTCGGTTTTTGGTCGCCCAGGTTGGAAAGTGATTAAAATATTCTGAAACAATTAGGCCACAGCCTGGGAGATGAGAGACGCAGCCAACCTCTTATTGTAGTTTCCATTTAAAGCTATGTGCAGGAGAAGGAAATTATGCTTCTCTCCAGAGGCCCGGGGAGACGTCTGCTGCACTGAGGTTGAAAGCGCATGAAATTAAAGGGGACAGGAGACACTGAAACATTCCAAGACGAGGCGGCCAGACAAACCAAATCCTCTCTTAATCTTTATCTTTCATTTGTGGTGCTCACACGGCTGTTTTTTAATGTCAGTGTGCAGGTGTTTGAAGTGTACCGAGCAAGATGGGGACGGCTGCCACCACGCAGCAGCAGAAGGTGAAGACGATGCGGCTGGCTGTGTCGGGACAGTCGGGGGGTTTAATGGGGACATAGAAATAGAGTGCATAGAGGATTCCGGCTGCACACAGAAGAGAGGCCAGGACTGAGAAGAAAGCAGGAACTCGGCCGCTCTGACAGCATTTACACTGGCAGCAGCGGCAGCAGCATCGTCCCCGATCTGAAGCCTCCTCTGCGGCCTCGCAAGTCTCTCCCCGCCCCTCTGGGCTCCACACAGTCAGCTCCACGTTCTCTGGCGGCGGGCCTATCAGAGGCCGACCCTCGTCCACAGTGCAGTCCAGATTGGTGGATTCTGGACTCCATCTCGGTGTGTCTGTGCCATTGGGAATGTCTCCCTGAGAGGCTGGGGTTGGAAAGCTGATGCGGTTTTCCGTTGCAGCGTCCAAATTGTGTGCTGTGATGATCGGACTGGAAAGAGTTTGATCCAGCTCCCCCTCCTCTGTCTGATCTGCTCGTGGCTCCTCTGGGAGGTCGTCGCCGGGCTGCTGGTGGCAGGGAGCAGAGCCTGTGCAAACCAGAGCACATTTCAATACACAATCCAAAACCAGATACTGAAAGCAATCAGCTGCGGACTCACACCAATCAATCATTCCCTAACTGCAAGTCAGGCCTGGGCCTCATGTAACATTATGAAAGGGTGAGCACATGGCTGGATTAACTTATTAGGAGGCCCTGGGGCCAAAGACTACTGCTGGGCCCCTACTGACCGCACCTCCAACCCTCTGTGTGTTTGTACTCTGTTAAATCCTCCACAATCCCATCGTTACAGTGTACACAGAGACACAGAAACCAACCAGGTCTCCTGTGCAGGAAAACTACAGCATGACCACACCTTTTCTTCCTGTCGATTAGCTTGCGATAATTCGATTAAGCAATTTAGGAATATGCATCACACGGACACACGACAGCTCTGAAACTAAACCCTCTACAATACAGGATCACAAAATAAGTTCATGATGCAGAACCCAACTTAGTGTGCGAAATTTGCCATTACTGAAATGACCAAAAACAACTGAAAGTGGCTGAATCTCTGAGGATCCGGAGCCCTGGCCGCTTCATGATCCAGCTATAAGTATCTTATTAAACTGATACAGTTTCATCTTTACTTTTAAATAAATATAATTATATTATATAGAATAAATTATTCATTTTATAGCAGGTATCTTGAGGCAACGTGCAGACAGAGGACTTGTAGTCATCTGCAGATGTTCTCTCAGCTTTTACATACAGTCTGTGTTTTCACCGTCGCTGCGGGCAGTCGTATCAACATCCATTAAACATCTATATGATTTCCTGGTTGCAAATGTTCACCCACTTCACATTAGACATGAGGTCTCCCTCCTGCAGGACTGCAGCACTTCAGACTTTGAATAAGTTTGTCTCGTGTCTGTTTTGACTTAAGACCAAAAACCCCAAAACTTTTTTTCTAGGTCAGTTAGTTCTTCATGTTATTTATTGTGTCATGCACATGCACGTGCCCGGTCCACATGGACTTTATACGACGCCACAACTGCTTTTGCAGTGGTCAAATGTTTGTCGGACAAGAACATAACTTTTTACATATAACATAACAAAAAGCTTTGTCCTCTCTCCAGAGCTCAACAAATAAAACCTGCCACAAGCAAAGGGCTCCAACTTGAAGTTATTATAATATTCCATCCAGAAGAACTCACGCATGACATTATGCTACAAAGTTCAGTCCATAAATCGTCATATAATGTGCAATAAAACATGAAGTTTTGAATTGCACCTAATTTATGTAACAAATTAAAGCCCTTTCTCTTCAGGGAGACAATTAAACCTGCCTGTATGTGAGGCTAATGGTGAAGATGTTCCTGAATGTGTCTGTATTTCATTGTTTTTTCCACCTCACAGTGCTTTGTTCAACAACTTACATATTTCAACCTGTTAAACAAAACTTCTATTCAAGGCACGGATGTTGATTTAGTCCAGAGCTCCTGCAGGTAGATCTACATGTCTGCTAAACCTAATAAAAACCCTCCTTTTATTACGCACTGCTCATTAACTGTCGCTCCACTTTAATCAGCCCTGTCTCTGTCTCAACCCTCTTTGGATCCAGTCTGGTCTCAAACTCAACGTCAGCCTTTGCTAATTTGCTCTGGCCTCCACTCAAATCCTGCAGACAGTAAAAAGCAGCAGTAATAACTCACTCCTCGGCTGATTGGTTGCTGGTGGCGGTTCAAGGGAGCGCTGGGAGCCTGAGACGGAGTGGGAGGACGAGTGCAGCTCCTCCACCGATGACTCGGGACTGTCTGACACCGGCGCCAAGGAGATCTGAGTGTCCAGGTCCAGGAAGGGGGAGAAGGAGAGCCTGGTGGGGTCGATGTCCTGAAGCTGGTTGATGATGTCGCTGATGGACTCCTTCATGCTGTCGAGCTCCTTCACATTCTGCCGGTTAGTGGCCTGAAGCCCCGAGGTGCTCATAGTCACACAGCCTGAAGGAGCAGGAAGAGGTCCAGACAAAAAACAGACCAAAAAACAGTTATAAACACCAAACCAGGGACACACAGGGCAGTAAAACCACCTCCTTTCTCCTCCAAGTACCAGAGCAGCCAAATCAGTGCACGTTTCATCTGAACTTTCTTTCAAAGAAAGAAGTTTTCTTTCTTCAAGCATCTGGTGGCATTTGTGCAGAGAGAGGCCACGTCAGAATATTTAAGGTCACTAAAAAAGATCTGGAAAATGTTTCCAACCAGACTGACAACTTAAGAACAGTTGTGAGTTGTACACATAATTTTTCTTGTTTGTATATTTTGTCTTTTGTGTTTCTTGTATCCCCAAATACCCTCAAAATCTGACAGGTATAAACCCTTAAAAACTGAGCTTTACTCGGACTTCATTTGGATTGATGTCAAAGTTATCATGTTATGTGAGGAAAGGAGCTTTTTAGCTTCTGTCACAAAAATGAACACATGCAAAAGAACAAAAATTATAATCTGATGTAATTTTGACGACACTGATTAGGACAGATCCAAATAAGAACAGACTGGCACAAACTACATTGTATACATATTTCTACTTCTGTGTCCAACAGATTCTGCACATATAAGACTGCATCATTTGATCATGCAGCAGAGACACTGAGGTCATGTCCTCTGTGTCTCTGTCTAAGAATCTGGAGGTTTCAGCCACCTGGAGAGAATTTATAATTGACAATTAAAAACTTATTAACGGTAGGTATTTTGGAGGCTTATTCCAGTGTGGTTGGACTCATTATACTCACATTTTACGAAGTATTGGAAGAACAAAGGTGAGATATTAATATGAGTGTCTGTAAAATACCAACAGGAGCCGTATAGGACAGTCAGTGCATATCTATGATTTGAGGTCAGAGCCAGTATTGTCTGCACATGGCTCTCAACATGGTGGTGGCTAATCAGGGTGTCAACAGACGTAACCAAGTTAAATTTAAGACTGTTTTAATACCACCTTATATTAAATTTAAGACCAAGCCTGCAATGGAAATATACATTATATGTAGAAATATGTGTGTGCATGTGTCAGTTCAAGATGAACATTAAGGAAAAATGACAACAATTGGGTGAGTTTAAGTTTAAATGTTAAGTTTATGTTAAGTTAAAAAGAAAACAAAATCTCTTCGCTGTCATGAATGCTATATATTATTGCAATTCTTCGGTCTGTCCAATGATTGTAAACAGTCGCTGGGTCTGTCAGGCCGGAGAAATTTTCGCGGTAATGTGACCGAAAATATTTAAAACCTACTGAATCTGAATTTAAGACAATTTAAGACATTTTAAGGCCTTACATTAAGAAAACTTAATTTGAGACATTTTAAGACTTTTTAAGGGCCTGTAGACGCCCTGCTAATGTTGCTAACAGCACCAACAGCTGTAACAATGGCAAAAGTGCTAACAAAGCTAAAAGTGTTAACCAGGGGAGAAAGCAAAGGGTGGGTGCTATGCGCCGGCATCGTCAATGTCCCCCCACTGTGGGTCGGAAAGGCGTTATTGGCGGTAACCATCATAAGAGTGAAGTGCAGAGCAGCAGCGATTAGCTAGCCAGCGGGATACACACAGACTCACATGCACTAAGTCTCATATTTGTCCGCTAATTGTGAAGTTACAGTAAACAGCCCACTAGCTTAAACTGTAAACTTAAAGCTTAAAGACTATAAACAGGGGGAAACAGCTAGCCTGATTCCAAAGGTGATAAAAACTGCTTTTAAACTTCGGTTGTTGCACGTATTAAACAAATGATATTGATATTGTGTTTATCAGTGATCTGTAGAGGTGTCTGATTCTGATCATTTTGGGCAGAGCCAGGCTAGCTGCCCCCCCCTGTTTCCAGTCTTTATGCTAAGCTAGGCTAAGCAGTCTCCTGGCTCCAGCTTCATATTTAATGTAATAAGCATAATTCCCAAAACAATGTCTTGTATCAAACTGCTAATGAATCAGCATTAAATGAAGAGTTTTGCCTATGTTCAATATAGGCTAATATTTCCTGCTTAAAAGCCAAGACTGACAAAGTTTGAGGTGCTGCTGGCACATTTTTTTGGTTTGATTCCTGTTGAGGTTCAGTACCTGCATCTTTAAAAGAAATATTTCCCTACCAGAATTTCATTCCTAAAATTAATGACCTCAGTATTTCTAAAACCCTGCTGTCAACTGCACGCAGCGACATGATGGAGCGTTATTCTAGCACAGTGGTTCTCTCAGGTTATGACCTCAGTGTGATCATGGGTTGTGAACAGTGATCCTTGTCCTCTAAGATTTTTAGGGGTCTTAAGAAGTATTCAGTATATCAATTATTTGATTATTTCTAAAGGCGTTAGTGGTGAATGTAACCAATATTTAACTAATTTCAAGGATGTCTATGGACCTAAGGAAGGGCAAGTATGTAGTATTTGACAAGAAAATAGCAAACTTAGAAAAAAGTGAGATAAAATAAATAACTTTCTATCATATGGTGACCCCAAAGATTCATCTTGGGACCCTGTGGGGGGGGTCCTGAACCTGACTGTAACAGCATATTGTGGATAGGATGATCAGAAATAACATGAGGCAGGACTGAAAGTTAATGTACCATAAAAAATGATATCCTTTTTTTCTTGAATAGCCTACCTAAAATTGGCTTTACTCAAGACAGTAACTCAAGACTGAATCAGCTGTTTAGCTGTAGTGAAAAGTAACTGAGTACATTCACTTTAACACTGTATTTGAGTACAGTTTTGAGGCACTTGGATTACTTGAATGTTTCAGTTTTATGCTGCTTTGTACTTCTGCTGCTCTACATGTTGTATTTCTTACTCCACCTAATGTATTTATGAGCTCATGCATCAGATTAAGATATTACATATAAAACATGTGACCAGTTTATAAAATATGAGGCATTGTTAGAGATTAAACATAAAAGTACAGTTTGTGTATGATGACTTAGTAACAATGATCTAATAATATAATGATTATAATTGACATTTTGCAGGCTTACTTTTACTTTTTACTTATTTTGTTGCAAAATGTCAACGCAGGACTATTAGATTACTTGTAATGGAGTATTTTCATGGTACTTTTACTTGTGAAAATGATCTGGATACTTCTTTTACCACTGTTGGATACTATTTTGGTCACTTCTATATAAAAAGCGCAAAATATAGGGTACTCATAGTTGCCCACGACGATTGGACAAAAGCATGAGACAAATGACTGTAAAATAACACCCATCACGCGCCTTTGTTGCTCCGCCGTTATTTCCACTGCATGGTGAATTTTGGAGGTCTTGATTACCATCTGCAGATTGAATTTGGAGCATTTTCTCCTGGATGTTTTTGGCGCACATCCAACTGTGGCGCAGAATCGGCACGTAAAACCTGCGGTGGGGAAATGAGGACTTTACCATGTATAGAGCGCAAATTAGGACTCAATGCCTTCAGGGTCGGAGGGGGAATAAATCTCGCTGCTTATCAGAGCTGGCGTGGATGTGGAAGCGCGCGTAGGGGGCAATGTGCTTTTACTGCCCCGCTGAAAAATGACTTTGCTCACGCTGCTGAACCACAATTTCTTTAATGCAAAGCAAGTAAAGTGTGGTGTTGTGTGGTTTTAGTATCAGGGCTGCAGGAAATGCCTCATTTGGTGATAAATAAATCAAACGCGCCCGCGTGAATGTGCGCGTAAAGGACACACAAGTCATGCTCAAATAGCAGCGCTGAAACCTTATATTATGTGGCCATTCAGCAGCAATTAGAGCAGTTAACAGTCAGATCTCACACATAAATGTAAAATGAAGTAGCTCCATGAATTCCCTGACTAAGCGCTTTATTCATTAAGAAGCATGCCGCGTATAAATGCACTTACTTTAGTCGGAGGTTGCAGAGTATTTGGTGAGTTTACTCTTCTCGCAGTAAAAAAAAAACCTCTCTCCGTCCTTCTCTGCCTTTCTTCCCTCCCCCTACGTTTGCTTTTTGTCTTCCAGGATCCCGAACTTCTGAATCAAATTTCAGGACGGACAAATACTAGGATTTTCCTCCGCCCACAAACGCGTTTTTTCTTTCCTGGGTACCATGTCCAACACCATATGGAGCAAATAAAGCCCGAGGAGGAGGAGGTGGAGGAGGAGGAGGGAGAGGAGGAGGAGGAAGAGGAGGCACTTTCTCCCAGTTTACCTCCAAATTCAACATTAACAATCACAGCCATCACACACACGAGTTTGACTAAACAGGGCGGTAAACATTTACACTCAAACTGAAGCTCAGCACTTTAATATTCATACACAGGATGACGGTGTGTCCTACTGTGTGATGACGTTACTGCACTGTGTTTAATACTCTTATATCATTATGATAAACTACAACATACTTATTGTGTTTTTATTCACCTTTGTTTTCTTTAGTATGATTTAGTATCATTAATTCATAGATACTCAGATAATTATCAGCAAAATTAGGGCTGGGCCATATGGAGAATATTTTTGACTAAATAGTAACCACTTTACTGTAATCCAGCCTTTAAAACCAAGAAAAAAGACAACACATAGGATATATCCAAATTTAAAGATGGTAACTTATATCAGTATAATATTGATATATTGTCAAGCCCTTCAGTATGTTCCTACAATGATTAATTGTGTGTTAAAACAGAGTTTATATTGACTGTATTGGGCTTTGCTTCTTTTCTATAATGTTTCTACAATTATCTTGTGTCATGTTTTAGGTCTAAAATAAGCAGCAGACTATTATTGCCCAACTATTTTAACTATTTTGATGATAAAAGTAATTTATAAAGCATAAAAGGCAAAAACATTTACTAAATGTGAAGATCTGCTGCTCGTCTTCAATTATATTTATGTTTTGAACTACTAAATAACACTCAAGGCCTTTTTTCCCCTTTTTACAACTGATTAAGATCTTATGGTATAAATCAGGGGTGTCACTCATTTTAGTTCATGGGCCTCATACAGCCCAATTTGATCTCCAGTGGGCCAGACCACTGAAACCACTGCATAAAAACCAACACATATCAACCCCTTCAATTTTTTCTTTCATTCTGAAAACGTTCATCCATTTACCAAACAAAGAAGAAAGAGAAAATATGTGAAAATTCAACAGTATATTTTAGTTTTTCCACGTTCAGTCAGTCTACTACTCACTGTCATTACATGTGCATTTTTTCCATAATTTTCCACTTAAGTAGAAGCTATTGAAGAAGTCACCCCCTGCCTTATAAACCATTTATAATGTGAAGTTTTATGTTTGACACCCCTGGTATAAGTGATTCACCAACTAAAAAATAACAGATCAATCTATACTGAAAATAGTTGTCAGTTTCAGCCCTCATCTGTTTCATTGCATCTGATATTTTTTGGTGTCGCTATAATATTCATACATTAAAACATGTAGTAGAGCAGTTTTGTTTTGGTGTTTGTTTTACAAAGTCAGAGTGGTTTGTTTTTATAATCAAAGATTTTTTTCCCTCAACAACAAATGAAACCTGTTTTTCCTAAGTTGTTCTTATTAAACTCATCCAAATGGAAGCTGTTTAATGTGATTCTTATTTTAATACAATGTTAAGCTCTAACCTACCTCTGAAAGTGAGCCCACCTATTCATCACACATCTTTTCCACTTGCTCGTGGCTCTTTCCTGCTGCACAGGAAGTGATGAGTTTTATTTGTTCAGCAGCAGGAACTTTTTTTTTTAACAATAACTATTACAATACTGTTGTGACACCAAAGAAACTCAGCTGAAAAGCCAGAGAAGACAAAGACAAAACCACAATACCTGCCTGCAGTTTCTGACTTTGTTGAAACACACCAGAGGATGTTGACCAGGTTCAGGCTGCAGGCCTGTGAAAAATGTTATTTCGTCATTTGACATTTTAGTGAAAGGATGAGACTAGAATGAGATTTCATTCTGCTCCTTCACTATTACCTCACTGAGAATCTTCACAGCTGTCCTCCTCCTCCTTTGCATCATTCTGAAGCAGCTTTAATCGCAAACCGCTCACCTCATGCGACGAGAGACGTGCATCTAAATCAAACGTTTCACCGACCTGACACAGATTATACACACTGTGCTGAAAGTAAAGCCAATATAACTGAAGTGCTTTATTTTCCATTTATTATCAGGGCAATTTGAATGCATAAAAAAGGATATCTAAAATATACAGAGATAACAGCAGTTGATTAGCAATATAATCAATAAATAAAATAAAAAAATCACCACTATAAACATCATATTTCAAGTTTTGTCTTGTATATGTACACAAACGGCGGGCAGCAGTTTATTGCCCTGTGGAATGAGTCTTTGAGAAACGGGGTTCTGGTGACGAACGACCAGCAGCATGTTTGAAATACCAATCTGCCGTCCTTAAAAGTCATCAGGGGGGGAGAGGGGAGAGGGAGCAGGTCCACCACAAAGGTTAGCTAGTTCCAACTGGATTCTGCTTTTAGCCAAAGCATAAAGAAAGCAAACATGAGCTGTGAAAGTCACATAAAGTAGTTAAAGTGTGGGAGGGGGGAGGGTTGGAGAGTCCTGTTAGTCCTCTGACAGCAGCCTGTGGAAGTGATCCTTCCTCTTCTTCAGCACCTCCCGAAAATCCTCCTGAAAAAACACGACAGGAGATATTTAGACTGAATGATGAAACCAGGGGAGGAAGGACAGCGGATCTGCTGCTGCAGCAGATAACCAACTGTTTTATTCACCACTGACTCAAAGGTTTACTGGCTTGCACTGACCACCACTGAAAGAACCGGAATTATCGCCCTGTGGTTATATGCTTCTGTGCACCAATCAGGTTCCTCTTACAGTTTACATAAATGTCTGTGACAACATGGATGCTTCACACACATTTTCCTCCCGGGCAGCACAGACGATCTATACAAACAGCACAGCTTCAAGGTAAACACCAAAGATTAGTGTCACCAACTCAGTATCTGACCAACTGTCAGTTATGACGCTGAGTGATGACCAGAAAAGTGTTTGTGTAGATCATTATGGTGTCACAGTGAAGGTGACCTTTGACCTTTTGGATATAAACCATTATCAGATCATTGTTTTATCCTATTAGACGTGTGTGAAATTGTATCGTAATTTGTGAATCAATGTTTGAGTTATAGCCAAAAACAAGTTTTGTGAGGTCACAGTGACCTTGACCTTTGGCCACCAAAATTTAATTAGTTAGTAATCAGTAATTATACCAAATTTCAAAAAACAATCCCCTAAAGGCATTCCTGATTTTGTGTTTGCAAGAATGAGACAGACAAGGTCACAGTGACCTTGACCTTTGACCTATGATCACCGAAAACAATTCAGTTCATCTTTTAGTCCAAGAGGACATGTGCCAAATTAAAAAACATTCCCTCAAGGTGTTCTTGAGATGTTGCGTTTGTGAGAATGGGATGAACAGACAACCTGAGAACATACTGCCTCCAGTCATGGCTATGGCTGGCGTGGAGGCATAATAAAACTGATACGACAGAAACAGTGTTTTTCACACTTCAAACAGTCGTTCTCACACAGTGCTGAAACAAGTCTGACAGTAAAACACTTCTTCATACGGATGAAATCTTCTTTATATTTGATACTTCAGCACATTTTTAGTGATGAATTATTTTCTTTTGTTGGAGCTGCTACAATCAGTTTATTAATGGATTAGTCAACAGACAGAAAATGAATCACCAACTGTCTCTGTCCATCCATCAAAAGATGTCCATCACAATACCCTCCAGCACGAGATGACGTCAGTAAATGCCTTTTTATGACTAACAGTCCAAAATGTTCAGATTGCTGTAAAGTGAGACCAAGAGGAGCAGCAGATTCTCACATTTTAGAAGCAGGAACCATCACAAGGTGACATCTCGGCCTGAAAACTGACTACAACAATTTATTATTTAACAATTGAGCTGGCAATTCATTTTCTTTTTGTCAACTAATTGTTTAATCAGCTGGACATTTTAGTCTGTCCATACATTGATTATTGGGGGACACTGCTACTTATTTATGCCACAAAATGATCACCTAACAACGAAGCAAGTAACATGACAGACGTACCGCTGCAGACATCTTCTCCATGTAGGGGATGAGTTTCTGGAGTTCTCTGTCCTCCGGCTCCCCAGACCAGCTCTTGATGGGAATAGTGTTCATCAGCTGCAAAAACACAACACACATTTTAGGGCTTTAGCCTTTATTATAGAACTGCAGTAAAGTGACAGGAAAGAGGGTTGAGAGAGGATGCAGCAAAGAGCCACAGGTGGAAATCAAACCAGAGCTGCTGCTGAAGACTCACCTTATATGGGGCTTATATACTCTAGCAGGTGAGCTAGGTGGCTAGGCTAGTCCCGTACTGATACCTTGTTAATACAATAACTAACCACCAGCCCTAACCATTAAAAGCAATGAAAATGACATAGCGTTAGATTTTAAAGTTTCATTAGAAGCACTGTTCTCACATGGTACGGGTATGTGTGGGGTGCGTTGTCCAGAACAACCGTCTTGGCAAGATCCCTCCCGAGAAGGCTGAGATCTTTGATGTAGTGGCCGAGAACACAGGCACAGTCGTCCTGATAAAGACGGTGTCTACAAGAGAAAATATCAATATGTTAAAAACAGTTACACTTCTCTCTGTAAATGTGTCAGTATATTTTGAAACCATACAAAGAGTAACCATAGACAGTAAAACACTGGCACACATTTTTACATTTTGCTGACTGCGTTTTGTTTTTATCAGTGGGCACCATCATCCTTCTGAATTTACTATTTTCATTAACAACATGTAAATAAAGTAGCGCATGGCTTCACCAACTCTCTTTGCACTGTCACTTTACTGTCTGTGTACACACCGCCTTCTTTAACCTGCAATAACTGATTTTTGGGCTACTTGTGGGCAACAAGTTGTAAGTTCTCCCCTGAGAGAAATAACTGTCTCTTAAGCTGCTAAATGCACCACAATGCTCACCAGCTAGTGTTAAACAGCATCTGCTGTTTGGTGCCAAGCAGGTAGTACACACTGAGTTTTAAGAGCTTTTTCTCTGAGAACAGCTTCCTGTGGTGGCTTTATAGTGAACTTGAGTGCATTGTTTAGCTGTCCGGTCCACAACTTTACTGCTTTCGCTCACTCTCACTGTTCGTACAGCTTTGTTTTTGACTGCCGCAGACAGCTGTTTTCAGTCAAATGGCTCTAAAGATCCACTGTACATGACCTGCGCTGCACCAAACAGCGGAGACAGCAGAGACGGTTAGTGACTAGCTGGCTTTTTCAGTGAAAACAGCTGCCTACTGCGGCCAAAACAGCGCTACGCTATGAAAGCTGTGAGTCAGACAGATAAACAATGAGCTAAGACTCACTCACTGATAATTATCTGTGGGTTTATCTGCAAGTGACCTCTTTCACATTGTTTTCACATTATTTTATACGTTGTTATCACAAAAAAAAATAGAATATAGCCAATTTAAATAAGTAGAGAGGTTTGAGGAATGTCTTACGATACAGGCAGCAGCATACATAGTAGTCTGAATTACATGTAGAATTTTAGTCACACCTGATTTTACTCTTATTCTAGTTTTCTGTCAATTTTTTGTTAATCTCTACGTATCTTCTTCTACTGACATTAACAACTTGAAGCCAAAAGGAAAAGCTAATCTCTGCTGCCCTCACAATATGACACAATCACATCTGCACTCATAGTACTTCCATCTGGGCATCAGTCAGCTAAATCCTTTACACTATTAAATGAGAAAATCGCAGAGTGACTGACAAATGGTCAAACCACAGACAGACCGCGTAACATTTCCAAGCAGCATCCAGAGGTCAGCGTGACGGTCACAGACAGGTCTGCTGCGGGCTAACACTCGCAGGCTGAGTCTAATAAACCTGACGGAGTGCACGTCTCTGCGGTCATGCAAAGAGTTTATAAAACACAAGTGTAAGCAGATCTTAAGGAGACATACCGAAACAGTTTTCTCTGCGGGTCCAGGATGTCCAGTATCTTCTCGGCGTATTCCTTCTTTGCACATGTGTAAACAAACAGCTGGAACAGAGTACAAACAGCAGCTGGGACCGATTCCACAGAAACCAGGACTGAGCAGGCATCAGGACATCATGAGAACTACATTTACTTTTAATTTTTTTTCATGCACAAAGAAAAATAAGATAAAAGATTGAAATAAAGCCGCTCAGATGAACTCAATTAAAAAAAGGGGGGAAGGTATGAATGAAGTGTCTGTTCAGAGATGGAGAGTGTATAGGTTCTGAAAATATGGGGCAAATCAGTTCATCAGAGAAGCCTAAAATATTTGAAGTTTCAGTTTTGCAGATTAAAACATTACCTGATTCACTAAAAACAAACTGAGACTGTAGACGGCACTCGTCCAGAGCCAACTGTGCCAATAAACAACCAGACAATTCATTCTATATCATGTTAACACATTGATTAGCACATACCTCATAGATTTTTGCCATGGACTGCAGAAACTCTTTCACATGTGGTCGTAAGATCATGTACACCTGTTGATAAAAGCAGACAGAATAAATTAACAAAATTATACATATTTAGTTTCTATTTCTTATCTAACACTGTCAAACAGATGACAGGATTTTCTTGCAAGTTTCTGCAGCATTGAAACAAAAACACCATAAACCATTTTTTGTCAGTGACTTGAATCACTGATAAGCGAATGAAATAAGAGATGGTGGAGATGACTGCTAGCCACAATGTGCCACCAGTGTGTTCTTGTTAGTTCAGGTATTTCCCCACATTAAGACTAGACTTCCTCACATCTCCTGCTCCCTGTCATCCCTCAGAGGGACAAACAAGAGGACAAACACACTCAAGTGAATCATCCATGATGCTATCGGTCTCTTCACAATGTGGGATCATCTGCTTCAGATTCAAAAACATGCATTGAGTGGTTACCTTGTACTGATGGTCCTGGAAGGCTGTGTTGAAGGTGTATTCTGCTTCCTCAATCACATTCAGAGAGCTGAACATCAGGGTCTCCTCCTGTAGGGACATAAATAAATGTGACTTAGTTTATTTCAGTTTTAAAACAACGGTTGCCAGCGTTAACGGCAATGTGATTAAAGTGCGAACATAAGGCGTTACTGTTTTCTTTAATCACGTGCTGCTATTTTATCTCCTCCTGCACCCTGGTCAAGCTGCTGCAGCGACTTCCTGCTGCCACAGTGATGGAAAATAACGACAGCACTGCTCTTCTGACAGCTCAGTTGACAAGTCAGAAGTAATATGTACATCATGGCAAATATCACCAACATCCTTCAACTTTGAGCTACCTACGAACCTACAAACTAAGCATACAGGTGCAGCTAATCAGACTGATGTCAGCAGATTACCGCACCGCCAAAGCCTGCAAAGCATTATTTTGGAGTGTGGGAATTGCCACAGACCTGTGGATGAAACTAAGTCGAGGAAGTTTACTACAGTGCTTACTAAATGGGTTGGAACTGGCCACAGACCTGTCAACACTGGGGAAGACTCAGGTCTAAGGGATTTCAGGAGAGGGATTTTTTAGTTAGTTTCTCAGAGTAAGCAATATTACAAAGATGACTGATTCATCGTTTTTTCTTTTGTTAACCTCACAATCCTCAGTTTTCAACTGAACTTGAAAGTTGTCTCCTACCTCTGCATCATGGTAACAAGCATAAAGTAAATTTCTTTGCATTCATTTGGTTCCCAATCAAGACATTGGTAAGAATTGCTTAATCTGTTAATATGGACTTCAAAACTGTTTTGAAATGCAAAATAATGGAAATTTAAACATGTAATTAAAAATGTGATTAATTGTGATTAACTGTTAAATTTTAGCGATTAATCACGATTTAAAAAATTAACAATCTGGCAGCCCTAATTAAAAATCAAGACTCTTCTGATTATGGGTGCAATGGTGACAGTGCAGCATCTGTTTTACCTTGCCTCATGGAGGAATAAACTGCCACATTGACTTGCCATCATCAACTCCTACTTACATCCAGCAAAATTATCTCACCAAACAAACCAGGTGTGCAACATTTTTGGCAACTGAACTCTGGCATCATCTCAGCCTAAAACAAAAGCTCTTTATGAACTCACACGCCTGTCTCAGTCAGTGTGACAGAGTTAATATGGCCTCCGTAAGAGATCTTTCTGAGTTAAGCAACAGCAAATAAGCACATCTGAACCAAAAAGGCAAGATTTGAGACAGATGGGGGAAAAAGCAACCACTGTGTTTGAGTCTAGCTCAAGAAAACAACATCCAGCTATTGTGAGGCAACAAGTTTATGTCATATTACATCCAGACTCCTGAGGCGCAGCACAGTCAGTTTGAAACTGGGACAGCAGCGTTCTCGCTGACACCTCCAGTTTGGCTCTGGTAATTACACTTCAGCAAAACTATTTTACTGTGCTGTGACAAAATAATCTCAACTGAACAGTCCACTAACAGACTTTTACGAAAGAAACCAAGACCTAATTGACAGTGAGATGCAGTCACAAGACACAACTGTAATGGAAATCACAACATAATTTAATATTGATGCCACATCCTCTGTTCATTCTTAATTTACAGCTGGGCTGCAAGCTGCATATGTCCACACAAATTTCCAAACAGCAATTATTTGGAAACATCTGCCACATAATCAAAACCTAATTTAATTTAATAAGCAACATAATAGCAGCTGCACAAGTCAGCTCCCAAAATATCTTTGGAAACAGGCACAGCAAGAACACTTCCTGGCCAATTGGACTGTGGCTTGCTGGATGTTGACTTGGCTGTGACTGATGTTTCACAAGAACACAGCTACAGACGAGAACCTACTGCTAAAGCAAAGACTGTGGAGAGACCTGCTCTGCCCGGTCGGTGCAGGTTTTAGCCGCAGTAGGCTCTTTATCATTCGTACCAGCAACTCAACCACTGCATCATTCAACTAAATTGCACCAACCAAAGGATACCACTCATAATAAGTATCTCTGTTTTGAGAGAAGCTCAGAAAAAATGCCAGGGGATTAAAATTAAGATTAGTTTGTCAAAGTCCAGGTTCCATGTTGGCTTTTCGTGTGTCTGAACTGTTGTCCCCATGTGTATAAGCACGAAGCTCCAGAGGATTAAACTCACCAGGTCGACCACCAGCGTGGCCTCCGGAGTGCTCCTGGTCTTGGGGGGAATGTCTCTGATTTGGGGTCGGGAATGCTGAGACTGGGACGGTATGTTCTTGATGAATGTGGAGCTGGAGAAAGATAATTATGCTCTTATCACTAACGACAGGAGAGTTATGTACACATGGACATGAAACAGGAACATGGTGATAAGCTCTGGCACTGTAGAAATCAATTCATAAAGCAACAGTCACAGAAGAATACTGTATTATTTATTTTAAGTACCACTCTCTGTTAACCTCCGGGATATGCTGGAGTATAAATAAGATATCTGGTAGGGGTGTAGGTTTTTAAATTGCCATCAAATTAATGCAAAGGAGAGCATCTCTGAAAGAGGCTTTTTACGTACGGATTGAAGATGTCATCTTCCTCCTCTCCAGCCAGAAGGTCAATGGAGCCAAAACCAAATACACCTTGTTCTGGGCTCATCAACACGCTGTTTCCAGTGCCTGCACGCTTTACATCTGGACAGGAAAAACAAGTACAAGCTGTAAACAAGTTGGGCCTGTTCATTTTTGAGCAACCTGAGAAACTCAATACTTACAGCAGATTTTTCAAACTACACTTATTGTTTCCTGTCTACGGTCAACGTTAATGGACGTTTATAATAAGCTTTAAAACGTAATACTAAAGCAGGAAAAAAAAACTCAATGCAAAGTTTACATATGGTTTCTTTTCCTAAAATTTTTTAGCTGCACCTGACCACAACATGGATGCAATTTTAGACTCACGTAATGCACACAGCACAACAGCGTGACTCCTTCTCCAAAGCTGTTTACAGAGTCAACAGTTTCTGACGTTTTCAGAAAGGAAAAGCAATGACTCATACTTGATCTGAATTACAACAGGACACTGAGTCCACCACCAGTAAAATAAATACCAACTGTCAGCTCACCACATTAATGGCTGCTGAGCAATTCAATGGGCTCACAATGTTTTTTCTATTTAATGCACCCAGGGTGGGAATTTACCACAAGCCACCAGAAAGAAGCTGGTACATAAGTTTATCCAACCAGGCACTTTCGTCATGAGAAAAGAAAACAATCTTCAAAAGGATGACTTGATATCTCCCAACATTAAAGCGTGGAGTACATTTTTACTGCCCCACAGCACATAATTAAATAAAATATCTGGATTCGTATGAGTCTATTTCAGGCCAGTGTATATAAAACAGAGAAATGCTGCGATAGTAAGGCTGTACTCACTCTCTTTGGTGGGTGTGAGGAAACGCACAATGGGCGAGTAGATGTTCCTGGCTGTTGTATTGCGAGGAGACACTGGGTCGATTTCTGACAGGACGCGCTCATGATGGCGCATGATGGGCCTGATCGGAGTCTTGAAGGCCAAATCTAGACCAAGAGATGATGATCAGTTAGAAAACACAAGAGGAGGGAACAGTGTGGGGAATTCACATTTGGGAAAAAACATGTTAATATATATGAAAAGGCATCCTTAATAACTGGAAGCTGCCAAACACTATGGCCATTCAAACATGGTGTTGCATCAACAAGTTAGAAAATACTAATGACCAAAGATTTGATTATTTGCACAAAACAAGATCTGAAGACAGAGCCAGTTTCACTTAATGGCCAACGTGTTGAAACTGTGGAAAATCTTAAATACCTTGGTTCAATTCTGGACTCCCATGTGAGCTTCTCTGGAAATACTGAGTGTATTTTCGAGAAATGCTCACATGGACTTTATCTTCTTAGGAAACTCAGTGGCCTTGGTGTTAGTCAGCAGATTTTAGAATTAGTGTGCCAAACCATGGTTGAGAGTGTTTTAACTTTTCATCTTCCTGTCTAGTGTTGTCACCTTGACTGTACATCCAAGAATAAACTCTTTAGGATTGTGACAATAGCAAGTAAAATAGTTGGCAGGCCACAAAAGCCCTTGACCCAACTCTCTACAGAAAGGATGAGAAAGAAAACGAGGTGAATCTTAGCAGATAGCTCTCTTATCTCTTCAGTTTGAGCTCTTGGGCTCCGGGAGGCGCTAGAGTCCCTCTGATAACCAAAAATGTCTTTAACAAGTCCTTCATCCTGAGTGCCAGCAGTATCCTTAACTCAACAAAGTGACTGATGAGTTTTAAACCACAGACAGACAATGAGCTGATCTAATGTGTTGAAGTGTTTGGTAATGACTTTATGTGCTTGTCTTACTGACTAATTGTCTGCTTTTTACAACGCTGTGTTTGGTGAGCCAAAGACAAATTTCCACTCCTGGTGGACAATAAAGATCTATTTTATTTGATTCTATTCTAAACATACCAGTTTCTTGGTCATCAACAGCAATGGCTCTCTTCCTTGCCCGGCCTCGAGGCAGTGGTCGCCTCTTCATTGTGGGAATTTCGTCATCTGAGTGGTGATGGTCACTATCAACAGTCTCTTCAACCTGCACAGTAAATATTAAAAAGTCATTAATTAAGAACTATAAATGTGATTGTCTAGTTGTGTTCAGACCAATGCCCCACGACATTGCACTGTTTCCCTACAGCTGTGGAATAATAAGAGTAACTCACAGTTCTCAATAATGTAATGTGTGAATTTAAAATACATCCAACTATCTGTGTAACCAAAGGAACGCTACAGTTACCTCAATAAGTGTAAGTTGCATGGGCTTTGTGCACATTCTGCATAAAACCTAAGCTGCTGAAAGAGACAAACACCAGCCTCAATACTACCTGGCTGCACTATTATTCAAATGCAAAACAGACTAAAAAAGATAAAAAGCTTAACTACGACAAAGCAGAACAGTTTCAGAGTTAAAATGTCTGCAGTAAAGAAAAGCTGCACTCAGTAGTGTCTGTTGCCAATAAGGTACTGGAATTGTGTATCACAGATGTATAGAAAAATAATAATAATAATAATAACAATAATAATAATAATAATAGGACCTGTGAACTGCAAGATTATGCATGACCATTTCTTGATGTTTTGCCCATGACCACATCAGTAACAGGGACCTTCTATTTGCTTTATGAAGTCACAGACACTGCCCTGCACTACATGGTGTGTATTATATTTGGCTTGCTTTTTCATTAATTCCCCCACAGTCACTACAAAGAAAATGCCCACATGTGAGCCATAAACAAAATGACTCAAGACAGCAAGCATACATCTCTGGAGTCCTGCACGTAAACATACTGCATGCATGTGTCCTAGTGACCTACTTTTACTGAGACCCTCTCTCACGCAACTAGGCTGTTAAATCCTCTGCTGCAGCAGCAGCAGCAGCATCAGTCCTCTGTCAGACACCACGTCATAGAGCTGCACATCTGAGCTTTATGTAAAAGCATCACAAGGGAAGACACTAAGGTCTGGTGATGTCTATATGTTGTAGTGTCTACAACAAGGGATGTCTCAATGGACAATCCTCAACATATGCTTTTGTAGACTTAAAGCATCCATTGAGGGATTTGCAACCTAGTGTAGAAAACGACTGGATTGCTGTGTCCACCGCAATCTGCTTTTACAACATAAGGAGAGTCTGTGTGCAATGTTTGTTTTATGCAGATGAAAACACACTCAAATTGAAGTGGCATTTCAAATCACAGACACTGTACATACTGAATACACTATGTTTATTCCATCTTGTGAAAGGCTTGTTGCAGTGAAGTATACTCTCAGTCAAACACTATAAAATGCAAGTCTCCTTCAAAAATGTACATTAAATTTTTGCACAAACCCTACAGGGTGCTATGGATTGTTTTTGGAGGAGACTTGCATTTTGTATTTTTTGATTGATTGTATATTTCACTCAGGCAATGAACCCTTCACAAGATGGGATAAACACAGTGGACCTGAAGTATCCACAGAGCACTTGATTGTGACTATTAACAGGACCCAGCGGCGCGTTTACTCCTTTATCTCACGGTTCCCAATGTGTTAAATTTGAGTAATAGAGAGAGGCAACGCAAGATAAAGTGGTGGTGAGACTTTATCCATTATAGTTTGGTGTCTTAATGTCGGTAGATTTTACATAATCTCCTAACGCAACACAATTCAACAGCATCCCAAATCACATTGAATCAAGAGCTCTAACACTTACAAAAACTAATCACCAAAACCTTCATAGAGGTAGGATTTACTGCGGTGCTTTTCCTAAGCTGCGCTAGCATTTAGCTTGTGTACTCAACACACTGTAAACCATGTATATCACCCCTTCTCACAAAATTTAGCGTTAACGTTAGCTAACGTAACGTTAGCAGGTTCGGGTGCCTGTAAAACAATAATTTATTTAACGAACCCAGGAAGTGAGAATAGTTAACGGAAGTAACGTTAAACAGGAACGAAAAGCCACCTATCGTCCAGATTCTGCTTCAACACATCAACGGCTAGCTAACGTTAGCATCGCCGTCTATGGTTTTGTTATGAGAACACTGGCTAGCATAGCTAGCTAACTACCTAGCATCAGAACACAGACGTGATAACTGGTGGTAACGTTATAGCTGTATCCGGTACATTTACGTTAACTCACAGGATGTTTATTAGTGCGGCTAGCATTTGAGTAGCTATGAAAACGTTACTAACTGGGAGAATGATCGTAGCAGCAGGTAATGTTACCTTGGTTTGAAGAGGGCTTTCGGTCCCAGCAGGTAACGTATCGCGCCTAGGTCTCGGCGTCGCTTTGTTGGACCTCTGGCGGTTGCTCCTCGGCGTCTCCGGACAATAAGCGACGGTTCTTTGAGACCTAAGTCTCATTTTTCTTCTTCAAATGATACTTGTTATCATCCACACAAAAACTCCACTGTGAGTCCGATGCTTTGCTCTTCTTTTTTCCCAGGGTTTGTTGGCGGAGGGTCGGTGTAGCTCCGCCCCACTCATCGCTGTGTCTTCTCGAATCATTCAGTGTGTTTAAATCTGCCGGGGTGCGATAGGTTCAACTCCGCGGACACCCATTTTGGGCGGTGCTTCAGAAAGCTCCAGCTCTAACGTGAGACGGGAGTCACGTTGCCGGGCCAGAGAGGGAAGGACCACCATGTAGATCAACACAGAAACCTCGTTTTTAAGACAATTTCCCCTCAAAATCTCTTTTATTTAAAATACATAAAATGTTGACCTGTAAGTAGAAATACCACTAAATATGCAAGATAAAATGTTAAGTTATTGAAACAATAGCAAAGTATTTAAAGTAAGTAGGCCAGAAACAGAACTTTGTACTGCACTGTCCTCCTGAGACCCAGATGTTTGGTATGTTCTTTTAATTTCTCCCAGGTATTTGGGATTAGTAGGACCTGGTAAGTATAAAAAACCTAAGCATTGTCAACAATAATAAAGTCCCAATGTTCTCAAATGAGCAATGATAAAGTCCCAATGTCTTCAAAGGAGTACTTCGTAATTAACCGTGTCTTAGCTTGTTACTGTTGCTAAAATTGGTAAATTTATTGGCACATCCAACTTCAAATGTTATTAATTGTAAATAAACACGTTTCAATGGTAAAAATGTGATCATGTTTTGGACCTTGTCCACTTTCGTGTTGGGATCAGCTGCAGACTGACTTGGCAGAGATGGCTGCCATCTTGTTTTTACATGGACTAGTGCTTTGGGGTCTTACTGTCATTAGATGGCACAAAAAAGTGTCCACGAATGAGGACAACTGGTCTAAGTTAAGCAGAATTAAGTATAAGGTCCAGTTAACCCAAAATGTGACGTCCTCTTAGCTGGGATTTAGACTCCTGCAGCAGACCCTATGCACATGCTGTTGTGAGCATTTATACTTGTGCTGGTGTCTGTGTCACTCTGCAGATATACCTCCAGAACACTAGAGGTCGGCGGAGTTTCTGTGGAGTGCTGTTAAGTTGATTCAAAACACACATTAAACACACATTAAACAAGACAATTTCGAACACAAGTGCACAAATTGGCTTCACTGTAACTCGCAGGATTCACAAACACATCTATCTTGACACATTTTCCCCACAAATACAACATGCTTTAACGTTATTAGCACAACCCTATGGCATTTTACATTGTATAAATTAGCCTAGCAGCTAGCGATCTTTTCCTCTTCTCATATAAAACCAGGGACAACAGCAACATTTAACAAAGGTAACGGTACATAATTTTGCTCTGTTACAACTCACAAGGTTCACTTACAAAACAACTATCTTATACTAAACACGTTTTCCAAACAAATACAACATACTAAAGGTATTAGCACAAGCCTATAGCATTTTACATTGTATATATGAACCTAGTGGTCGGTGATCTTTTCCTCTTCTCATATAAAACCAGGGAAAACAGCAACATTCAACAAAGGTAACATTGTAAAATTCGGCTCCGTTGCAGCTCACAAGGTTCACCGACAAAACAACTGTCATACAGTACCAAACACGTTTTCCAAACAAATACATCATGCTAATGTTATTAGCACAAGCCTATGGCATTTTACATTGTATAAATTAGCCTAGCAGCTAGCAATCTTTTTCTCTTCTCATATAAAATCAGTGACAACAGCTACATTTAACAAAGCTAACGGTATATAATTTGGCTCCGTTACAACTCACAAGGTTCACTGACAAGACAACTGTCTTATACTAAACATGTATTCACAAAAAAATATACCAGGCTAACGTTAATAGCACAAGCCTACGACATTTTACATTGTATAAATTAGCCTTGCATCTAGCGATCTTTTCCTCTTCTCATATAAAACAGGGACAACAGCAACATTTCACAAAGGCAACGATACATACAGTAAATTGGCTCCGTTACAACTCACAAGGTTCACTGACAGAACAACTGTCTTATACTAAACACATTTTTTAAACAAATACAACATGCTAACGGTATTAGCACAAGCCTATGGCATTTTACATTGTATGAATTAGCCTATCGATGAGCGGAGATTTCCTCTGCTCATGAAGTCAGGATAAATCCCAAAGTATAAATCCGTTAAGGACAAATCACACACAAGACTTAAAATGATATTTTTTGGAGGCTGTATTGTCTTCAAGATTTTTTTTTTGTTTTATCTCTGATTAAGTCAACAAAATCTTCATTTCCACTGAGGTAAATGGTTCCATCTTACAGAAACAGACAGGAGGTCTGTGTTGCCGCAGCATGTAGTTTCATTTTTAGGGAAGTGCCCATCAGGCTACAGTGAGTGTAGGCTCCATGTCAAAGCAGAGCCTACGCTGTAGCTACGGCATCGATTCAACGCATAAGTATAAATTCCACATTATATTTCTAGGGAGGTGCACGTCAGGCTACAACGTAGGTTAAGGCGTGGGGAAGATGTCAAGACAACATATTATCGTGATACTTTTCATTGCCATATTGTATCGATACACGGACACCAAGTATCAATCTTTTATTATATATCTAAGGCAGCTGCCCGTTAAAGCCAGTAGTGAGGTCTGTTTCGCAGCAAATGTGGCAGTTCACACTGTTTGTCCGTGGCAGGACACCACTTCGAGATTTGCTCTGTTCAGGATGCCGTGTTGTCAAGTTTATTTTCTCTTGCCCTGCAAGGTCAGCATTGTAACAGCGTCCTGCATTATATCATAATATCAGCGGTAAAACCACACATTTTGTTAATTTGTACACTGTTACTGTTTATTAACATTTCAGCCTACAGTCTGCAAACAAGTTTGATTAAAGTTAAATGAGTTTTTTTTTTAACTTTTTGACAATGTAATTGAGGTGAGGCCATGAGTGTGGCTAGTGTGCTGTAAAGGAGTTGATGATTGATATTGTGTAAGCCTGGCAGGATGGAGCATTAGCTTTTCTGTTGATTGTTAAGTTTATTTAAGAATGTATGTTTTAAGTTGGTAATTTATTCCATTCAGAGAGTTGTATTTAGTTCGGCTTGACAGTTATGTTTTTTTGTTTTGATGTATTATTTTTTAATGTTAATTATTGTTTGAGTACAAGATTAATTTCCTAAAAAACGTTTATTTTCTTTTGCCCTGCAAGGTTGATGATTTTATTGAGGATGTGATACTAGCAGCCACTGTGACAGCCAGCAGCAGAGATGGTACTGAGTGTGAAATAAAACCACAGTCAAGGTCTCAACCACAATCCTGAATCCTGCTTCTGGTGCCTCCTTCTCTCTACATCAGTGGTGTAGTGGAGGGTATACTCAGGTATACGGGGTATACCCACTTCTTTTTCTATCCAGTTACAGTATACCCACCTATCAGCTAAAAAGCTATTATAATACATAGGAGAGTATGCCCACTTCCTCATCGGTAACCTACCTATCTATCTAGTAGTACACCCACCTCATCAATTACCACTACACCACTGCTCTACATGACACTCCACCACAACTGTAAAGAAAAATCATGATGGGAGAGATGTAGAGGGAGTCTGGCAACAGGTGTGCAGAGGCAGTGGGTTACATATACAATATTAATTTCTACAAATACTCATTTTAATACAACTTTTGGTGATATAATAATATAATCAATTGCTTTTTTGGTCCACAACATGGTGCTGATGTTTTTTTTCCTGGCGAGGTTAGCAGAGGTCTCAGTCAGTGGCATTTGGCAGAAAAACAAAAAGATGGAGGCACCGGGGAAAGATAATTAGAAATGCACCATTGGTGTTTAAATAAAACATCTGGATTTAATTTGGATTTTTTAACACTGAAGAAAGAAGGTCTTGGATATGACACATGAGATTTGCAAGCGTTGTCATATGAGATTAAAATACTCTGGTAATAACACGAACATGACAGCTCACCTAACACTCAACCATCTAGAGATAGCGTTAGCCACTAACATCAAACCTGTTTCACTGAAAAGTAAGCCAACACTGGAAACACTTAGCTTGACAACACTACCACCCAACTCTGAGTTAGTGGAAAAAAAACAACAACTCAGTCCATCACCTACTTCATGAGCAGATCTGTGTCCATACAGCGTTGTTGAAAATGAAGGCTTTTGTTAGATGCTAAAGACACTGGAACCCAGGTATGTGACTCTGTCCTGATGCATTTTCACTGACACAGCTCTAAAGAGAAGTGAAGCATAATGCTGAGGAATCTTTGAGTGCAGCAGGAAGGGTGGCATTAACTTGTGACCCCTGGACTTCAAGGTCAGTGGATTCATATGTGACTATAACGGCACATTATCTCACAGAGAACTGGTGACTGCTGTCTCACATTTTCTAAACTCAAGCAGTACATGAAAGTCACACTGGAGCAAACATTGCAGACCTCCTGCAAAATGCAGCACAAGAATGGGGGATTGCCAACCAAAACCTGCCGACCAAAACGCTTCCAACATGGGTGTTGCCATTCAGTTAGTGGGATACCTGCATGTAAAGTGTTTCTCTCATGTGTTTAATCTGGCCTCACAGAGGGCAATACATCTGCCAACAGTTCAGTTTTTCAGGTGTATGCAGCATTTCTGACAGGCTTTATGACAGTGTTGGACAGTCTGTCTGCTTTGCATCACATTTTGCTGCAATAAAAAAAAGTCAGATGAACAGACTGAAAACTCTATCTGATGATGTAAAACTGATGTTTAGAATGTTTTCCTTTAGGGAAATAATTTGCAGTCAGATAAAAGGTAAAAAAATAATCTTATCGCAATACTCAGCATTTCACAATATTGCAGTAATATCGTGTCATGACCTTTGTATCGTGATAATATCGTATCGTGGGTCCTGGCGGTTCCCACCCTTAATGTATATGACCTCTGGATTGACAGTATAATGGAATTCTTCATTATGCAGAGGAAGCTGTAAAAAGTTTTCGCCTTGTTAACTAGAGCTGTCAACTATTATATTAATTGCCAACTAATTTGATAATCAGTGAGTCTGAAAAAAAAATCTGATTCCAGCATTTTAAATGTAAATATTTTGTGGATTCTTTACTCCTGTACAGCAGTAAACTGATTATCTCAGGGCTGAGTACAACACAAGACATTTGAGAAAGTCGTCTTGGGCTTTGGGAAACACTGATCGACATTTTTCACCATTTTCTGACATTTTATAGACCAAACTAACCACCCCTTCACCTATTTTCATCCACTTATAGGGGGCCAGGTTGCGGGGACAGCAGGCTGAGCAAGGTACTCCATACATCCCTCTCTCCAGCAATGCTTTCCAGCTCCTCCTGAAAGATCCTAAGGCGTTCCCAGGCCAGATGAGATATATAATCCCTCCAGTGTGTTCTGGGTCTGCCCTGAGGCCTTCTATTTGGACGTGCTTGGAAAACCTTTCCCAGGAGGAGCCAAGGAGGCATCCTGATCAGATGCCTGAACCACCTCAACCGGCCCCTTTTGACGTAAAGGAGCAGCGGCTCTACTCTGAGCTCCTTACCCTATCTCTAAGGCTGAGCCCAGCCACCCCACGGAGGAAACTCATTTCGGCCACTTGTATCCACAATCTCATTCTTTCAGTTACTACCCAGAGCTCATGACAATAGGTGAGGGTTGGGACATAGATGTGGATATATAGTGTATTGTATAAGTGTATTTCAGGCCTGTGTGTATATTACAACATTCAATTATTTTTCCATAACCGTTTATCCTGTCAAGGGGCGTGGATGGGGGCTGGAGCCTATCCCAGCTGACGGGAAAACCCACGCTGACACGGGGAGAACATGCAATTCCGCACAGAGGGGCTCCCCCACCGTGGGGTCGATCTAGAAACCCTCTTGCTGTGAGGTCACAATGCTAACCACTGCAGCACCGGGCCGCCTATATAGGTTACAACAAAGTGAAAAAATTGATTTCCCCTCTGGGATTAATAAAGTATATCTCCTTCTTCTTCTTAGCTGAGTGTATTGCTTACAAAGTGAACACTGTGTGTGGGCAGTTGTCAGAGGCGAGAGATCAAGGTATATCAAGAGAGCAGTGTACAGATGATAGGATTCAAAGAAATAACGGGTTAGTGTACGTAAGGAACTACAGCACTGAGTCTTTCCTCTAGGGTAGCACAGACATGAAGCCAAACATCTCTTTATTATCACCACTCTTGTGTCAAAACAATCATACAAAAATTCCAGCATCTAAAATCTAAATAATTCAATCAGGAAACGTGTAAAAACACTGCTCCATGATCTTAATGCAGGTACTGTATGTTTAACTGTGCTTCCAACCAACCTCAATTACTAATCTCAAGAAGATCCAACTTCAAATTCACTTAACCTCCTCTCCCTTTATCTGCTTATTTCCTCCCAAGTTTTCTCAGCACCGACATTCACTCATCTGTGGATATCACTCAGTTAATGTTGGATCCAGTGTCTCTGTGTTCCTGCTCAGATTGGTTTCCATGGTATGAGTGAGTCCTGACGTTAGGCCTCCTGCTCCCCCTCTTCTTTCCCCCCACCCTTCACTGCTTGAAAACTCCTACCTGGACCAAAAAGACAACCAAATCTTTTTCCTGTAGGACCATTTGCATTCACGAGCTAGTGTTGTGGTCACTACCAGCAGCTGCGTCCACTGGACACGTTTCACAAGCATCTGGATTGGAATCAATGAGGTGATGCACCTCAAAACATTTGATAAGGCAAATGCAAACTACTTTGCAACTAGGTGGGTTGGCTGAATCACACTCCAAGATCAAACATGCAAACATACAATTTATGTCTAAGCAAACAGATGCCTATTTTTACATCCATCAGACATGGAGCGACATGTAGAAACCTGTACATTTTGTCTTTAATAGTTACTTTGTGTTGAAATCTAATGGACATATGTAGAAAAAATACTGTCTAAGTTCTTTCTTTTCTTTTTCCCAAGATTTATTTTACCAAAAAGAGACACAAAAAGAACAGAGACACAAAACAACTACAAAGAGATGCAAAACAACTGCAAAGACACACAGACAGACTCACAACGACTACTGAAAGAGTCAAAACATCACAAAGAGACCCAAAATAACTACAATAAGATGCAATGCAACTACAGAGATTCAACATGACTGCAAAGAGACATAAAACTACCACAGTAAGATGCAAAGCAATTGCAAAGAGACTCAGTGGGACTACAAAGAGAGACAGAACAATTACAATAAATAAGATGCAAACTATAAACAGACTCAGTCACTACAAAAAGACTTAAAATGACTACAAGGAGACTCAAATGTACTACAAAGAAACAGAGACACAAAACGATCACAAAGAGACCATAACGACTACGGAGACAAAAACCAACTACAAATAGATTCAAAATTACCACAAAAACACACAAAGTTACTGCAAGGAGACAGAAAATAAGGGACAAAGAGGCACAAAATGACTATAATGAGACACAAATTTATACAAACACACACAATGACTACAAAGAGACACAAAATGACTAGAAAAAACTCAAAATGTGTAAAGACACTCAAAATGACGACAAAGAAATTCAAAATCACTACAAAAAGACATAAAATGACTACAAGGAGACTCAAATGTACTACAAAGAAACACAAAATGAAAACACAAAATGACTATAAAGAAACTCAAAATGACTATAAATGGACAAAAAATGACCACAAAGAGACACAAAATGACCACAGAGGCACAAAGCAACAACAAAAAGACACAAAATCACTAGAGACTCAAAATGACTACATGGTATTTTTCTAAAAGTGACCAACTGTAGCTTTAATGTGTTATTGTGTTAGTTCATTCGGTGATCGAACCCCTTTGCTTTAGTAACTGAACGTGCTAAGCGCAAAAGTCCTTGTAGTGATGAAGATTAGCTTTTGGTTTCACTGTCAGCTGGAAACCTTCAGTAACTCATAGCAACTCATTAGCAAAGTATATATATATATATATAAAAAAAAAAATTATTTGGAACCATGTTAATCGGAATGCATGTGAGCATCGGAATTCTAGAACATGGTGTCACAAAGACGTTCTAAACTCACAGACACAGTAAGTAGGAGTCAGATCAGATCCACACAACAGACCAACTCGACGAATCTTAGGTGACACAGGTAAGTCACTGTTTTTGACTACATATAACTAGTTACCTGTTAAAAATGTAATGAGTATTGTGACTGTTTTAATTAGTTCATCAGTGTAAAGTAATTTAGTACAGTTGATTACTTTTCTAACAAAAGTTTTAAACTGGTCAATAAAGCAGAAAAATGTCCATAACTAATTACATATAGCTAGTTACTCCCAACACTGTGTAGACAAGTGAGAACTTTGTGAGTCAGAGATGAGATGTACAATATAAGTCGTGCTTACATGAACAAGAAGCATGAGCTGTTACTTTTTTGAGATGTTATTCATACTGAAAATTCACGAGACGATGGTGGTTCCTTGTGTATTCACACAGCAATAGATGAGACAGATTATCTGTGGAAAAAATCAGACTCCTCTGCCCACTTTATTGCCTTGTAGCACTTCTAATGGTTTTACCGCATGTGAGCGGAAAACAACCAATCAGAGCCGAGGAGTCTGTAACACAGCTGTCAATCATGTCAATCGCTCCACGAACTGGGGTCAAACTGACAGACAAGGCAGCTCTTATCAAATCTGAATCAAGATTCTGTAACTGCATTGCCTATGTCTCTCCTCAAATGTTTTCAGAAACATATTTAAGTTCAGTGTTAGGCTATAAAATGAGAGAGTTTGTGACCTGGCCACCATGTTGGATACAGTTAAAATGATTACCAAGCAGTGCCCACCAGTCAGAGCAAACTTTCCCCTTTAACAGCTCAACAGTACACTATGGGTGTTTTCACACCTACCCTGTTTGGTTCGGTTCAGTCAAGCTTGAGTTTGTTTGCCCCCTAAGTCCGGTTCATTTGGACAGGTGTGAACACAGCAAGCGCACTAGGGTGCTCACCAAAACAACCAGACCCAGTCTCTGGTGAGGTTCGTTTGTGGTGAGAATGTGTTCCAACCTCGACCCGAACCAATTGCAGCCGCATTTCGCATTGTTTGGGTTAAACATGAGCATGTTACAGTCCCAGAGGATTATTAATGTGCACCTCCTCCTGTACTGCCTTAATATGCACATTCAATGCATCCAATGCATCAAAACATTGTTTTCTAGTTGGAGCCGCGCCTCGTTTTCAAACTGTATGGTTTGACTAAAATGAACAATGACAGCAATATAGTACACGATGAGCAGCACTAACATCAACCGGCGTAGTTGTCCCTCCATTGTGACATTAGAAAGTGTCACATTTATCATGCATGTTAACACTTTGTCAATGTTTTTTTTTACTTCCTGGATTTTTCCTGCATTGAAATTCTGTCCAAACAAGAGCAGCTTTCTCGCGCAAGGCATTTGATCTGGTCTGCTTGTAAATGCTGCCGTGAGTGCACAAACCAACTCAAGGCAATTATGCAGCTTTGAAACAAAATTAGTCCCTGATTTGGACCAAAGCAGGCGAAGTCTAGGTCTGAAAGCACCCTAAAATATGTTTTTGAAAACATTTGAGGTGAGAAATAAACAGTACAGTGACAGAATCTTCAGGCATATTCAGGCATTTTATCAGCACTGCCTAGATTGACAGCTGGACTGCAATTCACAGGCGACTAACATGATTGACAGCTGCGTTAGAGACTCCTTGGCACTGATTGGCTGTTACTGGGCGCCACGGTCAGATTCTAGCGAATGCCACTAGAGGCAGTAGGTAGAGGAGGGACGTGATTTTTTACCCCACAGATTATCTGTACTTCTTTCAGAATATAGTGATAGTTTCAGCAAATATGACACCAAGTTATTTTCATAAAAGTTAGTAGATTTAACACTGAGCTGTTTAACATGAGCTAACGATCTGTTCTTCTTTCTCTCCGTAAGATAACTGGTTCATGATGGGACAGTCTTCATCGAAGCGCTTGATCCCCAGAAACTATAAAAAGCTGGGACGTTTGGGAGCAGGAAGCTTTGGTGTGGTGGTCAAATGCATGAAAAAGGACACCAAAGAGATTGTAGCGTTAAAGATCCCATACAGGGGCAGCAGTGCCGATGAAGTAGGTCCCTTTAATCATTAGCATGGTTATATGGGTTTTATCTAAATATCAAAAATGGTTTCCTGCCTATAGTGCATGTAAACATGTCAGCTGTGCATCAAAAACTGAGTATCAAACTTGTCATGTATTTTGTTGTCTCCAGCTGGCTTTCATGACTTTCTTTAAGCGGAATAACCTGGACAAGTGGAACATTGTCAGGTTCATTGGCCCCATTACATTAACCGACAACCGCACCGCTCTGGCCTATGAGTCACTGGACGTGACTCTAAACCACTACATCAACTCCAACACCGGACTGAATGTATGTGACGTCAGGAGTGTGGTCCAACAGGTATGGTTACAGTGCTATCAGACACAACACTAAAGTCAAAGAGCTGTCAGTTTTGCTCCATTGTCTGACTGTCATCGTTGATCTTTGCACTCGCAGCTGGCCTCAGCATTAAACGCCCTGGAAAGCATCAAAGTGATTCACGCAGATATAAAGTTGGATAACATCATGCTGGTGGATCGTAATGCGCAGCCCCTCAGGGTGAAGCTTATTGACTTTGGGATGGCTCTTCCATCCAGTTCGGCGAAGCAGGGACAACGTCGGCAAGTGCTGAACTTCAGGTGAGCTACACGAATCACAATTCTACTAGTTTGTAGGAAATTTCTGCCATCTGCACAAATATGACAGTGTGCCTAATTTTGTGTCCACATTTGTTTCATATTCAGGGCTCCAGAAATATTTTTGGGACTGCCATTTTCAGAGTCCATCGACATGTGGTCTCTGGGAGTTGTAATGGCAAGAATTCTGCTTGGTCGTTCGATCTTCCCTGGATATATTGACTATATTGTAGTAAGTCACTAACTGCTTTCTTTTTTCTGTCCTTCTAAAAGATCTAGTACCGCTGCACTCATCACTTTGTGATCTAAACAATGATTGGCTCTAGATCTTAAAGGTGCCCCGTGAAGTTTTCTTGGAGCTATGACCATGACCTTCAGCGGAGTAGAGCCGCTGCTCCTTTGCGTTGAAAGGAGTCAGTTGAAGTGGTTCGGGCATCTGTTCAGTATGCCTCCTGGGCATACTGAACAGATGCACGTCCCACTGGTAGGAGGCCCCTGGGCAGACCCAGGACACGCTGGAGGGATTACATATCTCATCTGGCCTGGGAACACCTAGCCAAACTCTAAGGAAATATAAACACTTTTCCTAAATGAGATACAGTCTAAAATTGGCAAAATTATCCACACATTCAATACGAGTTTTTAGTGTGTGACAGTTTTTGGTTCTAAGTGCGACGGACGCATTTCAGTACCAAAATATATAAGGCTTTGTTAAACAACATACAGAGTTTATTACAAATACTACTTTGACTGTTGGACAGCCATAAAGAGATAAGAAGCATCCTGTTGCAAATCTTGATGTGATGTTGTGTTGTGTTTCCAGCTGCAACACATAGTGGAGCTCCTGGGTGTTCCCTCGGACCATCTTCTTACTGCTGGGATGCGCTCAAACAGATACTTTGTGAAAGGACATTCCAGCAAATGGAGACTGAAGGTATGACAAGACTTTTCTTTCAGCTGTCTTTTCATCCACAACACTCTCTTATCTAGTTAAGATAATACTTTCTAACATTTTCCACAACTTAATCGGATAATGTGATGAAGAGGTTCCTGACATATTCTTTTCCTTATTTTAGACATATGAGGAGTTTTGGAGTCCTTGGCTAGCCCCTGACAACAGCAGTGTCTGCAGAATCAACAATCCGGACGGTCTGGAAACGGTAGGAAGTTATGTAGATTGTGCTGTAGCTGACTGAAGATGGACTTTAATAGATTCTCTTTTCATGAATCATAAAGTTTACTTTACTGGATTTGCCCTTTGTTCCCCACATTAGTGGCCAATGGAGCAACTGAACGTGGTGGAGGCGGCTGAGAAGAAAGAATGCATAGATCTGCTGAAGGCAATGCTTCGGATGGATTCCAACGAGAGGATTACCCCCAGTCAAGTCCTCGCACATCCATTCATCAGGAGAGGCACCCTTCAACCTAGCTCTGAGTAAGTGTCTGCGTTTGCAAGTGAGCTTTAATGGGAGTTACATTACAATTCAAATTTGAGATACTTCTTAATTATATTGTGACTGCTACAAATGAACCCAGATATTTTTTATATTACACATAGTATTAACAATTGTAGATATCTGAAGCTGAGGTTATAATAAATTAATATGAGTTGGATTTAAGATATCTAAACACAGAGGAGCTATGGATATCCTGAAAGGACTTTGTAGACAAAGAAGCGCCAGAGTAAGAGCTATATTCAGTATACAAGCAATGAGTTTATAAGGTGATGCTGCTGAAACAGTGTTTATCTGCTCTAACAGGAGCCAGTGGAGTTAACATGCCTGGCTAAGTAGCTTACTATCTCCAGAAACCGCACACACGTTGTAGCTTTTTAAACTAGTTATGATCATTATCAAAATTCAACATGGATCAGTGATATTATTGCATTTATTATCTCTAGTGAGCTCTTTATTTTAATTGAATTGTGCCTTTTTAATAACTACTGCCTGTCTTCATTCAGCAGCATACCTGAAGCCTCAGCTCAACCTCCACAAACACTCTACAGCACGTCGATGGAATATAAAAACTGGTAAGACTGTTCTTCTCCTCATTTCAGACATGTCTATTTCTTAAACATTAAATGATGGATACGTTCTCAGTCAGCTGTTTGTTTAACTCCATGTGCCTTAATTCCACAGGTTGGGTTCTGACAGTGAGTGTCATAAACCTGCTGCAGCACAAATATCTCCAGGTGTCATCTTGGTGCAGCCTGCACCACCTGAGTTCCGCCTGGCGTTGGTGGAGGACAGCAGCCAGAGTGAAGAATCTTGGTAAGAGAATTTTCTGTGGACATGTCATTCATCAGATATGGAGTTAGGCCATCATTAGAGCAGATTAGGGAAGAGAATATTAACTGTGTGTAGCCCATATGGCAAACTGATTTATCATCAGACTGACAGGGTTCACATGATCTGCAGTCTATTAATGCGTAGTCAAAGCATTTATTTGAAATATGTCTATTTACGTGTTAATTCAAATTTGAGATTCTTCTTAATTACATTTTGACTGGTACAAATGAACCTAGAAATAGGCTGGAGAATTTATGTAAAGACTCCAGTACTTTTTGAAGTTGTTTCAGATATCTCAAATTAAATTAGGATGATCATGATCAAAATCCAACACAGATTAGTACTATTAATTGCATTTATTATCTCTTGCAAGCTCTTTATTTTGAATTAATTGTGCCTTTTAATAACTGCTGCTCACCTTCTTTCAGGAGCATACGTGAAGCCTCAGCTCCACCTCCACAAACACCCTCCGTCAGCACATCTTTGGAGTGTAAAAGCTGGTAAGACTGTTCTTCTCCTCATTTCAGCAATGTCTTTTTTTAAACATTAAATGATGGATACGTTCTCAGTCAGCTGTTTGTTGAACTGCATGTGCCTTAATTCCACAGGTTGGGTTCTGACAGTGAGTGTCATGAATCTGATGCAGCACAAATACCTCCAGGTGTCATCTTGATGCAGCCTGCACCACCTGAATGCCACCTGTCGTTGGCGGAGGACAACAGGCAGTGTGAAAAATCTTGGTACGATAATTTCCTCTAGACATGTCATTCATCAGATATGGAGTTAGGCCATCATTAGAGCAGATTAGGGAAGAAAATATTGACTCTGTGTTTGTGTATTTGTGTAGTCCATCGGATGTGCTGGAGGAACTATCTGAAAATAGTTCAGTGGAGCTCCCTTCCCATTCAGCTGAGGGCTCTGACATGCAACATGAGGACACAGAATTCACCGACATCACGCCTGGTAGGAAATGCTCACCTCCACTTGTGTCTGAATTGTTAAGGTCTTTCACATTGTTGTTGATTCTACCAAGGAGAGCTGAGTCATTAATGTCCTTTTGATTTCCATCATCATAGTGCCCCAGAAGAGGAAAAAGAGGAAGAACTGGTTCAAGCGACTCTGGGCCTGGACCAAGGAGACATTCGGCAGCCGCAGCAGTGTGGATGTTGTGGAGTCTTAGAAATACCCTATGAAGGTGTGTTTTCACATGCATACACACTATTGACACATCTGTGTGAAGGTGATGTCAGCTGTCAGGAGTTGTGTAGTTACTACTGCTAATATTATTAGTCATACTGATGCTATTACAGGAGTTGTGTAGTTACTACTGCTAATATTATTAGTCATACTGATGCTATTATTATACACATATGATTATTATTAATGTCACATACAACAACAGCCAGAGTGAAGAATCTTGGGAAGAGAATTTTCTCTGGACATGTCATTCATCAGATATGGAGTTAGGCCATCATTAGAAAATATTAACTGTGTGTAGCCCATATGGCAAACTGATTTATCATCAGAGTGACAGGGTTCACATGATCTGCAGTCTATTAATGTGTAGTCAAAACATTTCTTTGAAATATATCTAATTACATTTCAATTCAAATTTGAGAATCATCTTAATCAAACTGTGACTGATACAAATGAACCCAGAAATAGGCTGGAGGATTTATGTCAAGACACTCCAGTACTTTTTGAATTTGTTTCAGATATCTCAAATTAAATTAGGACGAGCTGAGACTCAAATTTAAGATTTCTGCGATGTGGTTCTGTTTTGTCAGAATGTTACTTTAAACTTTGAAATATTTTAGTTGTGGATTTTTTAAATCACATATATTATTTACAACTGCAAAAATTGGAAACTGAGGTTAAAAGAAATTAACAAGTTCTGTTTAAAATATCTAACCACAGACGAGCTATGGATATCCTGAAAGGACTTTGTAGATGGCAGAAGAAGCATGAAAAGGGCCAGAGTAGGATACAAACAATGGGTTTGGAAGGTGTTGCAGCTAAAACAAAAAAGTATTTATGTATTTTTTGCCTTTCCAAAACCCAAAACACAGAAGCAAAAGTGTAAAGAATGGATCAGACAGTGTTTATCTGCTCTAACAGGAGCCAGTAAAGTTTAAATGTCTTGCCAACTAGCTTAATATCTGCAGTAGCCTCAGTGGAATCTGCGTTAAGAGTATGCACACACACACACACACACACACACACACACACACACACACACACACACACACACACACTGTAGCTTTTGAAACTAGTTATGATCATTATCAAAATCCAACACAGATTAGTACTGTTAATTGCATTTATTATCTCTTGTGAGTTCTTGTTTTTAAATTAATTGTGCCTTTTAATAACTGCTGCCTGTCTTCATTCAGCAGCATATGTGAAGCCTCAGCTCCACCTCCACAAACACCCTCCGTCAGCACATCGTTGGAGTGTAAACACTGGTAAGACTGTTCTCCTCATTTCAGCCATGTCTGTTTTTTTTTAAACATTAAATGATGGATACGTTCTCAGTCAGCTGTTTGTTGACCTGCATGTGCCTTAATTCCACAGGTTGGGTTCTGACAGTGAGTGTCATGAATCTGATGCAGCACAAATACCTCCAGGTGTCATCTTGATGCAGCCTGCACCACCTGAATGCCGCCTGGCGTTGGTGGAGGACAGCAGGCTGAGTGAAACATCAAGGTGAGATAATTTCCTCTAGACATGTCATTCATCAGATATGGAGTTAGGCCATCATTAGAGCAGATTAGGGAAGAAAATATTGACTCTGTGTTTGTGTATTTGTGTAGTCCATCGGATGTGCTGGAGGAACTATCTGAAAATAGTTCAGTGGAGCTCCCTTCCCATTCAGCTGAGGGCTCTGACATGCAACATGAGGACACAGAATTCACCGACATCACGCCTGGTAGGAAATGCTCACCTCCACTTGTGTCTGAATTGTGGTAGGAAATGCTCACCTCCACTTGTGTCTGAATTGTTAAGGTCTTTCACATTGTTGTTGATTCTACCAAGGAGAGCTGAGTCATTAATGTCCTTTTGATTTCCATCATCATAGTGCCCCAGAAGAGGAAAAAGAGGAAGAACTGGTTCAAGCGACTCTGGGCCTGGACCAAGGAGACATTCGGCAGCCGCAGCAGTGTGGATGTTGTGGAGTCTTAGAAATACCCTATGAAGGTGTGTTTTCACATGCATACACACTATTGACACATCTGTGTGAAGGTGATGTCAGCTGTCAGGAGTTGTATGATTATTATTAATGTCACATACAGATACTATTATATGTTAATATATACATGTAAAATACACTGATCTGCCAAAACATTAAAATCACATAAAAGTAATTCACTTTACCTGTCAGTGGTTTTAATGTTTTGGCCAATGAGTGTATATACTATCATATACTACTACTATTATTATTATTATTCTTGTTCATATATCTATTATTATTGTTAACTTGTTACTGTATTGTAATTGCTGTGTATTTCTCTCTCTCCCTCTCCCTGTAGGTATTTCGTCCTATAGGACATCTCCATAGGACATCTACATATGACATCTATTGCACGTCTGTCCGTCCTGGAAGAGGGATCCCTCCTCAGTTGCTCTTCCTGAGGTTTCTTCCATTTCTCTCCCCGTTAAAGGGGATTTTTTTGGGAGTTTTCCTCATCCGATGTGAGGGTCAAAGGACAGAGAGATGTTGTATGTTGTAAAGCCCTCTGAGGCAAATTATAATTTGTATAATTAGTTTTATGAATACGATTGAATTGAATTGGACCTAATTTGGCAAATTAATTGAACTCAACCTAATTCGGCAAATTAATTAATTGAACCTAATTCGGCACAAAATTAAAAAAAAACAACAACACAAATCTGTGTCATGACTTCTATATTATTTTGTGTGTCGGTCTATTGGTGAGGAATCATTTAAATGTAGACATGGTTGTTGTATAGAAACACATTAACTTATCACATAAAACAAGACACTGCATCTTTTCTTCTTGAAAAAGAAAGGAATTTATGTTATATTATTTGCTAACATATCTTAGGATACATAAAAAAAAACAACCAAAACTCTGGTGACATTTAAGAAAGATGATATTTTATTAATTTCAGATTCAAAATAAAAGTATTCACACAAACACATATTGAGTAAATAGGCAAGAACAGCTCTTCACCCTTCAAAAAAAACCGAAGAAAACAAAAAGGATTAAAAAAAAAACAAAAAAACAGTTGCATTGCCCACATCCACTTCACTGTTACCGTGGTTACCGGGAAACATCCCATTCATCAAAAAAAAAAGGTAATCATTTATAGAAAAAGGAGGAATAAGCACACATTAACAGAACAGAGCGAAAAACGACTCGCAGTACTGACAGTGGTACTAGAAGTGGTACGACAACTACTTGTTGTAGTACTTAAATGTTGAGCTGGAGGTTCCCTGTTGATGCGCAAATAAACTAAACAGCAGATGTGTTACGAACCTGTAACACGGAGAGAGAAACAGAGAGACAGAGAAAGACACCCCAGAGTCCAAAATAAATCTCTCACTCACCGACCACGGCGATAAATATACATCTGCTTCTTATTTGTCTCCAGCCAATATAATTATATAAATACACCACAGTACTTGTTGAAGTCATAACTAATCTGAAGTACTACACCGGTATGTTGGAGTTCATTTCAGACACTGGTGCCCACTTCCATGCCCTCTTTTTGTACCCACTAAACTGTAACTTGAACTGGATTAAATGCATCAAACTGGAGGTAGAGGTAGATTTTCCTGAGAAGTTGTAAGAGCAAGAGCCTTGTTTTAAATGTGAAGTTAACTCGAAGACACGTGAAGCCCACGTGCACATCACATGCTTCCCTAAAATAATCACATTATTAATCATCGTCATCATTATTGTCACTATATTAATAAATCTGCTCTGAATGTAATCTCTGTGTGCCCGGGTTGCTACAGCATATCAAAGAAAAAAAAAGGTACAATTCATAGCCCTAAAAAGCCATATTCCAGAGATACTCTATTAAATGAATCTTAGTAATACAGGTTAATTCATACAACAATTGTCACAGCAGAAGGCATATCGTCATTACTCATTTTCCTTGCCCACAGTCCCCCTGATGGAGGTAACGTCAGTGGTGAAGTTCAGTCAAAAGCCCCTAAACCCCACATGCACCTTAACCCGTAAAAGTTCCAGCAGGATTTCCATGTCGGCAGCATGTGGGAACAGGAGTCAACTTTCCATGCAAGACACTCTGGGATCTATAAGGTTTTAGGAGGTCCTTTAGCTACAGGTCTTTGTGGGAATCAAAGCAGCAATATTTCAATGTAAAACGCTCGAAAGTTATGACAAAGAGTGAGCAAGCCGACCACAGGAGACTCCGAGGGTTTGTGCTGATTGATTTACTACCTTCCTTTAGTCCTGATATCACACTGCAGGACAAACAAAATGCATTTTGCATTGAGAATGAGATTAAAAATGTAATCTGCTTTTTTATAACACACCGCATACATTTTTTTTTACAAAAAACAGCAGCAACGCTGAAGACAGTGTGAGCAGACGAGTGCCAATCACATGTATAAAAATACAAACATTCTGGGACAGGGTTGTTCAGGTTCTTGAGGAGATTTTATGCAACAAGATGGATTGTTTACCTGGGATTTTTACACGTTGACAAAATTTAAATGGACATCTATCGCTGCAAAATCCTGATACTTGCATGTAAAAAGGCAGGACAGTGGCTGACAATGTAAGGGAAATATAGTCCATGGAAAAACTGACTGATGATGTAAGGACTAAAGCAGGAACGCTGGGAAAAATTAAAAAAAAAACAAAAAAAAAACGGCCGAGTCTTTTTTTCCCGATTTATACAACAGCACGTGAATGCACCAAACAAGCAGACTTTTGAAATCAACCCAAGCATTTAAACTGCAGTACCACACGACTATAATCTAACTTTGACGAATAAAAAAAAGCCAAGAACTGCAGATGCAAAGTCCTGTGTGAGCATGATAAAAACAAAGTGGCTACAGAAACACAGACACATAAAAAGCAGCTGGTAGCATTCAGAAATAAAAATGCCAGTCTGAACCATAACCTGCTAAAGAGTCTTTTCTGTCATAGCAGAGTTAAGACTGATACAGTTTCCACAGCTACAGTGCTCTGATGTTTTTGAATATATGGAGCAACATGCCGGACTATAGCTACAGAGAAACAAGCAAGAGAGAGTGTTTGATTATTTGAGTTTGAGTCTGGTTTCAGTGGAGCATTTAGTGTCCCGAGATGATCTAAAGAGGCTTCGTCGGCTCAACTAGGAAAACACTGAGGAAACACTGGAAGGAAATGAAGATATGAAGACTGAAATGCATTTGTTTTGCAGTTAATGTTCAGACTGCAGTACGTTGAATCGTTGCAGTCTCAGCTCAGACCCTTTTTGCATTTCCATTTAGAAACTGATTGTGCGTCATAACAAAAACCTTCCACTGAGAGGAGCTATTGGCACAGGTTTTGAACCCTCAGCTACACCGATGTCTCTTTTTCCCCTTGCATAACTTAGGTTGATATCTGATTGTCTGTGGTATTACAATCTCTTTCACATAAAAGTCATCAACAACATTTTTGATGAGGGTTTCCTGCATGAACTCAACCTCCAGCAGTCTGCTGCGGCTGAAGTGAAGACAATCTGCCAAAGCTTTATTGGTTCTTGAGGTAGAAACGGGGGTTTGACTGTGGTTGAAGGGATGTTTGGAGGTATACAGTGTTGTCAAAACATCTCCTGATTGTCGCTGCCATGCAATTAAAAACCTTCCCTGAAGATGCTGCTGCGCACGTACTGAAAAGGAGCCAGCGACCGAGAGAGCTGCAGTACCTCCGCTGTTCAAATGCAAATATCTCACGGAGACGGTCGATAGATATATATGATAAACATGGATCCACTGAAGGGGGCAGGTGCTTGAATGTTGCCTCAGGGGCCAAAAGGTCATGGGGTCAACTCTAAAGAAGCAATGTTGATCCTTTAGATCAGTATGGATTGAATTTTGCTTTCTACAGCCGCCCTCCCCCCAAACTAATGCTTTCAGTCACAGCATGTCTCTATTTGATTGTCAGCCATTACCAGCGACTGTGACATCTGCTACTCATGCAGAGAGAGGCATGATGGGCTTTCTCTGTGTCCTCAAACTGACTGAGTAGGAAAAAATGTTTACATCGCAACTGATAAAATTAACAACTCCTTACGTGGAGGAATCCACAAATGTTTTTTTTCATACTGGGTCTTTCTATCTATGGCCAATAAACCTATAAATTAGCATAGCATGCATACATCAATATCACTGTAGAGACTGTTCTGCCCTACGAAGGCAAAACAAAGTGACTACACATTTGGTCAAAATTTAGTTAAGACCAGAACCTGACGTTTTGATTGTACTTAACCAGAGAAACTATAATACTATCAAATGCGTATTTTTTTTTTTTTTTTTTTTTTTAAACAGCATTGAAAATTCATAAGAACTATAAAAGAGTTAAAATACTGCAGCTAGCTGGAGACAGAGCCGTAGCTAAAGCTAATTTAACCACTTTCCCCGTTTCTTGGAATTAAAAATCTCAAGATGACTGTCGCTTAACACATGTAGTCAGGTATAAATATAGTCCAAGGTGTCTATTGTTAGTGCGCATGTGTACACGACTCTCAACACAACTCATATGTCCACAGCGAGGACGCAGCCAGAAGGCACTGCCTGTTTAACATGTTCCCTACAGGTTTCACTGCATAGGCTATATACATTCCTCTGTAACACATCTATACTGTGAGCCTGATCAATAATCAAATGGCGTTGTGAGTGTGGAAATCAGACTGCATAAAAACAGAATGAATGCTATTTAGATTGTAAAAGGCAAAATAGTTGATTGGTCTGCCGGACTGAAGCGACATCTGCAAAACAAACTAGCTCTTCCCCAAATAGCTAAATTCACTGTGGAGACATATGACTGCGACTAACTGCATCTCTTCTCCATCTGTAAAACGACTTCTGCAAATGTTTCTCAGACATAAAAGCGGTTTCATTGGTTGAGTTAAACATTGGTGGTCAGAGCCTGAGAGCTGCTGTTACTGAGGAGCTTTAGAAAATGAAGAAATAGAAGAAAGCTAGTCCTACAGTGTTTTGTTGATTTGCTGCTTTGCCTCGATGTGGTTCAGACTTTGTCTTGTAATAGAGCCACGACAGCAGCAGCTGTTTCAGGTGCACTGGTGGCAAACCTGTGCCACCCTTCGGTCAGTCTGTTGCACTTGTGCCAACTGCAGGTTTTTCTCTTTAATAACCACTCTCCGTGAGTGTTTGAGGTTTTTCCATCTATTATTTTAAACCGCCAAAACAAGCTTCCTTAACACACATCACTAAGTTCTGTGTTTGGTGTTGAGCAGTTGAGCTATAAACTTAGGTCCCATTAAAATAATAACAAATGCCCCAGAAGGCTCAAGATTAATTAAAAAATATTACAGTTGGTGTTGCAGCCACTAGGTGAGTTTCTGTCTGAGTATTAGAAGAGCACTAAGGGTTAGTGAGATGCAATGATTCTCCATTATTATTTGATAGCCTCTGAACTTTGCCTTGGTCCTGTGTAGTGTGTGTGCGTGTTTGTGTATGTCACAGGGCCGTAGCTGGGCGAAGCTGAGGTGCCATTAGAGACATCTGGCCAGTTTTCCTGGCATGTAAAAATGTAAAACCTCAAACACACAAAGAAAACAGCAACTACGAAGCAATTAAGTGCAGCAGTAGCACTCGCTGCCTGTAGGTGGCGACATCAACACATCGATGAGTTTGAGAGTGAGTTAAAAACAGGGCTGCAACTAACGATTACTTTCATTATCATATAATATGCAGATTATTTTCTCGATTCATTGATTAATAGATTGGTCTATTAAATGTCAGGAAATCGTGAAAAATGTCCATCCCAGTTTCTAAATGTTCAAGGCGATGTCTTTAAATGTCTTGTTTTGTCATTCCACAACCCAAAGATATTGAATTTAATGACGTCCAACAGAGAAAGCAAGTAAGGTCCAGAGTTGCGAGGCTGAAAAACAGCATTTTCTGCCATTTCTGACTGAAAAATTACCAATGTTTTAGCGATTAGTTGCCGATTATTTTTCTGTTGATTGGTTAATTGACTAACTCGTGCAGCGCTAGTTACAAACTGGTTTAATTTGCTGCTTCTCACCTAAAACACATTAGTATTTCTGTTTCAAGTTCTGTTAATATTTTGACCAGAATTCCTTTTTCGTTACTACTGAAACACACCGGTTTTCTGTTATACTGACATATAAGTCAACCAATGATATCCTGTCTCTACTTCTAGTTCTGCCTCTGATGAACTTTTAAAATTATTTCCCTGTAAGTACTAAAACAAGTGAGGCTGGAGAGTGGAGAGCATTTAATGATTGTACGCGTCTTTGACTAAGAGTTGTTGGCTGTCCGAGTATAAAGAGTACTTTCAAAACTGACCGGTGTTTATGTAGCAGCTGGTGGTGATTTCCTACCAAGAGGCGAGTCCAGAATCAAAGCGGCGACAGCCATCTGGTGATATTTGACTGCAACAGTAAAAACTGATTAGACGGAGGTACTGCTCGCTCTCTGGTCATCTCATGCTGTGTTAAGGCCTCAGAACAGAACCCACATACAAAGCCTGATTTTCTTCCTAGCGTCAGTAGGAATGAGGCTGCTTTGCATAGGGGGTCGGGGTCGGTGGGAGGAGAGTAACAATCTTTAACAGTCCAGAGAGGTAACACAGGTTAAAGTTCAAAAAGCTAAATGAATGATCTACTTGCAGCAACACGGCTACACATGAATGATATGGTATCTCCACTGCGGTCGATTTAACCTCTTATAAAACTGCAGCGTGTGTGTTCGTACAAACACAGACACGGCGAGCGCTCAGCCGCAGCTATGATTACCTCTGAGATCACATTGTCAAAAGCCCCGATTAAGCAACATCTAAAAACAGTGAGAGGATCCCAAGACATTCTCTGTTATATCCTTGCCCGTGTCAAGGAGACCCGGTCCTTGTCGCAGCTCAGGATAAGAAGTGCTTGGATCCAAATAAGCACTAAGTCATGCAAAACACAAAGCTGAAACAAAAAATAAAAGCATCTGTAATCTATAATACAAAACAAATTGTCAGATGTGAGCTGAGATAACTTCTTCTGAAGCTCACATAGCATCTCCTGACACCTGATTGTCCATGTGAGTGTCTCCACAATGACAAGGATTTAGTGAATAGACAGTTCTTGTGACTTTAAGACAGGAAGCCATAGTTTTCCTGCCTCACTCCTGATCGCTGAAGGGCTTTATCTACAAATACAGGCATGCATCTGACCTTAAGACAATCACTCCACTAGAAGGCCAAGTTAGGTTAGAAAAAAAAAAAAAAGCTGAAAATTGATCTTTCCACATAGAAAGATGTTGAAAAGCATTGCTCTGTCAAGATGTTGTACAAAGCGATGAGCAGATTGGACACCTGAGAACAATCGTGTGTTATTCACATACAATCTGAACCTCAAACAGCAACAGTCGGTGTGGATGCCGCTGAGGCTTGGAAAGTCCAGCGTGTTGAGATGCAGTAAAGGGGAAGAAAAACCCTCAAGAAAGGCTTTAGTTCATTTTCCCACCTGCACACCTGACCTTACTCTGACAAAACAGCCATTTTGAACACTAAGCTTGACAAATGAGATTGGCGCAAATCTGCATTGAACTGGCCTTAGGTCAACAAGCAGGTGAGGAGATAGAAAAGAGCGAGCTGTTCTCAGGAAGAAGAACCACAACAACTGCTTGAATTCATCCGCTACGAAGCATTGTAGCTAAGTAGCTACTACCCAGATGGTAGCGATCAATAATGGATCAAATGTGTGAAAAAAGTGAACCGATATTCTTGCAAATTCTCTTTCAGATTCTTGTTTTAAATTTGTGTTTCATTGGAGAAATCTGTGGCTTTGATATGACGTGTATCAAAATGGGAGCGTACACCTGCACCGGACCAAACAGAGATCCAAAATGGCTGCCATGTAAATAAGGTTTTACACAAAATGAGGTCACAATGGTAAATTGTTATATGCCCTGACGAAACAACATATACCTTTAAAGCTTTTCTGATTAAAAATAGAGAATATTCATATTTTCTTTTTTTTTTATAGAATTCTAAATATATAATTTTTTTTCCTGCAGTGAGAGGATTGTTAAAGATTTAAATGATAAAACACAGTAAAGAGAATAACAATAATGACACTAATGACAATGAAAAGGTAAAATAAAATAAAAAAAATCTCTCCCCTAGAGGATAAAACATTGCTGTCAATCAGTAGCTGTGTTTGTGTGTGTAAACAGTGCATTACCCTTCCTAGTTATTACCTTCTCTTTTGTTCTCCGATAATCTGTACATTTATGCAGAAATAAATAATTCACAGGTTGTGCATACATATTTGTTTAGCATATACTGGCTCTCAGTTGAGATATACTTTCTTTTTTTTTCCGAAATCATTTTGGCTATGAAGAACAAAAGAGGTGAGTTGGTGAGAGAAAACCTGAGATAGTGTACTTCAAGTGATCTGAGTTTCAGTTTGTGTCGTTCTGTACAGTTTATGGTTCTTCTCTTTTTGGCATAGATTATGTAGAAAATGAGGTTGATTTTTGGCTTTACTTAGCGTGGTAATTAAAAAAAAATAAACGGGGAAAGGCTGGGGGTTTGTTAAGACAACGGGTTGCTGGAAGTTGAGGTTGAGGTAGGTGTGTTCTGCTGCTGCTGCTGCTGCTGCTGCTGCTGCTGCTGCTGCTGTGGAGCGACACGACTGCTGACCGTCTTGTTGGAGACGGACGATCCAGGTGCACCGGACAGGGCCGACCCTCCTGCTGCCTGAGCAAAAAGAACGCCTAGACATGAAAAGAACCAAAAAGTTCAGGTTAGAATACAGAGTATGCCTGTTGAGCTTCATCTCAGTTTTAAAATGAAGCCTAAAGAGGACCTATTACAGTGCCTTGCAAAAGTATTGACCCCCATTGGCATTTTTCACCCTCTGAAAAAAGCTCAGTCTACTGTGGTTGGTCAGTGTTTCCAGGTCTTCCGTGTCTAGGCATCTCTGCACCATCATTGCAGCCAGGGAATGACTGTAACGGAGTTTGGCTTGACCTTTCTACCAGGAAAAATCACTATAGTAAAAGCTTTTAAACCAAAATATTCCCAACCAAACATGATCCAGCAGGATTATGATCACAGATCGGGAAGGAATTAACAACTTTAGCAACCAAAATTACATGTTTCCCTGATGCTAGCATGTAGCTACATGTAGCAATCAGTGGCGGCAGCTGGTCTTTCAAACAGGGGAAGCTCACTTTAAGTTTACATCATAAAATTTGCACGGCACTATGTCAGAAGACTGGGAGAATATCCGCATAGGACTGAACTCGAAATGCGACGATGCCGGTGTGTATTTCCAAAGCGCTGTCAATCACAAGGGGTTCAGCCTTTTAGAAAGTTCCTCCAATTATCATCCATACAGCGAGCGTCCTCTCACGCCTACTGCTCCATTAGGTCCCAGGGAAGCTGAGCCTCTCTGGAGGTGACGATTTTGTCGCATTTATCCCATAACCGTCTCGCTTTGCTGCATGAAAAAAACCTGCTCAGCGCTGTCTCATAGGAATGCTTGGAGGCTCCGCGTCCACTGTGCTGACACAAGAATTTATGACAGGGAGGTCACGTTTGAAAACAGGTGATAAACAGCTGACGTTTGAACCTTATCTTAATGTAAATTCAATAGTGCATATTTGACCATTTCTTCTATGAAAATTTAGTGGAAGTTCAGTTTCCCTTGTTGTCTCAGAGCAATTGCCCCTGGCAGCAATGTGCTTAATTAAATATCTGCGGTAACATGCCTGGAGCAGATGACCATATAGAAATATGTCATGAGCTGATGTCAGCTTGTCACAAAAGTGGAAACACTTTACTGTCCTTGTGTCAATAAGCAAGTGAGGAGATAAAAACGATCTGTAGCCGGAGGTTTATGTACTTTTAACTGTCTCTGTTTGAAACTTTATCTTTAATTTGCTTTCTTTCAGTTCGATAAGATAAATTTATTGCTCTTCTCTTCTCCTATCTTGGCTACAATGTCTGGGCAGTAAGAGGACGATGTTCAGAGATATTTAAGTGCAAAAATCAACCTGAAACTATAAAAGTGAGTGAGACAAGAATAGGAGTTTAAAAGTGATCCCAAACTGAGACTACTTCCTTGCTGGTATAAAACCGGGCAGACTCTAGAGATGCACCTGGCTGTTGTACACCAAGAAGTAGTCACATCACCTCTCTCCCCCTAAAACCACAAACTGTTCTCTTCAAGGCTAAAAAGAAACAAGGCTGGCTGCACCCCCCGTCACCAGTCTTAATGGTGAGCTAAGCTAATCCAGGTTCAACTGTTGCTCCATGTTTAACACACAGACACAAGTGTCGATCTTCTCACTCAGTCTCGGAAAGACATGAAATAGTGATAAAATGATGTGAGAATAACCGAGAGTTCCTATTATATTTAGTTGAATACATATTTACTGAGAATAAAGGAAGTGGTAAGCTGATCTTCCTGTGCTGCGTGACAGTGATACTCACCAGTATACATTACTCCATTGAGCTCCACTGACATGCTGATGCTGCTTGTGCCGTTGGTTGTGAGGTTCAGGGCCGAGTCCTGCCTGCCCTCTGTGAGGAAGACAAACCACAAAGTAGAGCTGTGTTAACAAAACTGTGGTTTTATTCAGTATACAGACTACAATGTGACTTTGTGACATCGAGTTGACTTCCCTCAGTGATCTGGAAACCAAAAGGGCAACTCAAGAGCTTGAATTTGCAGAAAACCTCCAAATGCACATTTCTCTGAAATCACCTGTATTATCAGTACTGAGAAACAGTTTGCGTGTTGTATCAGACAGATAGCAACCAAGATATACTTTGCTATAAGATCAAAGAGTCAGAAGGGAAAGTGGCAGAAGGGAATCCCCCGCTCAGACAAACACACACACATGTACTGTATGTTTGCACACTGCATCTATAAGCTAAACAGGTCAACCTATAGACCTGCTGTGGGTTACTTCCTCACTGTTGGGTGCTGTGGTTTGAGGTGAGATGACAGGAATGTCTTGAGACACTGTCAGGAAGAGGGAGAGTGTGTGAAATCCAGCTCGTGTAAATTCTGGGGTAAAACAATGAAATGTAAAATAGTGATGCCTACAGCAGATGTGATGTGGTAATACTGATATGCACTTTTTTATTTGTGGAGATTCTTATAATCTTTTGAGTCAGTGACAGATTATTTCGTGGAAGAATTTCCTCAGCTCACAGGAAACATCATGTCTGACTGGTTTTTTAGTTTCGCATATATCAGAAACAACGCTGTGCGTTCACTACCTTGGTTATTGATGCGGATGTTCATGGGTATCTGAGCGGTCATGGCCAGCAGGTTGTGTTGCAGCGCTCTCTGCAGCAGTCGTTGGTGCTCCTCGGCCGGCAACGCCATTTTCTTCTCTGGTGGCTCGCCGGCCTCCAGTTTGTCCCTCAGCTGCTCCAGAGCCGCCACCTGAGCCGCCATGGCTGCCTGAGCTGCTGCTGCCTGCACAGCAGCCACCGAATGCCCAGCCAGAGCTCCCGCTGGCAGACGAGCCACACCGAGCCCCGGCAGCGTCTGGCCTCCCTCCTCTTCTGGCCAGAAAGAGGAAGACATTTAGCTCAGATACAGCTGATTAAGATCTGTTAACTTAACTATAGCAACAACAGAGACGACAGCAAATGAATTTCTATTAAACGTACAGGATAAAGATTTGAGCATCCTACGCAAAAATACTAATCACCATCTCTGCTCTCTGGGAGTAAATATACTGTTTTAAAACTCAAAGTTTGGTAACGTCCTGACTTCTGACTTCACAGACGAACTATCTCCAGTCATGTAAAGGACTGATATATTTATTTGTTAATGATACAGGCAGGTTGTAATAATTTAAAGCACATTTTTTATCACAATTTTTAGCAATGTAAAAAAAAAAAGGGAGGACAAAATGAAAGTCTAGAGTCAGTTATTCAATGTTCTGACCACTCAAAATGACCGCTTTGATGCTTCCATGTCTTCTAACATCGACTCTATGTGATGTGCGCGCAGCATGATACACAAATCTCACCTTTCTTGATCTTCTGGATGGTGGTCAGCGAGGCCCCGTTGGTGCCCACTGTCAGGCCCACGCTGGCTGAGGGGAGCTTCGGCGAGGAGAGCATGGTGGGCGTCCCATTGGGCGAGTAGGTGAAGAGGGAGCTGCCAAAGCTCTGTCGTCGGCCCTCCCGCCGATTGCTGTCGATGGCTGCCTGGAGCTCGTTAGGGTTGCTCAGTGCCCTCTTATCACATTCGTATGGGTACAAGTACTTCATGTATCTGAGAGGATTACAATGTATTTAGGTTTTATTATAGGCCTGTTGGCACAGGGATGTTTTGAGCTTTAGCACCCTGCTGCTGCCAATTATTCCTAAAACTTCAATACAAAAACTTACCATTAAACCATTAATCAACTTAGTAAAAGGAGTATTCTGTGGATTTTACACATCAAAATTAGTAAATGTTAGTTGTTGTACCCACATGGTTCAATGCACTGTTTGTGGGTCGCTTTGAAGAAGATAGAAGCGTATGCTGAATAATGTAGTGCAATGTCATCAAGATTATCTCAGACTGTGCTTAAAGATGACACATTTTTTTAACAGAGATCAGAGTTGTAACAGAGTTTGACAGACTTTAACATTTACCAGGCAGGGAGGATCTAATGAAGATGCTATCGAGATACATTGTGGGAAGTGTAGGAGCTATTGTTTTTGAGTTTCACTCATGCTAGGGACAAGAAGTCCAGATATCATGGCCTCTGCCTCACACAAGCTTTCAAACTATATGAAAGTACAATACTAAATTGCTGTAGTTCCCCTTTAACACCTACTTAGCATTCCAAGTAGATCACTGGCAACAGTGAAACATGCCGGCTCTCGATCATACAAGATTTCAAGTGACGGACAAAAACTTGAAGCAATAGGAAAATTGAATAATGGCACAAAATTCTTGAAAATTCAGGTCTCATTCTCCCAAAAAGGATCTACGGTGCAGCTAATTAGGAGCGAGAACATGCTGCAATCTGAACCAACTACAGGAAGTGACTTCAAACACAAGGGTTAATTGGTCAAACGAAATGGTTGTTGACATCTGATAGCCAGCAGCACCACATGCTTGATCCTGCTGAGCAGAACAAACGGATTATGGGTATGAGGGCTGCGGCCGACTTAAGTTATAGAAATTCAAATCAGTTGTGTTATTGATTTCTATTCGGAGCAATAACAGTAATCCGAGCTGTCCACTAAAATAGCTACTTGCCAGTTTGGTTGACAGGCCCCTGTGGCTTGTAGCTTACAGTGAGAATCCAAACAAACCAAACACACGTGTAACTGAGTGACCGACTAAAGGAAAAACACAGGAGGAGGTGTGATCACACCCCTGTGTGTGTGTGTGTGTGTGTGTGTGTGTGTGTGTGTGTGTGTGTGTGTGTGTGTGTGTGTGTGTGTACTGACTGTGTGCGGAGGGTGAAGGCTGCACTGGTGATTGAGGTAGGCAGGTTGAGTCCCTTGGTGATCTCCCTCCATAGTTTCTTGTTGATGACCTCCACCAGGCCGCCCTTCTCTGTCACCAGCCTGTAGAGCATGTACAGATCCAGGACCTGCTTGGCCATGATGGGAATACGATTCACTGGGGTTCCTGTAAAAACACACACACACACACACACACACACACACACACACACACATACACAGAGGGGAAAGGTCAACACAGAGATAAAAAACACTGTCATGACAGGAGGCTTCCTTTCATGTCGACAGAGACATGCTTGCTGGGGTCTGACACATGTTTGAAAAGAGCCTAAAGCTGTTCAGGAGTTAGAATGAAGGTGTTGAGGTATGATGATTGTTTACTCACCACCCTGCACCCTACATGTTTGACATTTGCTTCACCTATTTTTATCCTTCAATGCACAATTAGACTTGAGGATGTTTGGATTTTCGTTTTTAAGTTTGAAAACGCACACAGCAAGGTTACGTCACTTAATAATTGTGATGGATCTTTTTATTTTGACCATTTGGAATTCAAGAGACACAAACATTTAAACATTTAGGGCATTAACATAAAGAACGCAAACTAGTATTTGTCTAACATTACTCATCCTGACAAAGCTGTTTTCATGTCTTCAAATGACACAAGTGTGAGTTAATGACAAAACAAGCATTAGACAAAATGCCTTGGGACAAGCCCTAATCAATTACCTCCAATTCTGTATTTATCTGTGTCAAAAGTCCTTTCCCCAGCAAGAAAAAGGCAAAGCCTTCAATAATCTTATCAAATTATACTCATTTAAACACAGAGTGGTCCCAAACAGAATCATCAGGCCCACGCTTCACATTAAATATGATCAATCCTAGATCTCCATATTAAGAGACGATGCCTCAGTTGTCGTTACGCCCTGCAGATGGCACTCTCACATTCTCAGACGGGGCTTGGCAGATCCGCCCGTAGCCAGTGGCTCTGACACTGTAAACATTTAGTACTGGTTTTTCAGTTGTGAGCACATGTCAGATGTCTCTCGTGTCAATCGTCAGCCCACTGATCTGATTATATCAGCCATGAATCATCTTGTCAAATTAACAAGACTGCTGAAAAAGATCTGAAATAAGCCGCTGGGCATGTGTGCACCGGATACATACAAATAAAATATTGCACAATCCTAAATGCTCCTAAGTATGAAGATGAGTTCTTCAGATGAAGAGAAATGGAATTTTTTTATTTGGCTCTGTTTGCAGTTTTGTGTGTTTGCATGCTGTGTGTGTCACCGGTATGAAGATCCTACATGATGGATGAGTCAGAGTGTGTGTGTGTGTGCAGGGCCATGTGGATAAGCAGCAGGATGGGAAGGTAAACCAATCCACTCCCAGGCATTGATACGATGTGTTCCTTCTCCTTATAGCCTGGGAACGACGAGGGGCTGCGCAACTATAAAGCAATCATCTCCGAACTGAATAAAGACCCCACCCATGTGAGTGAAAGATGAGTAGACGGTGCTGTGTCATATGTCACAGAGTCAACTATTAAGAGTCTCTGTGTGACGCTGGCTGGAGATAAAGCCAGGTGATATAATATGGACAGATAAGCGACTGAATGGATGTAGGTGTACTTTAATGAGCGGTACAGTGCACAAACACAGACAGGGACATACCTCTTTTTTGCATGAAGCTGAAGAGGTCATCCAGAAACTCTTTTCTCTTTGGGTCTCTATCCAGTTCATACAGCTGTAGAGAGGAAGACAGGAGACACATGAAGCAACAACTTATGATTTTATAAGAGATACAACAAATGTTTGACATCCAACATAACAATACCAAAGAAGAAGAGCAGGGTGTTCAGCTGAATATGTATATGACAGTCTCATCACTTTTACAGAAACCAGCCAGTTGCCCTCTGATCATAAGAAGAAATGACAGAAAGAGAAACTTAAAGTCTGGCTTGATCAGAACCTGATGTGGGCCCAGCTGCTGGCGGGGCCCCGGGCTCTGGAAAAGTTCGGTGAAAGTTAGCGGTAAAAGTGGGGCACCGACTCGGGGGAGTACAGTGAGGCCATTGAAGCCTGTGGTTGTTTTTCCAGTTTGCCAGTTTGACAGTGAAATATCTTGTTGGGGCTCTCCCTGTGTATGTGCCACACACTTGATGCTGACTGTTACCTATTCATAGATGAGGAAGCGGCTTCAGTATCACACTCCAGGGGTTCACAGTTCAATCCACAACCACATATCACACAGTATCTACGTGAGGTCATAGAGTTTCATAATCTGTTATTGAAAAGGGCAGGTCGTGAAACACAGGCAGTGTATTGTTACTACACAGACAACAGCCCGCAGCGAGCAGGCAGAGCCTTTTCATATATCATCACAAGAAAGCATTAACGTCACAGTACGTAACTAACCATCACATACTATAGCTGATTCCCTTAATGCTGAACATTCTCTGGTCCCAGCCTCTCAATATTGTGAGAGTTTGCGGCTTTGTTTTGTCTTGTGACATTAAGTTGAACATTTTGGGGTTTCGGGTTGTTGGTCGGATGAAACAAGCAACTTAAAGATGTCACTTTGGCCTTTAGCAGAGAAAATGAGATGGACATTTTTCACTGTTTTCTGATGAAAGTTCTATATACCAATGACCAGCAACGGGACAAGATTTTGGTATCAATAGCGTTCTGGATTCCATCTGTAGTCCAAGTAGTTTCACTTATCACGTTTGAGCTGCAGGTAAATAGTCTGTGCGGACAAAATGCAATCTCGGAACCTGTCGGCTATCGTCTGATGATGATGTCGTTTTGTTTTTATTTATCTGCTTGCATATGCAAATATCTGTTTACAGAGATAAACTGAAATGGCCAGCGCAGGGAGGAGGAGGTCTAAGCCGGATATTCACTTGCTACACCGGATCAGCCTGTAATATTGGCTGTTACCCCCAGAGGCTGATTATTTCCTCCATTTATTTATTCCTTCTACAAAAAAAGTGAAAAAATGGCCATCACAATTTCCCAAAGCCTGAAGTAACGTCTTCAAATAGTTTGTTTTGTCAGACCAACATTCCACAACAGAAAAATATTCAATGTTCTATCATACAAATACAGAGAGAAGCAGAAAATCTTCACACAGGAGAATGTGGAACTGTAGAACATTTGACATTTCTGTTAAAAAAGGACTAAAATCAAACATCTGCTAAAACCCAAACACGGAGTCTACTGCATGCTCATTTGAGTGAAAACAAATTCCAACTAGCTTGCTTACCACTGAACTACTCTGCCACCACATCATCAAGTGAAGGTGAATAAAACACCAAACTGCAGCCACTCACTAAAGGATTTCTACGTTTGCTTTAAAGGACCCGGCCAGAGAAAGTGAAAATGAAAGGCTTGTATGATTGGTGACAGTAGAGGCCCCTTACCACGAACAGACTGCCCCTCATTGTGGCATTCAGCCCTCATTAGTGACACCAAGCTGCCCATGAGATCTTATAATCTAGCGGGCAGGGGGAACAGAGGGGTGGGGACTGCAGAGGGTTGAGGTGGGGGATGCCGGCTAATGTACAGGCCTGCTGGAGGCAAGGGGGAGTTTTAATTACAGGATGCATGCATTTTGTGAAGTGCGGCACCGTAAATCTTGGAAATTACCCCCCAACTCCCATCCCCCCATGTTCCTTTAATTGTTCTCCACCCCCCTTTCGTTCTTTCTCTCTCTCTGTCCTGATCACACAAACAAATATTTCCCTGGCATAGTGGGAGCGCTGTCACATGGAAACAAGCAGCTAACGGTCAGATCCCAGGCTTCACTGCAGATGTTGCACCACGGCATGAACAAAAAAAAAAAATGCAGTTCAACTACTTTTCCGACCATAACAACAGCAACACTACGCACATCTGAATGAATTATTAAAGCTGGAGGTTTTCATGTTATGTTTGCTCGTTTGAAAACACGTAACTGCAGCGTAACAGTGCTGAAATGTGTCGACTGGTTTCACTGTTTCCCAGCCAACTGATGGAGCCGATGAGGACAGTGAAGTGTGAACAGTGTTAACACGCTCACAGTATCCCTCTCACTGACGCGTATCCAGTTTCAAGTCTCATTCAGTATTTGCTGTTAACACGGACATGGACACGGTATCCTGTTTCTAATATTTAATTTTACGTTTGAAGGTTCACCTCCAAAAACTGCTATAAATGTCGGTATTTGGGATACAGAGATGCCATTCCCTGGTGATATGCACCTCACTTCAGCACATAGACGCATTTTTATATTTTGCCCAGGCTTGCCCAATCTATATGATGTTTAGATGTACTGCAATTATCTTTAAAGGGAGTGTTGGAGATAAAATAATGAAACGGAATGGCATTCAGCTTGTGGTGCTCAAAGTGCCTCACAAATACATTTGAAAAACTCGACAGCAATGTCTCTTTCCAGAAATCATGACCCGGTTACTCATGATAATCCACACACCTTGTTGTGAGGGGCTTCACGTAGGAACTATTTTTTTTCTACCGAACTACAGCCACCAACCGATTCACCGTTAAGAGGGAAGCGTACATCGACTGCTACCTGAAATTGCTCACAACAAGGCACTTGTAGCACCACAAGTCGAGTGTCATCTAGTTCTATTACGTTTGAGAAAAGGCAGACATCTCCACAGCCACTATCTCCAACAATCCGAAACTCACACCCAAAAAAATCTAGACTGATAAATAGCTCTACAGGTAAGAGAGAAAAAAAAAATTTTTGATTTTGGGGTGAACTGTCCCTTTAAGTAATACAATTAACACCTGAAATGGGAAATTGCCTCTTAAATATCATTTTCTAATCACCTTCCCTAATTTACACACCTGTATCGATTCACGACTGATTTGCAATTTCACACATACTGCAATTAAACTGCTGAATGTCGCATGCTCTGGCATCTCAATCTGCTCATGTCTACATGTGTAATGACGACAGCTTGAAGCAAAGTAATTGTGACAACATCTGCCAGAAGGTAAACCACGTTAGCACCACGACATACTGGTTGGGTATGTGGAAGTAAACTCATGCTGTAACATGCTTTAGAGGCTCAAGTGTGCTCTGTAGTGAAACCAGTTTCATCCCAATATTGTTTCATTTAGAGCGGAGTTTCATGTAACATAGACACTGACACAAACTGACATCTTGATGAAACTCCATTATGTAAAAGAACAGGTGGGAAATAACAGGATATGTGCTTTCAAAGGAAGGAAAGTTAAAAGAAAAAAGAAAAAAGCAGGGTTTGTCCAGTCGCCGCAAATGTACACATCACTCTTCCTACAGTACGTTCACTATAAAACATGTTAATCTGCGGCTCAGACAGAAGCTGCTAATGGACTAGCTGCTTTATGGAGAGCTATACAGTTGCTGCTATGAGTCAGGGGTTTGGAGGCTGCACAGGTGACATCATCAGAGTGGGATACCTGGTCGACTGAAGCCAGCCAATCAGGATCCTGTCCAACCGGCACGACCGCTGCCACCCCTCATTAAATCTTTTCTGTCTGTGTGTCTTTTTTTCCTCTGTGGATCTGTCTCCTCTGCGTGTTTTTACTTTCTGTCTTTCAAACTCTTCGACTGTTTTCCCAGTCTCATCATCTGTCCCTCAAATTCAATCAGCTTCTGTTCGTCTCTTCACTCTCTGAGCTCCACGTATCTAACCCTAATGTACGTTATAACTCCCCTGCTGCCACCACACACACACACACACACACACACACACACAACCTTTATCATGCCGAGGTGGGTGTGGGTGCTGTATGCTTATAGGTTTTCATGTCTATAGTATGTGCACAGGGGCAGGGGCCCCTGCAGGAATAAAGCTCTGCTATTCAGATAAACGAAAGAAACAAGATAAACGACTAGAAACTGGGCCAACTGGTAACGCTGGGAGCCAGTTAACGCCCCTTCACTAAATCCACCGCAACAACAAAAAAAAAAGCCCATTAAAACAACAGAGCTGAAAAGAAGACTTCAAAAATGCAGGATTTTTTCAGTAACTTTCTCCACACTTTAAAACCACTAATGCGGCCATGATAACAGATTCTACAGATCATGTGTTGTAGCAAACTTAACGGTGACAAACAAATGGTGACAGTGAACCAAATGCTGTCTGATGAGCTGCTGAAGTGACAAGACGTCAGACTTCACAGCCACATTTGAACAAGTGTTTAGTGTTTGACTGTTGTCTGATAGTTTCCCATCCTGGCTGTGTATGTAGGTCAGCGACAGCCTCCCTGCAGATAAATTATAAACAGACCAGAAAACAAAGTGGTTTTATACTGCAAATAATCAGTAACCAAAGAGCAGCCTGTTGCTACAGCTCTGCAGCCATCAAAGGGATGGTGGTAGATGATACTGTAAAAGAGGAGGGGGGGTCCAACGTGTGTGTGAGGGGGGGAGGGGTTCACTTCGCCTTTAATGCAAATGGCAGTTAGCGAGCCAGCAGCACACAAGTGTCACATAGCACATAATAGATGCTTTGCAACTGAAAACCAAAACTGAGAGGAGAGCGGGGTATCGTCTACATGCTCCTTTACACCTGCCAATCACCTTGAGGTGAGGGCTGACACACACAAACATGTACACGCAAACACACTCAGGGTCAAAATTTACAGAGAAAGGTTATGATAGAAACTCAGCTTCCCCCCTTTCATTCACTTATTCTTTTAAATGTTTGACCAAAATTCTGTTGCTTTGAAAGTAATTTTTCAGGTAAGACGGGCTTCTCAGAGGAAGTGCGATGCGCGCAGAGCACGCTAACGCACATACATGCAGTGGGTTACACGCTGATCGTCATACAGACTGAGAGAGTGAGAGAGTGAGCAGTAAAGGCTGTAATCACAAATTTCAACATGTTAACATGTGTGAATTCTCAGAACCACACAGCACTGTTACAGAGCAAACCGTAAAACTACAGTGATAGTGTTTATGCAAACTAAGCCCTTTACGCAAGTATCAGCAATAATATATCATTTCGATATCACGAGCATCAGCTGCATTTTGATTTCTTTGGCTCAGTTCCAGTGGTTGTCTGTGCAGAAGTCTGAGATAATATGAGGGTTCAACTCCTTCTTTAATATAGTTAATAATGCCTATTTTTTTTTAAAATTTCCAATACAGAAATAAGTGGCTCTGTTTGGTTGCAGGCAGCTACAGAACAGACTCAAGATGCTAGTTTTATTTAGGCCTGCTTGAGTACAACAAAAATCATACACATGATTATTTGGTGAACATTGAGATGATGATGACTCAATAGACTGTGGAGACATCATGCATTTAGAAAAAAAAACTATGATTAAAAAATATATAATTCAGCTAAAATACAGGCTGGAGGTGAACTAAACTTGCCACAGCCTGTCTGAGACTGACTCTGGGCTTTTAGGGAGGGGCAACAGAGCACCACTGCTAAGGAAAGAGGTGCGCTGGATTTATAGCACAAGACAAAACAAGAGCATTATTGTGAAATGGAATGCGGCACAATCACCGTTTTATCTCGGTTATCTTGTTTCATAATCGTGGGAAAAAAGTGTGATTGAAAATACAATTTAATTCAATTAAATTCATCTTTTATCAAGGTGGAGAGTGATAACCCTGAGGTGCGTTTAATCCTCCCCTTTACACACTATGTGTTTTATTTAATGGGCGCCTCTGTGTGTGTCTGTGGTTATACACAGCAGAAACCAAGTATTCACTGAGACCAAATCCCTTTAACCCAATAGCTATGGACCAGTTTCACAACTTTATATTATTCCAAGTACTTGAGTTGTTTCTTTCCATGAAGGAGATTAGTATGAACTTGTTTTCTACATGTCGTGTTGCCTGATTTCAACGGAAAAACGCTGGTGTCTCTTTTATGCAGGGTTGCTGCGTGTTACACTTTAAGTACAATATCAAATTAACCCTGCTACGACAATGAGTGGTGGCCTCTCACAGAGCTGATCTGTAAACATGAGCTGAAGAGAACGTAAAATGTAAACACACACACATACACACACATATATGTATATATGGCAGTGGGGGAAGGGAATGTATGGCTAGCAGGGAGAGGGGCTGGGGTCTTCATACAGCTCGTGAACACATGATCAGCCATATTCAAACACAGCATTGTTCCAGGTCAAACGCCTTTTATGAGTGTCGTTAATGAACCAAAGCAAACACAACCACCAGCACAGCTTCACTTAAGGACTCCCACAAATCATAGCATATTCTTTATTCCCACAATGCAATGCCCCGCCTTTGTTCCTGAGGTGACAGATAATAAGATTCTCGTGTCAGACACTGATAAATATCTCTGTTTAATGTTTAGGAAAATGTGCTGTGGGTGAAACAAAACTAGCGGAGATCTCCACTGGATACCAGGTGACATCAAAACTAAATTGGAATCTATTGAAAGTGGTTCCTCAGCTTTGCGCTTAGTTTGGCCTCAGTAAAAACACAGTTTCTTCTGTGTATTTCAGCGAGTGGGGTCAGCCTATAATTCAGTTTTACTGCAATGAAGCTTTTATCTGATTACCTTCTTCACAGTGGTCATAAACAGAGCAGGCAGCACTATTTTCGGCACAAGACACAGTAGTCACATTTCTTTTTTTCCATCAAAAGATGCAGGCCAAAGTCACGAGATGCAGTAACACCCAATTTACGAAACACAGGACATAGTGTACTGCAGCAGGACAGAGGTGGAGAGCTTGGATTTTGTTTTTATCTGATCACTGTTTGGAGATTGGACTCTTCAAGATAACCAACTAGCAGGTTTTGCTGAGAAATGAAAAGCCTCACAAAGCAGGAGAACTGAAATCCATTGTGACAACATTCGAGTGCTTCTGCAAACGGGAACATTTTCTAGAAAAGAAGTCAAAACACAGATGTACAGTAAGTCTTCATTTCCTGCTACAGTGAATACTTAGAGACCAAGCCAGCCTCTGACTGGAAACCAGATATTACAACTTCACTGATTTCTTCATCTGTCTGTTCTGCTTGACAACTAAACAAAAAAAGAATCAGATTCAAGAAGTGACAAGCCCGTGTTCTTGTTTTGCTTTTTCTTTTGTTGCTCAGGATTGTTTTGCTGCTGTTTGCATGACACCTCTTAGAGATCATCTGTTGAATCAAACAAAGCAGAGCTCTGACATCCCCTTCCTTTGTTCGGACGTGGAAAGAGTTACATTTGTTATTTGTGCCTTTTCTTTGTCGAGTCATGTTGGTCATCCCTACTCATCACTAGGTAGTGAGTGTTAGTGCTTAAAACTTTACAGCGCCGTTGAAATTAGCTTCTGGTTGTGTGTTTTGCATTTCACGTTTTGGCACTAGTACCTAAGAATCAAAGTACCTTTACATTAGGGCCAGGTATTGTTTAAAAATTATGGTACCAGTGCCATTACCAGTACCCTCAAAGTGATACTGATAACAAGAGTGCTTAATTCTATACATTTTTTCCACCTTCATTTGATACCCATCATGTGAATGGAAGCATTGAGTTGCGTAAACTGCCACCAGACACCACAGGTGTGTCCTATAGCCATGCTTTTGAACGTTTTGGGGGCATTTTAATTCCGGCTCTGGAATTCTCTTCCACCCGAAATAAGGAACATCAGTACACTATCACAATTCAAGTCCAGACTCAAAACACACCTGTTTAAGATCGCCTTTTCCCTTCACTAACCCCATTTCCTGTCCACATCTAACTGTTTTTACTCGTGTGTACTTTTTGTGATTTTCTTTTGTAATCTTATTTTAAATTATTTTAATTGATTTTATTGTGTACTGTGCACTGTCTTGTATCCATTGTAAGGTGTCCTTGAGTGACAGAAAGGCGCCTAAGAAATAAAATGTAATATTATTATTATTATTATTTTGGCATGCTGAACTGCAAAACCCTCTCAAATAAACTTTGATCAATCTCACCTAGGCGGCATCCTCCAGGGCTGAAAAGTGAAACCAACACAGTTTGAACTGCAGTTCTTTAAATGGCCACATGAGGCTGGCTCCAGAAACCAGTCAATCACCGTAGACCCCCATGTTAAAATGGCCAACTCAACAGCAGAAATAAACATGTTTACAGCCTGGTACAAACACGGGTTTGGTCTCTATAGATAATTTCCCCCTTCATGACAACTGTATGGGGGTTGAATTTCTATATAACCCATCCATTTACATTTAAAGTTTATGCATAATTAAGGGCAGGCCGCTTTGAGTGACAGGCTGTCTGCTGATAATGTCCTCGGCTTTTCAGTCAGATGCACCCCTCACTCCTCCACAGCGCCAATCTCTCACCCAAATATGGTCATATGGACACTTTGGTCACTGGATCCACAAAACCAAGATGGCGACGGCCAAAATGCCAAACTTGAGACTTCAAAATGGGAGTCCACAAACCAATGGGTGACGTCACAGCAGCCACGTCCATTGCTTTAACAGTCTATGATCTCACCACACCACACACTGAATGGGTTGTAGCTGCTGTAGTAGTGAGCACACATTGACTTGAAGAATGTTTGCACTGACTGGCTGCGAGCAAAACCATACAAAAAGTCATTTTTCTAGATACTGGTAGAAAATGTATTTAATGCAGGTATTGTTTGACTGAAGAGGTTTCGATACAACTTGGTAATGCATTATTTCAGTCAGTACCTTAAAAGGTATTGAGTTAACCGATATTCAGCCCTAGTTTACATACATTGAAGTAACCAGGTTACTCAGAGAAACCAGTTTATGGAGGTAATTCAAGAGAAAGGGCTTTTTTCTGGGAGTGACATTTAGCCTCCATCGATTTATCAGGGAGAGATCCATTGTAAAACAAATAGAAAGAAGTTTTTACCCATGGTGATGGAAAATGGACATGAATGTAATGCAGCCACAAGAGAAGTCAAGACAGACGAGTAAACCATCTTTTCCTTCTGAGCCTTCTTTGATTGAAAGCAGCATATTTCACACGGCTTTTTCTAAAGGCTGCCAAGAGCCAATCCAGGAAATGTCAGAAAAACTGCAAACTGAAACAGACAAGGACACATGGCTAAGATCAAAAAAACACTTCATCACAAAGTAACTCCTGGAACCTGTTCAGCATGGCTGACAGCTGAGATCTAACAGCGTAAAAACGATCAAAGATATACTATAAGGGCCAAATTAGCCAACACTCAATGTCAGTATGCAAATTAAATTCTTCCTTGCACTTCTCAATGTTCATCTGGAAAATAACTTAATCCAGTCAGTTGACAGAGCTGACAGCAGAGTGACAGAAACTGTACCGACATGTCTGCGTATACTGACATTAAAATGAATGTCTTTGTCTCCTCTGCTCTCCGCCCTGCCCATCCCCCCCACATGCACACAATTAACAGCAACAATAGAGCCTTCCAATTGCAGAGGCATTGAACGCTGTTTTATTGACTGGCAGGATCAAACACATCATAATCCTAACTGACCAGATGACCTCGTAAAATCACCTCCATCGACTGAGGATGAGGAGCTAACGGCCTGCTGTGACAAACAACGCTGCCGTGGTTGGCTGAATCTACCGTCACCTTATCTACTGCAGTCACATTTACCCTGAAAATGAAATAAAGTGATAAGCGTGGGTAGAATATACACAGGCAGTTTTCATAACTGCTGAATAAAACCACATATCTTAATGGGTCAACTGTGACAGAAAACACAGGATGTCTATGAGCTGTGAGATTAACCCTATCCTGGTTTGTTCATGAAGTTTCTCAGTTTGGTTTCCACTCTGAGTTGGACAGAAAACATCAAGTTTTAACCCCCGTTCTGCCAACATATCGGTTGGTTTTGTAATTAATGTCATCTGACAAGAAAGAACCCAAATGCTTATTATTACTTAAGGAAAGTTATAGTCAATTTACATACTGTTTAAAAGGAAAATATGTATTTTTCTTTAATACAAATTGCAGCTTTAATCCTGAGTACAATCGACATTTGTCAGTGAAAGTTTATTTATCATCCTTTTGTCCTGGTATCCTTTAGTTTCCGGTCATTTCAAATCAACACAATTTGTGTTATATTTATATGGTGAAACCATCCACAATCATTTTGACTCCACTATAAAATGACTGAAATAAACCCACAGTCGTTAAAACATCTTCGTCTTTCAACACAAAAGTAGACAGAGACCTTGATGTCATTAAACCACCTGTCAAATAAAGGTTTAATTAAAGTAATTCAAATAGACCTTTTTTGATTTGTACATAATGTCAAATAATTGGTGTTTAAATAGAGATATGAACATTACAAGCCACAGGCAGTTATAGCACACAGTTTGGCTCATGCTATGCTCAGGGCATACTGGCATGTGATAGCAGGAGCAAACATTGGCTACCTTCCTGTCTGTATTTTCTGTATTTCGGAAGCAAAGGCAACACCTTGTACAAGCAGTGGTATCGAGTACTTTTTCCAGCCGAGGAGCCCAATAAATTAGTACTTTTAATTGGAGTGATAGAACAAAGCATGAGGCTCTAAATATATTTTGCTATAAAATGACTTTTGTGTACAATTCCTTTTTATTTCCCAACACTATGATTTCCCTGATGCTGAAATACGCCTCTGGAAATTCAATGATGCCATAGAAATTAAATTATCTTTGTGGACATGGTTTCTTTATGGTGTGAGAAGTTGTAAGTCAGTCTGCAGGGCTTTGTCAAAGGATTTTTATGCTCGGCTTCTGCCGGATATAACTGGATGAACAGTATCCCCTGCTGACACGAGACAAAGGTGTAAAACCAGTTGACAGAGACAGGACATGAAACCAGAATGAGCACTATCCCACGCTAACATACTGCACGCCATTCCTGCCAGCTACCATCAGCTGCCATGGCTTGCAGATTTGGATAAGAATCAGAAATAGCAGCCAGCTTTCTCAGGGCCCTGGAGAGTCTGATGTATGTAGCTGTGAGCAATCTCTTGTAACCGCACTGCTAATGAGTAGTATCACGATGATGGATACCCAAACTGGGCAGGGCAGGGCTAAACAGACTGAAGGAGGGGAAGTGGGTGTAACAGCAATTTACAATTATAAACCAGCGTGTTGAAAGAGAGCTACCAAATAACTGATGCTGCACTCAGCGTCGTCTGGTTCAATGTAATTTCCCTTTACAAATATCTTTACATAAGATGTATATCTGTAAATGAAACTTCCTCTCAAAATGGTTGAAAGCTATGACCTAGATACACATCTAATGAGCGTTTGCGTAAAAGCTGAAGGTATTTATTCAGCGCCAGCACAGATGCAGTGATAACGTTTCTGTCTGAAAGCAGAAAGATGGACACAGAGATAGAAAGGTAGCTGAAAGTTCAGGAGAAGGTCTGTTGCAGTGCTTGTATACAAACAGGATGAAGACCTGTCAGACTACGTTCATGTTACAAGCAAACGTGGCCCAGGTCTGATTATTTTTGCTCTCATGTGACACAGATCTGATCCTTTCAGAGTCGTGTGGACACAGAAATACTATTTTTTCCAAACAGGTCTGAGTCAATTTCATAATCCTGAAGCCTAAACAGTAAGGACAGCCCTGTATCCTGAACACAAACAACAGATGATATTATTCTGCATAATAATTAGCCACGTGCTTCGGTTGCCATTTGAGAAACGTCAGTGGGCAGCCCCCTCCCCAGCCCCCTCCTCAACATGACAAATTCATCTGACTCAGCAAATCATTCGGAAGATGAAAGTTTACACCCCTGTGTTATTGATTTTTTTCTCAGATTCCTCACGTGATGTTTTTTTGTTGTTTCATGCTTGTGTGTGTGTGTGTGTGTGTTTGTGTGACGTTATTGGTTATATGTGAGGTGTTTCAGGGAGGGGCTCCATTCATATTGATGTCAGATGTGGGGCACCTCAAACATGGTCATGGACAGTCTGGGCAGAAAGATCAGATCTGGGGCAATAATCTGAATTGAGCATTAAGCCTTGTAATGTGAACGTAGCCTAAGAGAAATTTAATCTGTCCAGGTAAGACTAAAAAGGGCCACTGTGCTATGCTGAGGCCTCCCAGTATGAAGCACCTCGCTGTGCAGAGGGGACAACACGTGGCTAGGTGCTTGCACCGTCAATCAGAGTGATGGATGTGCAGGGCAATGAGTTTAATGGTCGACGACGGTGGCCTTAAAAACATATCTGGCCCCATGGAGGGCAGATATCTGTCCGTGTGGCTCATCAGGGATTGAGATGTCGTGGCCACGTGGCAAAGCCTGCCCTAATCAATAAGTGAGTGGAATGCAGTTTGACCTCAAGCTACCCCCTGGATTTGTCCTCTACTTGCAGTCTTTAAATTCTGATGTGGGACTTCTGGCAGCACAAACCCTGAGAAAAACAACTTATATGAAACTTGAATGTGCCCTGTCAAGTTTTTCTGTTAAAAAAAAAAAAAAAGTTAAGTTTAAAGGCTCTCACATACTTTCTGCATTGAATGTCTGCAGACAGCTGTAGTCACGCGGATGCAAACGCGGTTCTATTCATAGCACAATTGAGGGTCCACGTCAGCCCCCAGCAGCGAACAGGGGGGCTGGGAGGTGAGCTTAAAACTTAACTTCACTGTGGTAAGGTGGCTGCGGCTGGCCTGATTGCAGTGTTTTGGATTGGACTGGGGTTTGAAACGAGATTGAAGCGTGCAGTTGGTGCTGCATGCAGACGTCGGCATACGGGTCAGTGTGGACACTTGTAGACATAGGTGGGTGACAATATTTATGTCATGTGGACCAAAGTGGACGCTCGCGGACAAGCCAATGCCGAAACCTATGAATCTACCCTACAGCTCACTGTTTCCCATCAAAGTGTGTTTATTCTTCAGGCCTAATAAACGTGTTGAATGCTGTTTCTGAGTTGAACACACAGTTTATACCCATGACTGCCTGCTTGCAAACATGCATACAAAGAGTGTAGATGCTTACATCGTGATTGTGATTGTGCACGAGCAAGAGACACAGTAACAAAATGAGGGCCCACAAGTCAGAACTCAAAAACGTGACAAGACACTGTTAAACCTGAAATATGTCATTTGCAAGATGTCAAATTAGCAAACTCCAATTTACCTGAGACAGTAATCCCATTAAAATAAGTGTTTCACTGCTGAAAAGATGGTCTTTTCATAAAACTGGGCTGTGTATGCCTGTACTTTTGAAATTGGTGATACATGACCAGAGAAAAAGGACTGAGGAATCTGCTTTTGTCCAAGAGGTAGAAAACCTTCAACTATTAGAATCCACTGTGCCACGCCAGACCAATAAACGCTCCCGCTGGTGGATCACAGAATGCAAGCTTGTCTGTTTTCCACAGGGGCAGCTCTATCTCTCTTAATCCACTTCTAGACTCTTTGTGTCCTTGGTCTCCGCCTAAGAAAATGCAGAAGTACAATCGGTGGTTCGAGCAACAGACCTAGAGCCAACAATTTGAGCTGCGAGATGAGCAAGGAGATCTGGACACTGGTAAGATGGAGAGGAGTTTACCACAGGTTATTTACACATACTGCCCACATTTTTTGTGACACAAACCAGGTTAAAAATCTGGGAAGCATCCTTTTAGGTCCAACCTCCAGTTCTCATATGGAAACAACGTGCAGCAAACAAAACTGTCTTGACACGTTTCATGTCTTTCAGAGAAAATACTCCTTTTTGCAGAAAATCTTGACTCATTTTAGCAGGTAATCATTTCAGACTAAGTACTGTCAATGAGCAAGCATGCATACTTGCAGGATCCTGGAATTGGCACTCATCTAAATGGTATGCAGCCATTATCAATGTTATTAGTTAGGCCTGTGGCTTTCTTGCTGTGACATGTCAAAGTAAATGCAGTGGAAAGGGTCTATTATCACTTCATACTGGTGTGAAATGGAGGTTAAGAATCACTATCTGCATCTGTATTGTGAACAACGCCATGCCCACACAACTGAGGAATTTCAGCTATTATCATACAGACAGGGCAGCGAGTGTTGTCACAGGGGTCAGATGTGATTATGGATCAACGCGCTCGCAGGGTCTTTTATGATACAGTGTCAGAGAAGGGGGCAGCTGCTCTGCATAATGTTTGAGCTATTGACCGCGGAGACGTGCTTCAGACCTTGAGAACGTACAGCAAAATGTCTGACCTATTTCTTAATTGATTCTTTCAAGACTGAATGCTTTCAAAGCACGCTGCCTTTTAGAAGCATCTGAAGGCGACCACACACATGCACCGCTTTTGTTCAAATGTATGCCATCCGCTAGCATTCATGAAAAGATGTCTCTTAAGGGTTTTGTTTGCTGACAACTCCAACCATTCAGTGCAGCTCTATTTCTGAGCTCACGCTAAGACACAGGGATACAGTACAGAGTTCCTTATACGGGGACGAAAAGGGGAAAGAAAGAGATAAACCAGCACTCACATATTTTCTTTAGAAAGGAAGAAGAGAGAGATTAAAAATAAGATTCACACACAACAGTGGCAAAGACAATGAAGGATTTATGCAAGGCTCAAAAAAAATAATTTCCTCATATGATCACACTGAAGTCAGAAGGAAGCTCGAGGGAGAAAACACACAAGTGACCCAGCGGCCAAAATAAAATCTATACTGTATAACACAACAGCCAGAGAAAAAGACAGGACGAAGGAGCTAGCCTCAGCCTTTATGCAATCTTTGTTTACATTCCTGCTCCAACCCCCCTCTCCTCCTCCGTATTGAGCGCCTGCCAATTTCCAGAATCCCCATGGCTGTACAGTTTCTGACATCAGCTCCGTGCTGCGCGTTGGACACGATTATAATGCTCTGCAGAGCCTCACAGTCAAAACGAGCATGTACAACACACTCTACTTGGCAGTGGTTCAAAGCCCAACGCCAACTGATTTTTCTCTCTGCTCCCTCAGTCACACCTACTCTTTCCCCTCCCGTGCTGCTCCTCCACCACTCAACAGGAAGACTTTTAGAGGTCTTCCCATGCTGCAGCAACCTTTGTTTTTGGCCTTTTGTTCTCCTGACATGAACAGGGCCCATTAACCTCTTGTTTTCTTTTTGTTAAACACAGATCACTGCACGCAAAGGTTTCGCCACGGGCACAACATAATACATTAAATGAAAACTCCCTTGTGCTGATTAATTAAACCCCTGCAGACTCCGCTGGAAAAAAGCGTTTGCAGCTGATCAAATAGTTTGTTGCTCTGGAGTTTATGTACTCTGAAATAACAAGTTAAATCCAAGTTAATGGATTGGAGAAAAAACAAAGTGTAGTGAATAAAATGTTGCATGAGTAACTACCAAGTTGTGCAAAGACATAACTTTATAATTATTAAGCATGTTGGAGTTAGCTATTCATTAACAGCAAAAAAGGCCAGTGGATCAAGGGATGAAGGACAACAAGCTGTCAATTAAATGGAAAACAATGTATTAATTGCGTGATTGTGACAACCTGTCAACACCATATTGTAGAGAAACAGTAATGTTAGATGTGAGACGTGTTCGGAAAGCTCATATCTGTTAATTAAAGGCAGCTCTTTCTCTCTCTACATTCATTACGTTCATATAAAAATGCAAAAACAACACGATCCGTCCTATTCATACAACCCGAGGGGGGATCAAAAGGCCTGTACGAGACTACGCAGGAATATAAACCCGACAAGCACTTATCAGACAGCTGTATCAGCAGAAACCTGACGGGCAATCCCAATAAGTGTCGCTCCCAATTGGCTCTCATTCGAGCTACACACTTCCTGTAGTCACTAACAGCCCCCTTCCCCCACTCCCAGTGAGTGTGTGTGTGTGTGTGTGTGTGTGTGTGTGAGCAATTTAATGTTTAATGCCAACTCCCCTCCATTCGCCCTGATCATGGTGAGTGCCATGAATTTTTAAAGACATCCCTACTTTACTGTCCATCTGGGCTCCATCTGCCCAGCTGCTGGTGTTTAAAGCAGACAGAGACACAAGAGAGGAGACTTCAAAGGCTCTACGTGGCCTTTGGACGAATTCTGGCCTGAGGAGGATATTGTTTATAAAGGGGGCAGGGGAGTAGGGGAGTTACGTGAACCGTAGCATTGACGACACATTAATGAAACCAGATTGTAATCGTACATCTGTAGATATTTTGTGGAGCTTCTCAGGAGCCAAAGAACTACAGTGTCTCTGGGAACACATTAGCTAACTGACAAAAGCCTTGCTGTCACCAAGCAGTCCGGTCCAGTTCAGCTCAGCTCACATAAGAGCAGTTATTTCTGTGTTTCCATCGTCAATGGATGGTAGCAATACAACGTTTTTTTGTCACCCCTCTATTGGGGTACCTAGCACACCGATCCAATGGTGGACCTAGAAACAGTCCGTCGACTGGTCAATAGAGAATCGCAACTCTTGCTCGGACTACAATGGACTGTAACCAATGTTCCTGTGGTAGCAAGTTTGCATACATTAGTCAACTATAATTATAAAATAAAACAATGTCCTGCTGCCTTTTCATCTTTACTAGCAGTAAGCAAATACACACTGAGAAAAAAAAAATTTATTCACCGGGCAACTTTTAAGGTGGAGTGATTTCCTCCATATTGACGTCATGAATTAATCAACACACCTTAAATTTCAACATAATGTTTTTATTGGCTCTTTTGCATGACATACACTTTAGTGATTGATTGGATGTTCAAGCGCTTAAAAAATGTGCATAAATTTCGACCAGATTACGTGAACTGTAACTATTCTATTTCCTCACTTGGAGAAAAAATGTGGTGGAGCATTGTTCATGTGCACTCCGGCAGCACTGCTTCCCTGCTCTGCATTAAACACTCCAGCCTGCTTCTTTTTTTGTGCTGAAAATGTCACGCAACCCCATCCATGGACAATCAGTGAGGTGCAGATGTTTCTCTCCATTGTCAGTGAGGAGGATATACAGCGAGATCGGGATGGAGCAGTGACATGGCTAACAACCCAGCCTACATAACAAGAGTACTGCTGTGGTGGACACGCTAAACAGATCTATGGTTTCAGTAGATGTCCATACAGCCTACCGAAAGTGTTTGGTGGAAATGCGTCTCTACATGAAACATGACAATATAAATTCTAATGTTCTCATTTCTTTTTCGCTTAGATTCATAATGTTGGGAGTCCAGCAGCTAGCCAACAAGTTTATAGCTCTTGGCTAACTCATAACAGGACAAGTTTACCAAGGAAAGTAAGGCTGACTAGCAAACATTGCTACCGTAGTTCATGCGCAGAACTTCCCACAACACATGCATTTTCGTAAGCGTGTGTTTGATCTCTGCTCGTGCATTCCACTGAGACGAGTTCAATCGCATGCTCTTGCCCAGGCACACTACTTGTGCTTGTGTGACACTGTTTATGCGGGAGTGTTTTAAATTGTTTAGTTTTAGCAAAATGAACGGGTTTAGGAAGTACTGAGAGAGAGAGTTTGCAAATGGATGATTTGACATACTTTTGCTGTTGTTAGACGCAGCCCCCTTCACTTCAATTGATCAAAAATGTTCTCCATTTTTGGATTCTTTGCTCACTTGAGGCATGCAACAAAAAGTTTTCTTCACAAATTCAATGTAACACGTGCAGAGTAACTGATATACATATGGTCATTTTGTGAGCGAAGTATCCCTTTAATTTTAAAAGGAGCATTAATGTTTCCTGGGAATTAAAAGTACAAGAGTGATACTGATATGGATATTTAATGGGGCAGATGTATGAGGGAGAACTCAAGGGTTGCAGCAACTGAAATGACTCCTCTGAAATGGCACTCCACCAGCAACGCAAATAAGTTTTGATTTCAAAATAAACATATCCAACAATGCTGGCATAATTTGATATCTGCTTGAATCCTTTATTTAATGCAACCGCACCCTGCCACAGCCATTTATGACACCCCGGCCAAAGTGCCTTGAATATTTCAATCAATTCACTTAAAAACCGCAGCGCCTCCTGGCTTGATTTAGTCTGACCTTTCAGTTCGAGAGCGGGGAGAGAGAGGAAGGTGGCTGGCTGATCCACCAGGAATGCAGGTCGGGCCTTGGCTGATATATCTTAACCACACACACACAGCCTGGGGGCAAAACCTCACCTAAAAGTGGGGTTTGTGTGCATGCTTCATCACCTACATGGCAACTTGGAACTAGACAGGTGTGAAGAACTGATATTCAAGGACTTTCACTGAACCTAATTTATCAGACTTATTTTACTGGTCTGATTAAACCGGATTCATGAGTTATAAGCCTGGTGTGGTTTGCACCTCTACCAACTGTTAAAACGTCCTGTTCACTTTTCTAATTGACATTTTCCCATCTAAATTATTGAATCCCCTCCCACATGAGTAAGGGGTTTCTCTTTTGAATTTCCTCTCCCAAAGCTTTTCAAAGTCTTTCCATAAGGTAAGTTATATTTCTTAATAGAGACGTTTACCCTGGACTGGTTAATGAATCGTTGCTGTTGTGATGCCCATAGTGACACTGTGCGTGATACTGGGACTTTGCAATGACGTGACTTAAAAACAACAGAGAAGAGGACAGTTCTCCGTTTGGAAGAGCTCCAACTGCTGCGGACTGATAGAGGCACGCAGGGTTTCTGCTGAGGATCTGGGGTTCCCAGTGGCCACATTATCACCCTCCCTCAGGCACATTCCAACAGCCACCACCCACCTGCCCAAAATAAACTGTACAGCATTAACCCCTTCCTCCCCACCCTGTGTGCCCTAAAAAAATACTCAACCTACACACGATGTGACTCCAGAACACATGTATGTGTTAGTTATAGGGTTTCAAAATGATAGATGATGATTTTTTTTTAACTCAGACTTGAGATCATGACTGCCATGAGCACTTTACTACATATATACCATCTTGTCTTATGACAACATGATCCTTACTGCTTAAAGGATACACAACTCATATGCAACTACAAGGAACGCTACATTACTTTCGAAAAGTGTGTCCTGTGTGTGTGTGTGTGTGTGTGTGTGTATGTAAGAAAAAAATGATACACAATTATGATGGAAATGCATATCTCACCTAAAGCCAGATGTTGCCTGTGCCCAAAACACAGGGGCCTTATCCAGTTATCAAGAGATGCTGCTTTTACAACTTTTAAAATGATTTTTGTGATAAAAATTGACCGTCAGGCACATGTATGATTTCATAGTTCGGCTTGATTGTCATCTGCTGTCACACTTCTGCCTCAGCTGCAGCTGCTGGACACTCAACGCCAATGTGTAAGATTAATTTAGATAGCAAGACATGGTAAAGAATAGTTGTAGTACAGCGTTTGGTAGCGTTTGTCTAGTGTAGAATCAATCCCTTGTTTTGCACACACAGGAGAAAGGCAATGACTTTGGCTTTAACTTATAGACAGAGACCCATTATGTTTATCCTTATTCTATGTCATATAATGTCAGACTGATGACAATTTTAAATAATCACATTATCACTGTGAGCAGAAATCATTAGGCGTCCGAATACTCTCTTTCCGGCATTGTTTTCCTACTTTTGCCCCAAGCTGACATCAGCTCGTGACCAATTTGTAACCAAGCACATTACTACAACCTTTTACACAACATAGCTTATGCTGCTACATGTAGCTACATGCTAATGTCAGGGACCCATGTAGGCTTGGTTCCCGAATAGTGCGGGCGATGTCTACCAAACTGGCATATGACGATGACCACCATGAAACATCCTGATGGAAGATGACGTTGTTTGGGAGGGGAGGGCAAAAATATGCATTAATCAACCCCTCGAATTGGACCCGACTTGCAAACTGCCAACTTAATGCATTACAGTAGCACAACTGTAAGGACTGAGACAAGGACAGAGACGAACAGGACAGTGCTCTCGAAGATGTGTTTGTGTGTGTGTGTGTGTGTGTGTGTGTGTGTGTGTTTGTGTGTGAGAGTAAAACAGAGAGATGGGAAGAGAAGGTGTAAGGTGGACGGTTTCATGCAGTATTAATAACTTACTCAGGTATTAATAACTTACATGATGTCAGGCTCAGTGGACAGTGACTGACAGCCACTGGCGGTCCATCAGCCAAACCGTACTGCAAATGTTAATTTCTCCCTGATTTTGGATCACATTCCTATTGGAACATGTCTGGTTGTGAATCTGAATTAGAAGCTTTTATCTGCAATTTTTTAAGGTAGAAAGTGACAATATATTCCGACCTGCAAGTGCTGACCAATCAGAGCAGACTAGGCTTCCTCGGGAGGGGGGCTTAAAGCAAAGCCAAAGCAAAGCCTTCTAAGACAGAGGGTGGATACAGGTGTTACAGCAGTTATAGTTACAGGAAAATTAAGTGTTTTTAAAGAAATGAAAGCTTGAAAACAAGTTCTAGTAGGAGCCCCTTAAAGTCAAATCTTTTCTTTCTGCCGACGAGAGATTGTTGGGTATCAAAACGAACTGTATGAAGCTCCACTTATGGATGTTTATGAGGGTGGGTGACATGCTTCTAAGGTGAAGTTGCCTTGATAGCTGCTTCATTTGATTTTTCAGGCAGCTTCACATTTGCTTGTGTGCAGCCCAAGTCATGATATTTTGCTTTGGGCTTACGACTCACCACTGTTACAGATATTACAATATAATTTCAACATGTGACATTTCTTAACCTCCTGAACACAGTTTTGACTGAGAATGTATTTAAAAACTGTGGCCTGCAGATTTCAGCGTTGTCTCCTTTTCACGTGACGAGAAGAAACCACAAATGGCAGTTTCAGACAAAAAAAGAAGAAGCAGAAGGAAAATGGCGCCCACTAAATATAAATTAAGGCTGAAATCACCGAGTTTGATTTGCATGGGGCTAGAATTATCAAGGGACAGACTGTCTTCGTCATAACAGGTTGGTCACTTTTGCTTTACACAGCACATTCATGGAGCATCATAACCACAGGCTAAAGCTGCAATTATTACTAATCACAGTAATCATCCAATGGCCAAGTTAGCCCTGTGTAGATAACGTGCATGACCAAAATCCTTGATTCACAATGTTAAACTATCAGCACTGCAGAGGTTGAGAGCAACAACTCCCTGCAAACAGATGTGACCGTTGTTACTTTATTTCCTTTATCACTTTAAAATGCAGATGGTTTTAAAAAACAGCACACAGTTTGGTCTTTCCCCTCTGCTCTGTCCCCCTATAGTAGGAGGAGTTTGACATTGTGTAGGCGTTTAATCAACAATGGATTGGGTAACACTATCTTTACAGGCAATATACTGGCTGTCTTGATTATATAACCGTCCGGGACTGACTGACATGTCATGATAAAAATGTTCTGCTTTTCCTACCTGACATATGAAAACCACCAACTGTTGAGAGTATCAATTCATGTCATTCACATGGGGCTTTACGGAGGGAGGGGTGAACTATTTAGAGAAGCAGAGTGTAGGTTTTAGAGGAGTTATATTCCATACGCTCTGTAATTACAAGATATAGGCCTTAAATTACAGAATATACAGTTAGGTTTAAAAATGAAGCACACGGTCGGGTTAAAGTTTGTTTACCTCCAACATACTGAAGGCATCAATATAAAAATCTCCTCCTAACAATTCCCAAACCGGCTTCCTCTCCTTAAAGAGTCTGTTAATCTCTGTCTGGATAAAAGATGAGCTGCTGCTCACACTGCCAGACATGTTTAATGACTGGAAATATTGCTACAGGCCATATGTGTGTTTGAGTTTCAACAGTGGCTTAAATTATGTCATATAAGCTGCCTTTGCATAAAATGGCGGTTCGATAATATTCCACACTTGAATTCCAGTACAGCAGGCTTATACCCTGCCCTCCTTATATCCAGCCTTATACCGTTTTCCCACCAAAATTAGCACATATACGAAGGGTTTTTTAAACATGGGAAAACCCATTAAAAATAGGTGATAAACTGCTTTTACAGAGCCAGAAGACAGGAGCCATGGACAGGGCTCTGCAGACGAGTATGCCTTTCTGGGTTTTTTTTTGTGTGTGTCACATTTGATGTCTCAGACAGGCCAGAAAACAGGTTTGTAAACAGTAGAAAGCAGCATGGGGGCCAGTGGAAATGCCACGGTGGTAACTTCTTTTTTTTTAATGTTTTTACCTATTCAGACTCTCTCTCAGACTTGGTGCCGACTAGATTTTAAGGAGCTAATTTCAACTGGAACGCCCCTCGAAGTCAGATTTCAGTTGGAGGACCCTCACCAACCCTGACCTCAAAATCCAAGATGGCCGCTCCATGCATCAACAGTAGTGAAAACTGAAGAATTATACTGTTTAATAGCACCTCTGTCTTATTTGAATCTCATTAAAACACATGTACAGAGAGTGCTGTCCAAATTCTACCTGTGTACATGTTGGTACAGTGTTTGTACGCGCAAAATGTAGAATGCAAAATGGCGTGACGTCATTCTTAGCTGCTGCCTTCGACTTACGAGGTAAATGAAACGCAGCATAAAATTGGCGTGTCCAACCAGGTGTCATGTTTCCATCATAGCCGATCGGAACTGGAGCCGATATATATACACATGATTACTGCTGAGTTATTTGACCGAAAGCCTTTTGTAACCTTCCCCATTAAATACAAAAGCCAGATGTTAGTAGGTGTTGGTAGGTTTTGTGTACAGTGGGAAATGGGCTTTAGTTTTTAGTTTTTAAGCAAAAGCAGAAGCAAGTCTAAAAGGTTTCATTGATGAACTGATTCAATTATGGATACTAATTGTTACTTTTATTGTCATAGAAAGTCATTCCTCTTATGCATCACCACAGAAATGTTTACTGTAGTGATCCATTTTCTCCAAAATTGAGTATTTTCATCTCATTTCATACTGTACTAATGGTGGATGGCAACCAGAATTGTAGAATTGTCCATCGACACTACAATTGGCATCAATTTGTTTGGCAGAAAATACAAAAATTAAGAATTATACAACAAGTTTTCTACAACAAGATTCTACATCGTTCCCGCGTCTCTCAGTCTTTTCAGCAGCAGCCCTCCATATAAACTAAGCCGTTGACAGACTCAAGTCTCTTCATGTAAACAGCCGCTCTTATTCCACCGGGGCCTCCCTCATAATATCCAGCCCACTAGCATGTTTACAGTAAACGGCCGCATGGTAAAGCTGTTAAAATGCACCCTAAACCACCACCCTCCCCTTACACTGCCCTCAGCCTCTCTGCCTCTGCTCGCAGTCCTATTCATTTCCCTCTCAGGTCACAGCAGTTAGTAAATGTCAAGTCTCACCAGGCACTAAGCCGCTCTGCCAGAAAAACTGATTGTTTTAAACAAGAACCTTTGACAGATGTACCCTGCCAGAATGTCAGGTGGCAAAGACAAACTTAAAAGCCTCAGCTCAGGCTTTATCAACATTTGGCCAGTGGCTGGTGTTAATTTCCCACCCTGGTCGTATTACTTCAGCTGGGAAAGTGACATGATGTGACGGGTGTGAAGGCCAGATGTGGCCCACCGGTCAACAACTAACATTTTAGATTTATGTCGATACTCTGTGTGCTACAGCAGCTGACTGTAGGATATTCTCTAGGGATTAAGCTGATTCTCCACAGTGACAATATGACTGCAAGAGTCAAAGTTGCAGACTTTTATAGGACTGAATCTCCCGCAGAAACATCCAGTTGCATGTGATAATACATTAAAAAGAGTGCAACAGAAAAGCATACCAAGCAGTGGAGCAGGAGGTATATGAAGAAATACAAAAACATCCTACCTGTCTGAACTGCTCCTCGTAGGTCCATTCTCCGTGGTCCTGGCCGCCCAGATGGCTGTGCGTGGCGTGGGGAGGCAGGATTGCTATGCGGGCCTCCTGCTCGACACTGGGACGGGCCTTTAGCAGCTGGGAATGAGGGTGGAGTTGGCGGTGGGGCAGCAGAAGGATGCCTTTCCCAGGAGCCACTGCATCATGGCCCGTCGGCAGACCCTCTTCCGCCAGGTCGTCATCAAAGTCTTCTTCCATCTCGCCTTCAAAGTCTTCCTCGTCCCATTTCTGTTTGCTGTGTGTATTAAAAACAGAATATTGTTAAAAAATACATGCACTGATGAAGAACATCACTGGCACAGATTCTAGAAATTCAGTACTCACATCTGCTCCTCCTCATCTGACCCCATCATGTCCTTGTAATGCTCCTCGCCATCTTCATTGTCATCGTCATCACCTTCGTCCTCGCCACCACTGCTGCGATCTGACATGGGGCTGTCTGATACCCTCTGCAGCCCGGCCGCGGCGGCACGCATGGCCGCCAGCGCTGCCATCTGGGCCTGCTCCGCCTCAGGGGCCGGGCTCCCCATCGGCTCATCCCCTCCTCCAACAATTGTGCGGACCTGAGTTTGTTGGGCGGCGGCCTGCTGCTGTAGCTGCTGCTCCATCAGCAGCTTGGCCCTCTGCTGCCTGTGCAGGTTCTCCATGACAGCCTGCAGCTTCATCTCCGGGGAAAGCAGCACGGCGTTCAGCTGCCTTCCTTCCCCTCCCTCCCCCACTGAAGGTGCACCACTCTGGAGTCAGTCGGGGGACAATGGACGATGATCCTTCTGCCCAGTAAGAATGAATGCCAACCGTGTCTGTGGTGAAGCAGCGAGCAACTGGCCTGAGGTTTGGAAGTTATGGTTATGAAGTGGAAGGAGGAGGAGGAAGAGGAGGGGGGTTGGTCAGAGCTCTGAGAAAAGCCGTCTGCAGTCCTGGAGAAAGAGGCCTCTCTCCTGTCTCAATGGTTTTTCCTGCAGTTGGGGGAAAACTGAAGCCGGCAGCAGAGCTGAGTCGCACAGCGTTCAATGAGGCACGGGTAGCGGAAGCGAAGGTAGGAGGACAAGAGTATGCTGACAGACTACAAAGACCTACGGGAGAGAAAGAATAACAGAGTCTCAGACTGCTACTTCCCCACTGTCTGTTAACATTCAGTACCTTCAGTTATGGCAGCGTCAAAACTGTTTAACAACTTTCCCCAAAGCCACAGATAATATGTCTCTATATTTAAACTTTGTGGACATCTTAAACTCTCGTTTTACTGATTTATACTGCTCAGATTAAACAAATAACCTTAATTTGTTTATGTTGTTTTGTTTTTGCTATTGCGTTGGCTTCATTCTGTCAGTTTTGCAAACCCCCACATTATAGACAGAGATAATACAAGTTACTGGATGATGCAGCAAGAAAAAGCCCAGCGCATTATTTGAGGAACTTGATCAGTCACTTTTAGATTCATGACTATCAAGAGTTTGGCTAAAATTTTGTTAAACTTTTGGGAGTTGCAGCCAAGCAGAAAAGTACAGTGATGACTACAGGGCCACCCTGTCAACTCAAATCATAACTCAAGAAAATGTGGCAGAGAAGAAACTACCCAATGTCACACACATAAATGCTAATTTCAGTCTGAAATCCATGTGAAGCATAAAGGCGCAGTCCCTGAGTCGACAGTTGTGCAACATGTGCAGGATTACTCACACAAACAGGCCAGACAAGCCGCACGCACAGGACAGAGTGTTTAGCCTCGACAACAAGAGGAAGTGAAATCACAGGAAGAACCGTCACTTTCTTCACCTGGTTGGTTCGAAGCCAAGATGAATTTCAGCCCGCCAGCAAAGTAGAGTGTCAGTCAACATTGTCTCGTCTTTATTGTCTCAATTAAACACACAGAATTAATATCCAGAGGTGACTATGCTCAGGTATGACTGGTGTGTTTTTCCCCTCATTAAAATGTTTTATATCAAGTGTGGAGACTCAGTGGGGAGTTTTTTCTGAAACTTCTGTAGGCAGTGATGCTTCTCCTACATACCTGTTCCCAAAAGTGCTTGAGTATGCAAAGAGGTGTCTTTAATAAACAGCTTAGTCAACTGTTACAACACATCAGCAATCCTACCTATAGCCCAGGAGAGAGAGCAGAAATGTCTGTCCTGTGCACTCTCTGTTTACTCAGAACATGTTCGAAATGTTAAGAAGTCTGGGTCTGTGGCTCAGATCAGTCAGGCAGAGATAAGAGCTGAACACCAAATCAACAGCATGTGGGGAAATGAAGTTCCAGTGCAGGTGCTGGACATGCTGAAGTGCCAGTCATGACAGGAGGCAGCGCTGACTGTACACCACCACTCATCTCAGCCACGCTGACTAATACAGTAACAGGCAGACCTCTGTATCCACCACCTGCCCCGATCTTGTACTTTCAGAAATGTCTGGTTTTGCACTTTTACACTGTGAACACTCCGGATGAAAGCATAAATTTGTTACAGTTAAATGTGAATCACTGTTACGAGCGACTCAGCTGCCCTGTGCTGATATTGTGGTTTTAGGTTGTGCCGATATTCAGTAACACCTAAAAACTGATATACTGTAAATGTATATTGTCCGAAGACTTCTTTCTACCCTTGTTCCCCCATCACATCTTTAATCTATACATCTTCTCTTTTACTCATACACTGACAGCTGATATTTGCCAATATTACAACTACTAAACATTAAAAAAAAAAAGGCAAAAAATATTTTATTAATGTCCGAGTGCAAAGAGCCTCTGAAGCAGCAGAATCAGAATCGTAAAACCCAATAAAACTTCCCTCCAGCAGACCAAGGTTTCACAAAGTCTTTTTTAATCAGCAGCTCCTTGAGGCAAGATCAAGACCACACCACATGGGGAAACTCTTAGCATTTTTCCGCACACATGCACTGGCTTGGCTTGACTCGGTTTGACTTGGCATGTCAGCCAGGCGCGGCAGGGATTTGCATCTCTATGCAACAGGGCTACCCACTTGAAGGTATGCCTTTAACTGATGACGCACTTGTGCTTGTGAACCAACGGAATAATTTTCAGTCCGTCCTGCTAATTTTATTGTGCTTAACAACTTTCTAAAAGTGTTTAAGTATCTCTTGGCACAGCATGAACGTACACCAGATGCCCATCTCCTCCAGCTTGCTATGTCTGGGTAGCTCAAGAACAACGCTTTGCCAGTTTTTTCCTCTAAATGAAGGCGTGTGTCTACAGGATTCATCATTTCAATGCTTCACATTCACTGTCTATGTAAGCAGCTGTGCAAATCATTCTGATTGAGCCCCCTTGCACTGTGAGCGACAGTGCATCAGCTCCTTATTTGCATTAAAGGTAATTCTAGGGTACGATATAAAACTAATCATCGTTGATCTAAAATGAAGACAGATTTGGCAACTACATGGCTTCTTTCTTGCCTCAAATGGTTTCAAGTGAGAAAGAGATAGTTGCCAAACAAGCCGCCATGTTTGACATCCAGGAGCTGACAGCTCACATCCCTACTGGCCCGCCCATCGAGAATCCAATGCCGGAAAGCAGCGCTACCCTTTGTGTCTAAAAGCACTTTTGACACACAGTATGAGGAAATAGAATATTTGCAGTTTGCATTATCTGGTTGAAATTCATAAACAGTTTTTTTCAGTGCTTGAAGATTCAATCATCACTACAGTGTGTGTCACACATGAGAGACAATAAAAACAAATGGAAAAGTTTAAGTTGACATTTAAGGTGTTGATTGATTTACGTCATCTCATGCATTGAGTAACACACAAGAAAACATACCACCTTTAAAGTCGCCGGTAGCTCCCAGGGGCCTTTGGGCAGCAAAGTGAATTTAATTATTTTCTCTCAGACTAAAGCTAGAGTACTGTATATGAAATATGAATCACTCTTCTGATGGTTCCTTTATTTGCGATGCATTTTATTCAAAAACGTCACTGAATTGTCACCGAATGTTGATGCTGACTAATGATGACAAAGCCCATCTGATATCGCTGCAACCTGCTTGGAGGTAGTCAGGTGCGCCTTGGCTCCACTCTGGATATGATCCATCTCGGGTGGGGCACAACTCGGAACATTTACACTGCTTATGGAAACGCAGATCAACATTGTTTGACTCTGCCAAGCAATAAGCCCCATCTGTGACACCAGTCACTACGACACACACCCAGACTAACCTGTCTCAAATGTGACCACCACAGCAATCCTTGCCCATATTACACCTCATCATCACACTGCTATGATTATATAACCAGAGGACATCATCTTTTCTTGGAAGGCTACAGGCAAAGAGGTTTGTTTTTCTCTTGCGTGCAGCTCAAGTGGCTCACTGGAATTACACAGAAAATCACGACTGCATTTCATGCGTATGGCAGTGTAATGTGTAATGTAAGCACGTTCTGAACTCAAGCAAAGGACAAACAGTGTATACTGTGGTTATACGCAAGATTCAAGGTCTTTCCAGTGGCTCATGAGTGAAATTAAGTTCTGTTTCCATCCACATTTATCTTATATTTACAGAGCCATGAATACATGCTGAGAAGAGAGACGACACCCACAAACATCCTGGTTATCACTGTTTAAGAGAAGACATTTCAGCCTCGACATGTGTTTCCCTGTCAGCAAGTGCAACAACCTGACATCTACAGGTCTGACTCACCTGGGAGATCAGTACAATATACAATTACACAGTATCAGTAAATGCGTAAGGAATTGTGCGTCAGATGTGTTAATGTACCTTTTTCCCCATAGAAGAAAGCGAGAACATGATACGTTTTCATCCAGCTGTTGTCTCCACACCTTAACAACACATTATTTTACAGGAAGCTATACAGAAAAGTTGACTGGCCTCTTAAAAACATGTAACAATGTGCTGAACTGGCTAAACCACAATAGCAAGTTTGAAGGAAAACAAGACAAATGACAAATCTCTTCACTCGTACCTAAACAAGCATTCAGCATACAGTTGACACCCTGCAGCTCCTTACGTTAGTTCAACAGCTCAAATGCCCGAACCACAAAACGCACTTTGCCACAGAATGGAACACACTGACAAAATCTTACGTCAGCAGCAAATCGTGAACCACAGCATGCACAGGAAGAATTACTTCAGTCACCAAATACTATAGCTGTATGTTACAGAAGTGTTGCGCAAGGAAACAAGAGCTGTGAAACTTGTGTTTCTTCAGCGGGTGAAGGAAGTGACAACTGACGGAGCAGATGTAGCCAGGCAGCCGACAGATATTCAATATTGATTCATTACATTCTTTCAGGGCAAAAGAGGCACAACTGAACGCCTACAGTTGTCAGATGGAGAATAGCACCAGTATAAGCAGGATTTAAACATCTTACCTAACTGGATCTGGTTTGACGGAGGCAACTTGTCTCTGCGCTACTCACTGACACATTAAAGAGGACTCAGATAAAGACTATCCCTTCATTTTTGCATTTAGTGTTATAGGCAAATTCACTTCCCATACATACACTGTCGGTATGTACACACTATATTACAATACTCATTACCTAACATGTGAAGTTGGCACACTGAACGTGTGTGCAAATAAGTGCAAATTTCACTCCATGTTTGAGCCCAGGAACATTTCTATCTCAAATGCCGTCTGTCTCTCTCTCAGTATGTGTCATATATGTTATTTCAAAGACAGAAGTGATTACAACAAAGCTGTTCTCTTGACTCTTCCTGTGCAGAGGGAAGCAGAAGTGGTCGCTCTGTTTCATGCCACTGTTCATCACAGGCATCACGATTTCCTACATGCTAGATGGTGCAAATTACATTGCACCACTATACATGTCATTGCCCCCCCACTTCCCCAAATGAGCAGGCAGGCAATGCTTAATAACACCGTTTTTATAACAGAAAGTGAACTCAGTGAACCTTAAAGAAGACTATGAGCAAAGGATAGAAAAGTCAAATGTTTGCTACATGAATCCACAAGATACTGACATGCACACAGATTTAGGGGCTGTAGTAGCCACGCTAACCCCATCTGGGTGCAACTTTGCAGTACAAAATGTCTGGAGGTTGCCCTTGGTGTTTCTTTCTCACACATTATGAATAACCAGACCTTGGCTAGAGTGATAAGGTATTTAATATCTAAACCACAGCTCAGCGCAAAAACTAAGCAGTGGTCCAGGGATGAATCCCCTTAAAAGCCCCTGCTGGGTCTCTTTTATACTGTAGCCAAGGAGGGAAATCACCTCTGTGATTTGGGTGATTTCTTCACCTTATCAACCCCTTGGGACAATGACCAGCTATTATTTGGAAATCCCACTTGGTTCGAAAACCGTTCAATAAAAGATGAATTTTGAGTAAGCTGCTAGTTCTAACACCAGGGTGCAGGGTGCTAAATTACAGCCACCTACTTGCTTTGTGTTTTTTTGCTGCATCATTCTGTAACATCTAACATATCTGAGTGGCTGTGCTAAAGGTTACTTGCCAGCTAAGGAAATACTTTGCAGACTAATAGAGGATTTCCTCCACACTTTTATTGCCAGACCATAATGAAGGTTTTAAATGCAATAGCTTGCCTCCAAATCAATACGACTTCTTGGCATCCCATGTTTACCAAAGAGCAAAGGACAAATGTAAATCCTGCAGCGATGGCTGACATATGGGGGAGTTTTTAAGGCGGTTATAGTGAGTGTGAAGACCACTTTATATGCAAAATAATAACATGGCATAAAGACGTGTTTGTTTAAATGTGTCCCCTATCTGTTTGCCGTTAACTGCTCCACCTCGATGCAGCCTGCTCGTCTGTTTGCGGTCTATCATGTTGTTGCTCTTTTGCATTTATATTTTCCCTTTCTTACCCTGTAATTTATATTTTAATGGCTTAAATTTGCATTTTACAACAGACTATGGCGCCGGGGGGCAGGTCAGAAAGGTGAACTTGAACTGGGAGATTTAGACGCCCTGCTTACACCCCATGTCTTTGAGGAATACACTGAACGCCTCTTGGAGAGGGCAAAGGGGGACAAGAGAATAGACCATTCAACCTCAGGCGATATAGAAATGATCCCACATTGCAATAGAAAGCATTGCAATAAAGGACAGCTACTATAAGACCCTTAGGCTCATTTAACACCTTAATTAGCTAAGGGGAGGCCGGCCTGCTGCTATTAGAGGCAGGGGACCCCATGTGGGGGCAGGGTGGAGCCATTGGGACAGAAACTTTAACAGTTGGCTAAATGAAGGATAAAGTAGAAACAATGAGAGCTAATGGGTTAATCCTCTTTTTTTTCTAAACCCACATTCGAGAGGTGGAAGATTGCAAAGTCTGCGCAAACAGGACAGAGTGATAAGAACGAGAGCGAAGGGTCTAATTCCAACGAGATAAAGAGACCCACACACCGCCTCACATACATGCACATGTATATGCTCATATTTACATATAAGACTGGCTACCTGCACAGACACGTAGTCTGTCAAATGTTCTCCAGAGAGAGCATCAAAGCCTTGTAATGCCACAATCCTTAAGACAGTGAATGTGCAGGAATTCATCTTTGTGTCAGTGTAATTTACACATGGTGCTTCAACATGTGTGCTACAAGGCAGTTTTCAAGTTCTCGTAAAGCAGCACAGACATTAACACCAGTGTTTTTTCCTCAGAAGGGTCGTTTTGTTTTCATGTGCCAACATCAGTGCAGATGCACATCTTGCATTTCAACATTTTGGAATAAAAGTCTCTCATTTCCTTTTATGTACTGAAAGAAGAAACCTTTTTTTTCTTGCCTGTTAAAGCCGTGTGGTTAAAATGAACTGGGTGTGAGACTTAAAACTTTGGTATTAAAATGAACGTCTGTCTGTTCTGCTTGACTGGAAAATCAGAGGGACCCACATTCTTAAAGTGGTAATCCACATGTTGTTTGGTCTTCATCTCTGCTGCTTTAAGTGCTCTATCGCTGGTATTTCCTGCTCCTCTTCGCTTCCTAAAGATCACATGTAAATCTGTGTGGGTGGCACTATAATGTCTTCCTTGGAATTTCTGTTGACGTACTTGCTGTACTGTACTGTGCTTTCTTTATCAAATTAGCTATTGTGATCATGCTTCACCTGTTTGGAATAAAAGACTCTGGCCTGACTTGTCTACATTGGATTTCTATCGCAAACAGCTTTAGTGTACAGTAAATGCAAGGAGTGAAGTCTGTTGTCAGGTTTTATCATATTATCACTCAGCACTTGTCATGCACCGTTTGTCACTGTGTGCTATACTGCAATATTAGTAGTGAAACAGGCTTTGTACTGATGTTATCAACAGATACGCTCCTGGACAAATATGATACTTCTCCGTCTGTTTCTGACCCTTGTGGCGCCAGAAAGCAAATATTTATATATGTATATTAATTATTTTGTTTTTGAATGTCACCCAATCCTGACGCCTGAACATATCACAATCCAGTCTGCAGCACAACACACTCCGATACAACTGTACAATGATCATACCTACAAAGTTAGTTGAACTACTGTTCACCTACTGAATATTCCACAACGGACTTCAGAGGGGTTTATTTTAATAGATTTTCTTCTTTGTTTTGTACTTAACTCCCTACATGTTGAGTGACAGCATAACAAGAGCATACCTCAGGGGAAAAAGACACAACCACACCTCCCTTCCTTCAACCTTTTTTAAGTTCTGTTTACATGCGTGTTTACATATGTACTTTTTTTTTTACATATGGGGGAAATAGACATATGTAAACATGCAAATGACTCAGCTCTGATCTCTAACCGAAACACAGCCGGGCAGCAACTTACTTTCAATTTGTTTGCTTTATACAAAGAAATAATTTGCTTTAATTAACAGCTTTGAGCTCTTCCTCCCGGCTAAAATCAAGCTGAGGAGGTGAGTTTTTTTCCAAAAAAAGGGCTACTAATAACTCTAAAAGAGCACAAGGAGCAAATATTATAAAAGAAATTAGTGCCATGTGTCCAATGCCGTGTTGTGCACCTGGTAAAAACACTCAATGCACATGCAGTCAAGATCTCACTGAGGGGGCTGGACAGTGATCAACAAGAAAACTAAAAAGCTAAATGCTTCTTCAATTTAGATGGAGGTGAATACATAGAGGTGGAAAACAAATAAATATTAACATAAGTCCAGTTGCAACATACAAGTAGTAACAGTACATTTCCTTATAAACATATTACGATTATAATTATTCAATTTTCATGTTTCAATATTGTGCATCAAATCTATCTTTTTTGCTAATTATTTATATAGAGTGTGATGTTATTCATTTTAAAATACTTTTATTTATAGAATTAACTCTTCATGTAAACAGTGGTTAACATTCAAAATGACAGAAATTAAAGTGTGACTGCGCAGGAAGCCAAACAGTAGCCATTCATGACCCTCTCTACATTCAAAGAAAAAAAAAAAAAAAAGAAGTAAAAAGCATAAAAACAAGAAGTCGGTCAGTGGTGCTGGTCTTGATTATGTATCCCTCTCTCACATTCCTTGCAGTATTACCTCGCAAGGCAATAACACAGGCTCCATTGAGCCCCACTGCACCAACAACAAGATCATTGAGGAAGTGTCGCGCTGGCTCGTCACGCACTTTCCACTGACCTCTTCCAGCGAGCCAAGGCAACGCAGCGAGCCAAATCTGATTAGCCCCAGCTATGCCATAAATTAAATGGGCATATAGCAAAAATAATCCGGTGATCCACTCCTCAGCAGTGAAATCTGTGGCTATCTATCAAGCGACAGGATTCAGCTGTGCGAGAAGCCAGTGAGGGTCAAAGTGATTTGTAGCAACTGATGTTACAGTATGTATGATACATAAATGTAAAAAGTCTGGACTCAAGTGTTTTTCCACTTAGGAATAAGGGACGGAAGTGAAAGAAACATGCCTCTCTGTGTGCTGCTACGCATACTATACTACAAAACCTGCAGGGAAATTCAAATTTGTTGCTCCTCTTAAAAACAATTTACACAGAGTACGATATTAAATAAAGGTCAGTTTCAATTCCTGGCAAGCAGCATTAATGTTTGATGTCACACTGGCTTTTCCCCTCTGAAAATAGGACACTGGAAGAAACACTTGCGGTATTAAAAACTAAAATCTAATATTAGCACAAGATATCAGCGGTGTGTGACTGAGGTAAAGGAATATTTGAATATTCGAAACACATACGAAACATTCCTGCGTGGGTCCAAAACATCATATACATAAATGTGTTAGACGACTTAAAGACAGGACAGCCTACAGGGAAAATGTACAGAAAAACTTTGAACTCTGCTACATGGAGGGACTTCCTCTAACCACAGGAAAAGTCATCAGACGAATAGTCAAGATGAAAAAAAAAACAAAAAAAAAAGAGAGATCTCTGCTGATTCAGCTGAAACGTCTGCTGGCATTTATGTCCGCCGCCTTGCTGGTGGATATTGACCTCGCCATGTTACAGCTTCACGTGGAGACTGTGGTATTATGAGAGCAAACATGAATCTCATGTGATGACAGCTCCGGTGGAGAAACACAGGCCATTCTTAAGAAGGCAAACAACATCTTCCTATATGTCGGTGTTTCTTGTGTCTGACTCGGTTCTGGTTGAAATGTGATATGTTATTCCTTTTGTTTCTTGCAACACATTCTTGACAGAATTTGAAAAAGACAAAGCTTGACAACAATAGAGTTGAGTGCAGGGCTGTGCTGGACTGTACATTTTAATTAATTCCTTTTTTACGCAATCTTATAGCTTCCTATTAGTGTAATCATTGAGTTTCGTCAGAAAACCATGTGATGACTGCATAGGGGAAACAATTTCCTGGAATAAACACTGCTTTAATACACCTGTAATATCAATACAACTTACATACATTATCCATCTTTTAAATGTGCTGTTTTCTTTCTTACTAAGAGCTGCAGAAACAAACCCTCCAAGTCAAGTTCCTCATGTGAGCACACTTACTTTGCCATAAAAGCTGAGATTCAGGAGAGAGGCTGCATGTCGCTGCTCGCAGAGTAGCAACGCAATGCTATTGTAACTCTACACTGACGGTATGATGATAGTTCCTCTGGTGCGGGGGTTGTGGGTGTCGGCGGGGGGGGGGGGGGGCATTTGCATTGAATGGCATGAGCGTCCCAAACTGGATTAACGTGTTGGTTTATATGGTGAATGTGCAGTCACGTCACTGCATTGTGATCTTTAACAATCAAGTCTTTTGTCTGCAGAGGGGCGATGGATGAGTGGAAATCTTAGATAAAGAGCTCTGTGCATTGTACATGGAGACATCCAGAACAGAAACGGTCACTTCTGTGCTAAATGTGGATTACAGTTTCATGTGCCGGCGCTCTGCCTAATAAAAGCTGGCAGCTATGTCTGCTCATGAGGGACGTGTATCATTTGGCATGGATCTGATTAAATTAGCTTTTGATTGCTTGGGCAGGCTGCCAGCGCCAGCGGAGCAAGCGGACACAAATATGAAATGCTTCAGGTTTGATGGACATGTCAGCGTGTTGCAGCTGCGCGCTGGTATCCAGGCAGACAAGTACCAGGATAGATCACGGTCAGCCACTGACTGAAAACACAAAGCCTGCAACTGTACTAGCAGCTTGGTTCAGGAGCTGCAGGGCATCCCAAAAGCTCAGACCCTTCATTTTAGTCTGCTCTCTGCCTGCGTCACCGTCAGCCCTGCTGGGATTCCCCTATGGCTCCGGCCCAAACAGTGAAGTAACTTGTGAGGGTTTTTTTCCTGCATTTTTTGGCAGGATAACAGAGTTAAAGCCCCACGTGCCGCACAGGCCTTTCAGAAATGTAGCTTTTGGCACAGGAACAGCTGAAAGCCAGCCAAGCCACGCTGCTTCCCACTTCTTTATGGTAAGGAAACTTGTGGTGTGCAGACAGCAGACATTCTCTGTGATACAATTCAGGCTGATATTTACAGGTGGGTTATTACTGTAACATTCAAGTGACACAATGTAGGCCTTAAGGCAAAGCCCACACCCTTAAGCCTCGAAGGGAGATTTGAACACAGTGACAACATAAAACCCAGCCTTTACAACCCTGTGAGGGATTATAGTTTGATAATAAGACAACAAACAGGCGCAAGACCTGTTTGTCTTGTCTGTGCCTGTTTGTCATTAATTCACAGCCACTAGCCAGTTTAGTGGCCAACTGCCAGCGACTGCCGCTCACTCAGCCATGATGCTCGGAGGCTAACTGAGCAGGCTATTTGTATATAACACTTCCAAACACTCTTCAAATACCTTCGGGCTGAGATCAAGCATGTGTGCCGACAGGAAGTCTTGTGGATTTCTGCTTGTAAACGTTTGAATACCAATGCGGCCCAGGTTTGCATGCTGATATGTACATTGAACAAACATAAACACGCCGCAGTGCAACTCTAGATGGGATTATGAAGACTTATATGCAGACATTTGTGAGTTGCTTTCAATACAGATCGCATCAAGCACTTGATGAGAGAAGGGGCCACATAGGACCAGTTTACATGTAAAGAGAAGCAACACTCCTGGGAGCCAGGAGAATACAGCATCAAAACAACATGTGCAAAAAATACAAACACTGCCACAAACCACAAACCAAAGCCAGGGGAAGACAAACATGGCTGATAGCCAAGTAGTGACACATGACAGCTATGGCAAGACCGGCATCAGGCTGATATTGGGCTTTCATTGAAAGTGCACTGCTGATATAAGAGAAGCCTCTCACTGATGAAAAAAACATTTTGGAAAGCAACAAATGAGACTCAGATTTTTCATTATTGATTTATCTTTTGATTCATTTTTCAAACAATCCAGTGCAAATCACTCATGAAAATGTTAGTAAGAACTTTAGATCACTTGTTCCATCTGACCAATCGTCAAAAAGCCAAATATATTCAATTAACAAGGTTACAAAACTTTGAAAAAGCAGAAACACTAGAGAAGGAGCCAGCCAGAGGTCTGCATTTTTTTCTTGATAAATTATTAATGATGATCAATTATTAAAGTTGTTTTTCATTCGTTTTCTGATGACCAATCGTTTCAGCATTGCATTGACTTTTTAAATGATTCAATTTCATTACAGCGCTTCATTGTACAGGTTTCTGTCTGGTACTGTGTTGACTGTTCCAAAGGCTTTTCCTGCATGACAAGAACATTTTTCTTGAGGCAATACTTTAGTTATTGACATAGCTACAACAGTCCAAAACTATTAATATTGACAATCTTAAATGTTTGTAGGATGACCAAATGGTAGGTAGATGTTCATTTCCATTCTCTGTAACACACTAATAACTTTAGAGACATGCATTGTATAACTAATGCAGCTATAACATCATTTTAATGACAAAAATCCTACTATTTGAGAAACCACAATATCAGTATTTTCTTGATAAATCACCGGGTCAAGGCCTGAAACTATTTCAACATCTCTCTTTGATGTGAAAGTACAGAGTTCCTGAAAAACTCCAGCACGTCCGTGAGTTCTTCAAATCAAGACCAACAACAGGCGTCTTTATGTAAACCTAGTTTCATAACAAGGAGTGCTATTAGGGACAGGCTGCATTATGCAAAAGCAAAGGGAGGCCTTTTAAATCCTGAAGTTGATCACCGGCCATACGTTTCTTATCCACAATGGGCCAATCACAACGTAAACACCCTCCCTCCACCCGCTGGCTGCAGCAGTATTTCTCTCCATTGGAAACACTGAGCTGGTGCAGTTGGCCAGTGGCGGCTGCAGGATACCATATGCTAGATTGGGCCAAACAGATTAGTGTGGCAATTTCTGGGCAAGCCTCTAAGGTGATTGGAGGATGGTGGGGTGCAGGGTGCGATAAGGGCCTGGAAATCTCTCTTAAGAATTTCAGTGCTTATTAGTCACGTTGGGAAGCCGCAGGTGCCACTGTTTAGCACCTCACACTTTCTTTGTGTTTGTCAACCACAACTTAAAGAAGTCATGTGGTGGACATTTGGTGTAGGACAGCAACGTGCCTGCTGAAATTGTTTTTTTTGAGGCGTGTTTGAACTGGATTCACACCAAAAAATTATGACTAGTTCCCTGCCAAAGTGGTGGGTAACATGAGAAACAAGGCGCAGTAAAACCTGACCTGTATTTGAACAATACCTGGTGTGAAAATCCTCTTTTCTCCATGGAAAACTAGAATTAAACTTCCTCTTCATCCTGCTCCTGTCGGTCAAATTTCTAGTGCAGGTTTTAAGGTTTCATAATCTCATCGACTCAGTAAGTCCTGGCTGCACAGTTAACAGAAGACATGTCGGAGACTTTCATTGTGCCAAGGACATTTCACAACTGTGTTCCTGTCATGTCAGTTTCACAGCAAAATGAATCATACATATATGGGCCAATGATGTGTAACCTTATAATAAAACAGTTGTTTTTACACTACAACATGGTAGTATTCTCGACAAGCCTCTGAAACCACATTTAGATCAGACTAGAACAATGACACTCTCCACTGAAACCAGACTTTTTGTTTTCAGAACATATGTTTAAGGTCATTCAGACAAAGTGCTATACGAGGCTTTAAAGCCAAACCAGCTTCCTGTGCCTGCACTCCCCCACCCCTAATGCTTGGTGAGAAACTCTAACACCAACCACTAAAGTCAGTTTTGGTTGTGGCTGCGAAGTTAGTCAGCTTGGTATAGCCAAACAGATTCCCTTGAAAAACACAGTAAGAAGACCTCTTGTGCTCTTTTTGAATCCACATGTGATGACGGGCTTGCTGCACCCTTCTCATGCCCGCTGACGTCCCACAGAGCGATATGCTGCTGGTGAAATACAGTAAATCTTCCCACAACTGTGCAGTAGCACTGAAGGCAGCTCATTGTGTCCATATCACTCCCCTGACATGTTGGACTTTTCTCGATCTCAGCCACTAACAGATGCTGACAGACTCATTTATCCACCTACTCCACCTTTGTTATGCACTTCCACAGAAATACTGAGGGGTTTCACCTGAGAGAGACTGACACAGCCTCAACACGGTTGTGAAGTTGCACCAGTTTGGTAGTACAATGAGACATATCTAAACATATTTGTGCATCTTTAAATACATGTAAGCAGTCGATGCATTTTTAGCTCTTGAACAGAGCTGACATTTGCGTAGTCCTCTTACTTGGACAATGCAGCCCTGCCAAAACCAATATTACAGTAACATTACAACATCATTACCACTCTGCAGTGGTGGAAGAAGTTCTCAGATCTGTTACTCAATAGAAATAACAATAAAACAGTGCAGAAATACAATGTAATAAGTCAAAGTCATGCACATAAAAGTCAAGAATTAGAATCAGAATATACTTAAAGTAGCAAAAGTAAAAGTACTCATTATGCAGATTGGCCCATTTTGGTATAATACGTATTTAAATTGCATAATATTTGTTTCTATATTCTAAATCACAAGTTTCATCATGATACTTGACAACTATACGATATTTGCTGACATCACAAAGTCTGCCACCATGTGATTTTTGGTTCAGTTCAGGGGCCTGTGATCAATATGACCCAATATCAATATCTTTATAGTCTTTTTCTTGTTTGCTTTTCTGCCCAGCGCTAGGCTGCTAGCACTGTTTGAATGTTTAGGAAGGAGGTGTGCTTGGACAGAAACGGTGACACAGGTGGGAATTTCAAACTACATCTTTAAGATGACGATGGCTTTGCATCGATAATACTAGATCGTCGTTAACTGAATCGATACATTGATCGAGACTGATTGTTACAGCCCCAATAATCCTGAAGGTGGAGCTCATTTTAAGTTGCTTAATCTATAATTATGCATCATAATTCATATGTTATGTTATTTTGTTGTTAAAATTTGTATTACTAATCTGGTTCTGTCAAGTGACTACAGCTGTCAAATAAATGTAGTGATGTAAAAAGTACAATATTTCCCCTCAGAAATGTAGTAAAAGTACAAGCTCAAAATTGTCCTTAAGTACTTGAGTAAAGGTACAGGGTTCCCACATGTTATCATGAACAAAATTTCAAACTTTTCCATGACTTTTCAAGGACCCATACTAAAATTTACTGAGCATTCACAAAATATAACCTGAACAGAACTGTATGGTATACTTTACTCCAGTTGTTAATTACTATATGAAAATTAAACAGCTATGTTTTCCAATTGAATAATTGGTATTGTTATGCAACTTTTTCCATAACTTTCAATAATTTTCACCAACTCCATGACTTTTCCAGGCTTGGAAAACGGGGCTGTGAAACTCCTTGACTATCTCAGGTTTTCCATGACCGTGGGAACCCTGCATGTACTTCACTATCCACCACTGCTCTGATTTTAGTAGGCTATTATTGATAATGTGAGTAGCCAAAGGCCAAGAAAGCAGCTTCAAATCCTTTCATAAAGCCACCTATAGCTCTGAATAATCCCACTGTCTCTGCTCTGACCCCCAACATGACATTTCATCAGACCAAACTTTGTTTCAAGGCCCTGTTGCAGATGCTGTCACATGCACTGGCTTTTATATTCAACTTGGAGGGCAATATGGACGTACTGGCGTTAGTGAATGTTAAATGGCGTTGTTAAACTCGAAAATGGTGGGTTGAAAATGTACAGGACGTCGACGTGCTGCCACTAATTGATATTATTATGAATATATATGTTAGTAGTTTACTGGCAAACATATGAGCAGTTGGTGTATCCGTTACTGGCCTCTAGGATAACAGTCAATTATCAGCTTGCTATATTAACTGACGCTAGCCAAGTTATGGTTACATATTTGTGATAACTTAGAGCTAACGGTCGAAATATGTCTTATAACGTAAACATTTTTATGTTTTAATCTCTATATTCGGTTAAAACTCGATGTAACTGCTGAAATATCCAGTATTAAAATCAGTCCGGCTCTTCCGTTAGATTTTATTACAAGAAATAGTGCCGTTACGCTCGGCGTAGGTTATATTACCTTCGTTGGGTGACATATGGCAGGTGAGTCCATCCGCTACCTTTGCAATAACGTTACACTATCGATTAGCGACTTGATAACGTCGCATCGATAAATAACAGAAAAACTGCGTTCTTTAAGCGACGAGTGAAACAGAAGCAGCAGAAAAAGAAGGAAGACACACACATGTACATTATTTGTAAGACAGTATAGGCGTAAATAAGGCAAACAAAAAATAAAGATAAACCCAAACTTACCACATCGGCTTCCGTTCGGTTTTTACACTCGTTGGAACCGGAAGAAACATTCCTGTTTTTCCCCGTTTCTGAATCCAGTGTCCCCCTCCGATCACACACAGAGAAAAACACACCAAAAACAGGAAGAGCAGAGGTGGTTCGTGTGTTTATCAGCTAGAAATAAAGAGGTTTCATGTGACTGCATGATATCCACACATTCTACTTTTGCGTGTAATTGTGTTTTCAGAGTTTGAGTGTCGATGTGAGAGCCCCGCAGCGTTCAGTCAGTCAGACAGCCGGGGAGAGGCGTGGAGAGACTCTCCGGCCTGCACAGTCACATCATTGGTTGACAAACAGTAATCAGATGCAAATTCCTAACCTCTGAATCAGCAGGGGCCACCCCCCATTACACCCCCCACACCCCGGAGCAGGGGCTGTCTGTAAATGCAAGGGTGTGAATTTATAAAGTGGGCAGGGAGTGGAGCAGGAAGGTGGAGATGTGCTGTGAGAGGCTGTCCACAGATGATGCACAAGCTCAGACAGACTACAGTTTATCTACCTGCAGTTTTTCCACAGACAAGCCCAAATCAGACACCTGTTTGCGTAGGTGCAGGTTTCTCAGGCGGACGCAGGATAGCTTACACATCTCCCTTAATATTTAGAACATTTGCCCCTTCCCAATATTTTTTTTTTATTTATTTAGTTTTTATTTGATAGGGACGATGCAATTTAACATAGTTCCAATACAGAGTATGGGACTGATGTGTTGCACAGAGAGTTTATAGCTATTGCTTATTTTCAACTCCTGTCCCTACTTGGACTTTTACATGTAGACCTAACATGTTATTTAAAATATTCAGTTTAAAACATCATACAACCACAGTACAAAAATGTTCTAACGAAAGCTACACTCTAAGAGATGATTCATGGGGTTCGTAGATAATGCTTAAAATAAAGACATTTTTCAGCATTAAAAAATTACGTTTGTTTCATTAAAGTGTTTTAGTCAGTTTATTTGACCAACTTGTTTAAGAATTTGGTCAAAATCATAAACACTTGACATTTTGAGTATGATAGAATTAAAATAAATAAGTTAGAATATCTTAAATAAAATAGTTTGACCACTAGATATCACCATTAGGTTTAGATAAATATCAAGTTGGATCAGCCTAATTAAATTTTTTGAGATCAAAGCAAATCATGTTGGTTGTACTTAACTAACTGAGTTTGTCAGATTATCAAAGTCTCATGGGATTTACTCAATAATGCCAGAGTTGGAACTACTTAAAAAGATGTATGCAAAATGTTACCTTAATTTATTTATTATTATCTTTTATTTTTTAGAGTGGTTCTTTGTACAGATTTTCATTAGAAATATATAAAATATGGCTCTCAATGAGTGTCTCACCACGTAAATTTGGGTGGTCAAAAGCTTGTTAAGGGATTAAATAAGAAAAAGAATAGTTACACAGTTGATCAGAGCTGAAACGACTGGGTCATATAGTCAGAAACAATCTTCAAAAATTTTAGTAACTGATTAATCATTTTGCTAATTTTTCAAGCCAAAAAGTAAAATATTTTGTATTTCCAGTTTCTTAATTGTAGCCTATGGGTCTGGTCAGACAAAGATGAACGGGCATTTTTCATTATTTTCTCACATATTTTAGACCGAAGCATTAATCAATTAATCAAGAAAATGATCTATGGATTGACAATGAAACTAGTGTGGAATTGCAGCCCTAAGAAAATTTTGTCTGTTTTTTTCCTAAGAAATATGTGACACCTTCACCTCTTCAGGCTTCTAAAAATCCTAAATAACAATGAACGTATCCTATACAGTGTAAGTTACCGTATTTGTCATGGAACTTGTGGTAAATAGTGTGTTGTGTTTACATTTTCTCTCAGTGTTGATTTTACGTGACGGTCCCTTGGCGGAGAGCCCCTGTTAAACTGGGAGGCTGATGGGAGAATTAATTCTGTGTTTGGTATGAAAACAGCAAAAAATACTTGAAGTACAACTGTCAACTTTATTTGGTCTTTAATACCACTGACTCATAGTGTTGTGCTTGATTTTGCTTTTATTGAAATAATTCATACAGTTTAATTTAATTTCACAGTTTAACTCATTTTGAAAATATGAAGGTGGTGAAGTGGTTTATTTTGCTGAAGGGGGGGAACTCACCTAAAGTCACTAAAATTAATTTTTACTTTCAGAACACGTGGAGCTAACGGCTAACTGAATGCATGACTTAAACCAAGATTAACTGATTATTAATACTGATCATAAGACAGTTAGGTATCACCACAATCAGGGAAACAATACTGCTCTTAATTATTTGACGCTGAGCTGGAGACTTGACCATAAATAACATGACAAAATGTCAAAAATATCTCACTGTCTGGTCTCAACACATTTTATACATTATGTTAATAACAAGCTGTTAAAACTGGACCCTCAGATACTGTACAGCAGGAAATACATGTTCAGAAGGTCTGTAATTCAACATAACTCATAACTTTCCAGCCAAATCAAGTTAAGTCTGTGTTTAGGTGTCACATACTGTATATGTGAAACATACGGACTGGTTATCTATTTTACAGTGGAAAAATGATAAACCACGGTGTAAAGAGAGGACTGCTTGATTCACACACACACAAAAACCACCATTCAGCCACATTTAAATAAATTTACTGCTGGAAACTGTCTTTTCAGTCTTCGCCCCCACAATTGTTGACAGCAGCAGCCATGTCATCTATTTCCAAAAATGATTTTACAGTCAGAGTGCTGACTGGTCGGTAGCTGGTTGCAGCTGCTTACTAAAATAAAGAGCTTGAGATATTTAAAACAGAAAACTGATCCTCCCTCTGCCTCATCAGATGAAACAGGATCCAGGAGAGAAGTGTGCTCATTGCCCTGACACTGTGAGGAAATTAAAGTCAAACTGGCCCCGGGCTCTCTGCGCCGATGACAACTATAATTTCATACTTGATATTAAAATAATTAAATGCCAACTGGCGTGTTTCGGCCGGGCTGAAGTCAACACAGGAAATGACTAGTTTTATACCCACAATGATGCAACACATAGAAGAAAAAAATAGGTGATAAAAATGTTAATGAGAGCACAACAAAAGTACAAACCATAAATGGGCTTTTAGAAATGCTCAATCGTCCAGACAAAGATAAAGCTGTTGGTGTTGTTAGTATCACTTTAGTTTTCTTACATAAACAGAAAACTCACACATCACTGCATTTTGAGTTTTCATGCAAATACTCAGTGTTTGACTTTGTGTTTAAAATGCAAATGTGAAAATAATCTAGTTTGGGCTGTATATTTAAAGTATTAAGCCTTTCCTAATGGTCCCAGTTAATCTGATTAATTTGAGCTCTTAGAATATAATAAACAGTCATAGATAAATGTAACAGATGGAGCCCAATTCCACTTATTTAATTTGAACTTAATACTTTAAAAAAAATATGTTTTAAGGGTGTAGACAAAATAAAAACATCATAAGAAAGACTGAAAATGAAGTTTAATGCTGTAAAGGTGGGTTCAGTATTAATTAGCAGTATGTGACAGCCCTATACATATTACTCTGTATGGTCATTAGATCCATGTTGGCTGGTTTTAGTTTGTCCCTACTGCTCCGCTTCATCAACACAGTTTGTATTTTCACATGATAACATGATTTTAGCCATGATATTTTACAGTTTTATGCCACTATTGGGCTCCGTTAGCTGTCTTTTGTTTTGAAAAACACCTATATCACAGCACAGATTTCCACAGTTAATTAATAGCGTAAAACTTCAATTAATAGCCCAGGCTATTATTAGCTTAAATCACTGAAATCAACAGGCCTATATCTGTGACAGGCGTCTATATGGGACATGCCTTTAATTCCTTTCACACAAAACTGTTGATCAACAAAAATTGGACAATACAATCAAACCACTATGAATATTACTTGTAAACAAATTAGGCTTCAGATGACATGTCAATCATGATCTGATTCTTACAGACTAAAGAAATATGAATAACTTTCAGGGTAACTGACCAATGGACACATATTTTGAGGAGGCCAGCAACCTGGTTTTATACATCCATAGAACATCTATACACACACACACACACATATATATATATATATATATATAAAAGAACTGCTTGGCAACCAGACCAGGCATCTCATTTATAAACGTGGCATATGCACAATAGGCGGTGTCTGCCATTTTCTATGCAACAGTTGTGATCTCTAAAAGCAGACTTGATGGGAGAAACTTTGACCCACGTGTCCGAACATTTTAGAGACAGGAAATTGGCGATGCAGATGGTGAGCCGGAAGCCTGATTGTAGAAACTGTTGAATATTTTTTGGTGCACACCATTTTTGGCTTTTGTCTGTACATACATTTCTAGTATGGGTCCTATGCACTGTTTCTTAAATGAGACCCCAGGCGTCTAATTGAGACAGGCATTTATTTGTCAAAATATGTAGCCACACTGGGCTAGTGAAAGGGACAGGGCGTTTAATTGGGACTAGGCTTTTAATTGAAGTTTTATGGTAGTTGACAAATGTTGCTGATTGTCATTCATGTTAACAGCTGGCGTCCTCATTCATTGAGTGTGTCCATTATCTTGTCCGCCTCCTGCAGTACAACAGTTTTCAATGCTGGTTTGGTGAGAATAAAGTTTAAAGCTGTTAAAACTAATATATACAAATTTTAAAACTATAAGCCATGTGTTTAAATGGCTCATAGAGTGCATTAAATGATAACAGAGGAATTCTCTGCATCTGGATGAATTCTGGACCCTGTGGTCACTAACGTCAGTGGTGGAAAGTAACTAAGTACATTTACTCAAGCGTAAAAACTTGAGGTTTCTACAGAGGAAATGATTATACTTTTTACATAACTGTTTGACAGCTGTAGTTGCTTTACAAGTCAAGATCTGTGCTCGCAAAAAGTATGATAATGTAAAAATACATCTGAAATGATTGGACGATTGATCGATTGACAGGAAATCAATTCATTGGTGACTATTCTGAAAATTGTTTAGGTTATTTTTCACGCAAAACACACTAAATGGTTTCAGGTTCTCAGACAAAAGAATTTGCTGCTTATCCTTTTGATTAATTCCTTTTTTTTATCTATTTATTTTGAGGCTTTGACAAAGCAAACGTTGTAAAGGTGTCACTGCGGGCTCTGATGGGCATCTCCTACTGTTTGTACAGTTTTTACAAACCAAATAATCAGTGAGTAATGGAGAGAATACTCAGCAGATTAATCCATAATGAAAATAATCATTAGTTGCAGCTCAATACAAAATAGTTTAAAATTTGCTCAACTTCAACCAACTACAACAGTAAAATGTATGAGTGATCAGTCAGAGGACATCCTTCAGCTATGAGCACTTTAACTTTTCATTTGTTAAGTACAATTTCTTGATAAGAGTGACATATTATTACTCACATAACATTTTCAGTGCAGAACTTTTCCTTGCCATTAAGTATTTTTTTACAGTGTGGTACCAGTACTTGTACTGAATATTTCTTCAACCAGTGGTCTGTATTTCTTTGTACGAGTACGCCATCTAGTGGAAGGAGTTGGAGCAAACTCAACAGAGCATTCCTGTCATGCTACTGCACCACTGAGTCTACAAAGTGACATTTAAACTTATCTTAAATTGTTTTAGAGGATTATATGCTAATAATCACTCAACAGTTTTCCTAAAAATAAAGGACCCAGTTTTCATTCCTTCATTTTATCAGCTTAAACTCTATCTAATGTGTGGCCATGGTACTTTTATTAAATATTTGTATAGTGAATCATGTGTTTGCATCTTACTTAATAAAAACAGCTACTTTTCAGTTTGTCAGTCTACATGTTTTGGACTTTATTATTGTAGTTCAGCCTCATTGGAGACTGTTAAATTGTAAATGATCATAAAACGGAGAAGTTTATGGTTTTCATCAGAGCATTTTGTTGCATCTTATTTTCAGGATCTGCTTCCTTAATGTGTTTTTTCACAGGGATTCTGACAACACTTTTATAGTTTCATGTTTCTAAACTTGCATGCTCACCTTCAGTCTGCAGAAGACCATACATCATCAAATAAACTATACAGTGATGTGCTTAAGTAACTTTTATATAAAGTTAAGTCAGAAAATTGAAGACTGAGTTCATCACGAAGGTAAAAAAAGACGCTCAGACACAATGAAATGAGAAGAAATATCTTAAATCTTTTAATGGATGCAGTGATAATTATAAATAGGTACTGCAGTACACACATATTAAATACACAAAGATGTTTTAGTCTAGTGTATAAAGCTTTCAGACTATCTCAGGCTCCTAAATCCAAATGTTGGCACAAGTCAATCATCTGAGTTCATATTTTACAGCACAACTACTTCGATGTGTGTTTAAAAAGTTGGCAGCGCCCTGCAGTGCTGGGCGTGAACACGATCAAAACAAGTTCCTCTCGAAGAAAGTATAGAGTACACAGAAAACGACACCATGTGCGATAAACTACATGACATTCAGAGCGAAAAGTCGAGAGCCTGAGAAATTGGATTTCCACACAAACAGACACACAAACTTTGGTTGTTGACAAAATGCACCAACAGGTCAAGTTTTGTTTTTACTGCCGACGACAGCGTAGAAAGAAAATTGGGGCTAAGATTTTCTTTTTGTTTCCAAAATTCCAGTCAAGTACAAATGTAGAAATATATGTACAGAAAAGAAAAACATAGAAACCTGTATTCATAAGGCAGAAGTGCTTTTCCGTATGTCATATTGAGATGAAACACATCTGAGAGTCAGAGCTCAGCAGGTTTTTACCACCAAAACACCTTGAATGTGTTTTTTTTTTTTTACCAATGTAACACATCTATTGCACATACAGTATACCTTCATACCAGATTACATACACGTGTAAAAAAGAGGCTTTTGACATTGAAGTTGTGCATGTAGCAAGTAATCCATGAATAAATCTTAAAGTACAGGCATATTAGCAGTTCTTAACTATAGTACAGTTCCTTAACTTGTCTTTGATTATTAACTATGACTAATATAACACGTACACCTCGTCTACACCACACTGGATCTGTTCAGTCACAGTGCTGCCATACAATCATGCACTTTTAAACTTACAAGTGAAAGAAGACTCAGTCCTTTCTCCATCTACACAGTTTGTTTACAATATGAGCGTGTCCTTCAGATGATGCTGGTGTAGACAAGCTGATGACACTAGAGAGGAAGATACACAGAAAGAAACTGCACCTACAGAGGGAGTTTTCTTCTCACACACGATACAGAGAATGTGATCAAAGACTACCCGAGCATAACAGAAGCTGTTTGTTCACACCTTTGTGTTTCTTTACCTACAGTGATGAGTGATGTGTCTGTGCATATCATTCAGAGAGATTATTAATATTCATGCTTCACACCTCGACGCTTACACAGATTCTACAGGCTAATCATTCAGGCAGTGATGTGTTTCCTGATGCATGCCTCTGTAGTCTTAGCACCTTTGCAACATGTCATTCATCATGAGCGACACAAGAGTCCTCGCAAGTACATTTTCCATTATTTTTTAGGTTGATATCATTTCTTTATTCAGCTTTGTTGAATTCTCCCTTCTCATTGGTCAGTCACAACGTTCTATATTTTTTAATTTTTTCAGTAAGCAGCCCTGTAACAAGCAGGATAATGTACAGCGAGTGGGTCATTATTGTGAAATAAACCCTGACGGGGTGATGCAGGACCCCAGAGTCAATCAATTACTTGCTCGCTGTACATTATCCTTTGCTTATGAATTTGTGCTATATTGGAATAAATAAGAATTTTAGTCTAGTTTTCAACAATCAGTTGGGGGTGGGAATGTTGCCGCTACCACGGAAACACTCCAACCTCCAAATTCACGTGTTGTTGTGAATCAGATCATGGTGGAGCAATGTTCAGGAGTTGGCTATACTGTGAGATATGACATGATGCATTTAGGAATAGAAGAATTCATCAGGATATAACAACTCATAATAAGTGAGAAACACCTTGTTACATTGAAATGACTGTTGTAACTTCAGAAATTTGTTCAATTCTATGATTTGCACCACGAAAGAGACAGCAAGAATCATGGATTACAGCTCATAAATTAATTGTGCCATAACGCTGTCACAATGCTGATGACAATGGTTGCCATATCTTTTCATTTTACAGTATGAAATGTAACTTGCTTGCATCGTGAATTCATCATAATTAATTCCACATCACAAATTAGGTCATAAGATAACTTGATACTCCCAAAGTTAAGAATCAGTAATCCCCATTATATTAGATATGAATGAGTACACTTAAAAGTTGGGGAAGGGAATTCATATCACCCCCAATGCAGTATGGAAACAGCAGTAAATTCAGCCCACACAGCTTCATGATGCTGTACTTCTTAATATACACCAGGAAACCAAACTGTTAGATCTTTACTAGCCGGGCAAAATATGTAAAATTTGGCCTGAGGATGGTGCAAGAGAGGTCATGCTACCTAAAGCAGAAGAGTTGTTCTCTGCACAGTGAAGGCAGTTGTACTACTCAACCTCAGCTGTGTGTGTCAACCTCATTAACTCGGGTTTAGCTGTGCTTTGAGCTAAAGGCTAACCGCAGCGTACTAACATGCCTAAATTCTAATGTTTACCATGTAACATTTAGCATGTACGCCCCTGTTTACATACTGATGAACTCTGACATGTTTATGGCTATATTAATGGAAAATTCCCCGAAGAAACCAGAGACCAAGAAGACAAAAAAAGTTTTCTGAGCTTTGCCGACATTACACAGACATCACATACAGACGGCGCACCTTATCTACATATCCCAGAGCTCCTGCCTGCAGCAGAGCAGTGCGGAGGAAACAAGGAAACATGGCGTGGTCCTGATCTCAGCTCATCTGCTCCAAGTGGGCAGACAGCAGAAGTATAGGAGGCAGAAACTCCTCTTGTTTATTCACCACTTCAGTCTGACGCGACCCGTTGTAGTCGGTGCCTGAAAGTCGAACAAACAAACAGACTTTGATCACTCTCATGTGACTGGAGAACATTAAGCTGGCTCTGTGTGACCTACCAGGCTGTGTAAATAGGATTATGTAAACAGAAAAAAAGCTGTAATTTCTACAAAAACGTCTTGTTCAAAATCTTCAATACAACAATTTATGTGCCACAGTCTTTGCTATAAGCTTTTAAAATTGTCCATACAACTTAAAGGAAAACTTCACCCACAAAATTATCATTTGAATATTTGAATATTGATTACTCAACTTGAATTCAAAATTTCATTATTAAAGTTTATATTTTGGGCAGGGAAACACAATGGTTTGAATTGAAGGTCTGCGAAAGAATAGTATCGGTAACATTGTTGACACTGTGCTACATTACAGAGAAATACAAAACCGTACTAATGAACCTTCATTAACATTACAGAGAAATACAAAACCGTACTAATGAACCTTCATTAATATAGGCCTATATGTGCACGTCACACACTGAGCGAGCCGCCTGTTAATGACGCTGTCGGCAAAGTAGTAATGATTGTGCTAAGTGGCTAATGGGCATGTAGCTACTTACATGATTTAGATGATGCGTCATGTTTGTACTTCATGAATAATAGGCAAATGTTTGCCTGCAGAGTTTAAATATCACCTTGGGTTCGTCCTTCACCTGCCTAAAGTAATCTGACCTGTTATTAACTAACCTGTGCTATAACCGCAGGTACCAGCCCTGTAAATTAGGGGCCATACACATGCTGTGTCTTTAACTGCCTGGAAAATGCAAGGTCAGGCGCTGGGCGATATTCTTGTGCCTTTTTTGCGCCTGCTTTCAACAGCGCGGTGGCAGGTAGCGTCTGAGGTTGCTAAGCAACCTTAACAAGCATCATATAGCCTATTTTCCTAAAATCCTGAGTGCAGAGCTGATCTTCTTCCAGGTGCTTTTTATAAGTGTGTAGACCTATCATTTGTGGGACAGATGTAAAGCTTGGGGAGCCCTGCAGTAACTGAATATTTACAGAAGAAGGGAAAGATATCTGTCGGCTGTGATTGGTTTGTAACATGACTCCTGTGTGACTGCTAAATCTCTTTATATGCCAAGATGTATGTGTTGATTGTTTTTCTCAGTCTTTAGTAATCATCAGTGTGGCGAAAACAGTTCAGAATAACCCACCACAGATATTTAATAGTAGGTTAACATTACAGCCTTAAAAACAAGAATTAATTCACCGGATATGTCACTGAACAAGAGCACAGATGCAGGCTGCACACAGATGGAAAAAACATACTTTAACAAATAGCAGATCAATGTTCAAAAAACACTCTCCATCATATTTAATGTGGAAAAGCGCTGACAGCTCTGATGTCCAGTACGTCTAATATGTGTTTCCACTCACTTGCAGAGACGAGGTCCATATACTGGCAGACGGCGTGAAGCAGCAGCCTCTCAAAGCTGAGTCACAAACACAAACAAAACAGAATTACTTTCCACTCCTCAGTGTTCTCCTATAGACCACTTACAGAAACATTCAACCAGTTTCTCAGCATGGATCAATAAAGTTACTCTGTGGGTTTCATGCTTTCACATCCTGTTTGTTGCTTTGTATTTCCCGCTACTGCACCGACTCCACTTCTTTGTTTGGATCTCGGAGGTTTCATGTAAACTAATATAAACTGGTTTTCCAGGTGGGGGAACATGATCAGGATCCATTAGGCAGAGCTTTCAACCTATATGTTAGCGAGGTGGTTAAGGATGAAGACGTGTTTTAAAACAACGCAAAGGGGCCATGTTGATATGGTTGTCTTGTTTCAGGCACCAGTGAGACAGGAAATATAAACCAGGAAGCTCAGTTTGAGTAACACATCTATAAGGGCTTATCAGACAACAAACACAGCACAGTGCTGATCTATAAATATATATAATTAATTATATTAATGTAACCTGGACCCAGATAGGCTGCATAAACTTGATAGATGGATTAACTAGTGAAAAATGATTCATTCATTCAAAGCTTTGGCTAAAATTGACACTATCCCTTTTTCCCATTTCCCATGACTGTAGTGAGTGTTTGCAGCACGTCTGATGGTGCTGAGTGACACTCCCACTTTAAATTTATAGGTGTTTAACGTCTCCCGACAGCCTGCGAAGAAATTGAAAAACTTTTTATAACTAACATTACAGCCTATTGCAGAAGAGAGAAATTATTCAAGACTTCTGCTTATGAATTTAAAAACATTTTCTGAGGTCTCGTCTTTGAGCAAATTGAGTTCAGAGTTTTTAATGACTAAATCCTGCAGGTACACTGAATATACAAAAATGGTGTCTACCTGCTGGCGAGGTTGGTTGTGTAAACTGAGCGAGGTTGAGCCATGAAGAAGCTCAGAAGGTTTTCCTCAAGTACTTCCAGAGTTCCCTGTGAGGAGAAGAAAAAATTGTGGGTGGCAGCCACAAGGTTTGATCCCCACAACAATCATGTGTCCTGAAGCATGATTTGTGCTTGAGTCAAATGCTGAACTTTTGTGGGATTCCCCGCTGAGTCATGGTTTGGTCAAACCTGTTTGTCATTTGCAAACATCTGGAATGGCATGTCATTGTCTTGTAAGCAGCCAAAAATAACTAATGACGTAAAGGAGAGGGATAAACTGACTTCTGCGTCAATGACTACGACACAACAAGCTGGTGAAGCCTCAGAGTTCGCTGCATAGCAGACATGCAGGAAAGACAAGTCAAAGTGTGGCAAAATCCACTGAGGTTAACATGCCTTCCACCAATTATCGGATCATGATGATGACAGAGAACTGATGAGAAGCTGAGGCTTCATGATGAAACTTTGACTTTAAGCTTGTAGCTGCTGTGCATAAATGGACTCCTTCCATGTACGTAGAAGAGATGACACTCACCATGGGGATTTGTTTCCGTTTGAGAGTCGCTCGCAGCCTGCGATCGATTCTCTGGAAGCAGTCCTGAGGAGTGAAGGCAGGATTTACTGCAAAGAGATGAGCAACGGTCAACCAAACAGCCACATTTCAACAACCAGCCGACAAACAAGCAGAGACTAAGACGCCCACCATTCCTCTCGTCTTTGAGGGGCCGATTGGTGTTTTTCTTCTTGGCCTCCTCCTGCTCCAGCAGAGACAGCAGCCTCTCCTGCTCCTCACCAGAGCAATTCATGAAATCATTCCATGGCTAAAAGAACAAGAGGATGAGGAGTCCATTTTGCAATCAATTCCTGTTTTATTCAGTGCTTTTAGATTTGATTACGCTGTGATCAGCGATGCAAGACAAGCTCTGGCTTTTGTAAGAGTTGAAAAGGTAAAACTTTCTCCAAAACATGTAAGAAAAACAGTAAAGCTAAAACCAAGTCAGACCTAATAGCACTCTTGTAGCATTAAAGAGCAGCAAAGTTTATTACATAGTTTTACCTCTACGTAGTTTCCATTGGTACAGGCTTCGGTGAAGATCGATGGGATCGCCGGGTTACTGCAAACTTCCAGATCATCTTTGGAGCACTCATCCCTCTCAAGAAGATTGGCGAGAAAGCGTGCTGACAGTGGAGAGTGGTGTGATTACCAGAGTATCCAATGATTTATGATTTTCAAATGTTAATTCTTGGGATTAAAAAACTAATTCTGTTGTAAAATTAGCTCATAGACTTTGAGGATTGATAGGCAATGCTAAGCCTGCAGTGGATGACCACATCTTATAATCTGATCATGTGAAATAAGATCTTACAGTTCTCCTGCCGGCGGAGGCTCTTCTTGCCTTTGGCTCGAGGAGTGAGGTCAGAGTTGCGGATAGCTTGGTTGATGAAGAACTGCTTCTTTTTGGTGGGAGACACTCGCTTGGCTGGAGAGTTGGGCAGGGAGGTGCATTTACGCTCCTCTATCAGGCTGGGAAAACAGAGGACAAGATGTCAGTTTAGCCAGTTTAGTCACAAAAATCCTGAAGCTCCTTAATTTAAGTTATTTCATGTTCAAGTGATGTAGTTAACTTGTCCTAACTTTTTTTTTGGTGTAACCACTTCCTCAAGCTCCAAATATGCTACTTCAGCCCATGATTATTTAACACGTTCTTGAGTGTCCGTAACAATATCAAGTGCGAATATACACTGAAAGTCTAATCAATCAGCTGTAGGTTACATGTAGACGGGGTGATAGTGACATGCAGAGTGCACGCTTTTTTGAGTACATAAGGTATGAGAAAAGGTTTGGTGTGACCTAATTTTGACCCACTTCAATGGACTTTCACTGCTCTTGATTTGTGGTCTGAAAATGCTCTTTGAACTTGACATTATCATAAACTTGCAGCATTTAAAGTCTTTGAGGTGCAGGGTTTCAGCTATGAAGTGGTCCCTCTGTAATTGCTGAATGTCATGCATGAATATCATAACAACATAATCTTATTTTATCCAAGAAAAGACGAAAACACCAAACAGCTAAGTGGCTGAGAAATGTGAAGATGGCCACCAGGCTGCTTTAACACCTTAAAACAATAATTATTAAAAGCCTTAGAGTTAACAGTTCACCTTCACTGTGCTGTGCTGCCTCTGTTTTGTCTCTGCAGTGTTTTTAAATTGCTCACAGAGGGAAGAGCCTCCTGCAGGAGCTGCAGATGTAGGTCAGTGGGTGGTGAGTGAGTGGGCTTTCTGCCTGTGAGTTGCCATTTTTAGCCTGAGCCCTGCAGGTTGTAAGCAACACCACACCAACATAATATAATGTAACCTCTGCCTGGATAAGATAACATATGGTTTGCCTTCAACATGATATCATATGATTTCCATTTGACATGCAACCCTTAGCAAACTTTGGCCATACAGTGGCATTGATAGAATTTATAAAACATTCATAAATATAAGCAGTATGTTCCTCAATCCTGTATGTTAATCTTTGCATGCTATTAACAAGGAATCCTTAACATAATCTGATATAGATGTGTTGTAAGAGGTGATAAGTGAAAGGCTTATTAGCTCATGTGTTGGCATAAACACCCAGACGTGATTTAACTAGGACTTTAAACACCCCAGCACAACCCACCGTATCCAGGTCAGTTAGCTAGTTAGCTGCCAGCTGTTAAAAGGCTAACTAAGATAGATAATTAAAACATGTTAAAAGCCTGTTTAAACCTTATTATTAATGTCAACCAAATAAGCATGATTAGCAAGAGAGCTGACACGATTACAGCTGAGCTAAAACCGTTTAAATCTCCATTTAACTGAAGTTGTGATTCGGGCTAACGCTAACTAGCTAACCAACGGATCGTAATTTTTCACTCACATATAATCCTGTTCTTCATTGTTATTTGTCAAAACGACCATTTTATTGAAGCAAAACAAGCGGAAAGAAGCCACGCTCTGTATCCTTGCGGTACAGGGAAAAAATAAATACAGTCGGGACGAAAAAGTGAAGTTAAACGGAGGTGTTTGCTCGGCAGTTCGAGGGCAGCTAGCTCAACGGCTGCTAGCCGGACAGTGAACAGTTATAGTTGTTTGTCCTCCTACTACAAACAAAGAGAGGAGAAACAGTGAGAGGTCTCACTCTGTCTCTACTGTATGCTGCTACATGTTGTATGGCTGTTAAACTCGATGTAATCACTACAACATGTCACTTCTACTTCCATTTAAGAGCATTTGTATTTTTTATTTATATTTATCTACATTTATTTCTTATTTCATTTTATATTTATATACATTTTTATTTACATGAATTGAAGTTTTCTTCCTTAGAGCTTAGAATCTAATCATAGGTGGATTTAAGGTTATTTATTTATTTTTTTTGTATTTGTAGTCATGGGTTTAGTTTTTTTTTTTCACTAAAGTTTTTATTGAGTTTTCACAGATATATAAACACACTGATACAAAAATTTTACAACAAAATACATAAAACAACCAAAATCTAAAGTAAGAATAATAGGTTGTTTAGAACTTTAATATTCAATCTTTATACAAGTATTTTATCTTTAGACATTCTTTAGTTGGTGTCCTGTCTCATACAAATGTTATTTTTTCCCCAGTTGTTTTTAAATGTATTCTCTCTAACTCTCAGAATGTCTGTCAATTGTCAACTTTTCTATAATTAAGATTTATTAGACGATTTCCAGCCAGTGTTCCTGTTTAGGGGCGTTAACATCAAGCCAATGTCTGGTGATCGCTTTCTTACTTGCTGCAAGTAAAACTTTAATCCAGCAAATGAGGGAGAATTTCCCCTTGGGAAAATCATAAATTTATCAGCTAATCTAATCTAAGATTTAGAAAAAACAACAACAAAAAACTTAGATCGGGGGTTCCCAATATGACCAACAGCCATTTTAGCGAGACAGCACATAAATGAAGGCCGCAAAGGAAAAGTGCACACATAATGACCTAATGTGACAAGTTTAATGACTTTTTGTAAAGACTTACTTTACTATATACAGATTAACATACTAACACTTTACAAATATTAGAACAATCAGAAGTGCTAAAGCCTAAATCAGTGGTTCCCAACAGGTGGGTCGTGGTCCAAAAGTGGGTCGCAGGTCCATTTTGAATGGACCCCAAGTGACGTAGTGTGAAGTTTGTAAAAAACACACTTTATTTTGGAGTACAGTGAATTTGTGGCACAGAACTTTCATTCTGTAGTGCCTTGTCCTGCTGTACAGTGACTGACTAACAGACAGCTTCTTAACAGAGAGAGCAAATTAGCTCAACAACATGGCCAAACACAAGTATGATGCTGAACAGATTAAACTGTGTGGACCTTGAACCAGTGACTTAGGAGAAATCTGGACTCTGTGACTGAACCAGTTGAGAAGCACTGGCCTAAATAACACTCATAGTGTAGCACTTTTTAATTCATTTGAATGTAATGAAGTAGAGACAGGACAGTGCTTGATACCTACCCACAGCATCCAAGCAAGGACTACAGAAACACCACTTCGACAAACCACATGCAGAACTGAAGTACACCGTAGTAGGCTATAAGAACCAGTGGTGACAATAATGAAAATTTTCAAAATTTCATTTGCGATTGAGTATTTCAGATGGCAACATATGGTTTCCTTTTGTATATTTACTGCCTAGCCTAACGTAGTTAAAACCTTTTTCAAGTCCTGAGTGAGTCATCCTGTCAATAGACAATCTTTGGCACACCTAATGAAACACATTCCTGTCATAATTTGCAAAATAAAGCCTCTGCCCCCTCCATCATTTCTGATCCAGCATCTTTGAGTGGGTTCAAACATAATCCATCCTTTGATATAAGTTTGAATACCAATGGCTTCCTCCTGGCTCATTAAGAGTGACTGGAGTTTGTGTGCATGTTACCATAACAGCCAGTTTAATAGGCCTGCCACGGAGTCATCTAATTGTTCCGAGCTTTTCTTTTCTCTGCTGCTGGAGAGAAAGAGAAGCTGTTCAGTTTGTTTCTGGCAAAAGAAAAAAGTCAGTAAAATTTGGACAATTTTTAATCTCAATACGCTTTTTTTTTTTTAGAGATGTTTGGACAATATCAGAGAAGATTTTTAAAGGTGTTTTTATACAAATTTTGGAATGAAGAAAGAGAAGAAGACAAGCTCAGTAAAACTGGAAAAACATGAGCCAGACACTTGTCCGATGATCGTGTGTAAAATGGAGAAATCAATTCCCAAGATGAGACCTGTGAAGTCAAAGGAGAGGATTAAAGCTGCCACATCTAAGAGCAAATCCACCTCAGCCAGGGAGGCTACTACATGTGAGACATCAGGGAATATAATGAAGCTTTGTGTCAATCTGATGCCCGTTCTGGCTGCAGCCAAGGAGCCAGTGGAGGAAGAGGAAGAGAGAAAGGAGGACAACGAATGCACAAGTAAAAAGAAACCTGAAACCAGCTGCAAAAATGATCCATCTGTCACTAAATCTGAGGAACAAATACTCAATTCTTTTACAGGATTAAATCTGGACGCTGACACCAAACAAGCGCAAAGTCCTTGGCTTGTGCTACCACCTATAACTCAACCTAAACCAGCTCCTGAGTGTTGTGACCGTCAGAGGGGGCACCACACTCCTCTACCTCCCATCAGTCCAACTGAGCAAACAAGGACCATCTCTTCAAATGTTACTATAAGAGGCTGCAGAGGCGACGGGTTAGTTACAGGACATGTAGCAGACAGCAGGCCCTGGATGGACAATCCCCTGTTCTCCAAAAGTGTGAGTAAACTACAAAACCAGCTGACAAATAATGTTTGTTCTTCTTCATCATTAAAGACTGATTACATCTCCTCCTTAAATTCCTGAGATGAAGAGAGAAAGCTTGAAGTAGCTCATGTAAAGGTAGTTCAGTAAAAAGGACATTAAGGAAGTTAAATCTCTACCTTTACTGGAAACAAGGAGGACTTGCATCATCATAAACTGGTCTGGCACAACTTGGGCTGTGATTGAGAGGGAGTTATTTAGTCACAATTTTACACAAGGGGAAGAACACATTAGCCAAGTAGAGTAGAAATCAACAAGGCTTTGGGCAATAAAAAGAGTTTTAAAAGTCAGAAACAGCAGCATCTTCCTGATTGAGTCACTGGCATTGATACACACACACAGGGCAAATACTCTGTATTGCCCCTTTGATACAGTGTAGAGTGTTAAAACAGAAGCTAAGAGACATTAAAAACATTTTTCACTCTTCTAATATTAAAGGATGCAAATGTTTTGATGGCTCATTTTTCAAATTATTGCTTGAATGAGGTCTAAAATTAAAAGTTTGAATGGTAAATAATTTGACAAGCTTTTAGAAAAGAAAGCATAACTTCAAAACAGCAGTTCAAAAATTAATTTAGTTATTCAAGATACACCAGTCATGGAAAGTTACTTAGTGCTTGTACTCTGAGTATTACCCTCGTAACAACTTTATACTTATAATAGGATTATAAAATGTAATACACTGTTAAACATTAACCATTAGTTCCCGATATTGTGACCTCTTACAGAAAAAAACCCATATATATTTCCATAAGATATTTCCACTTTAATTCTCACATGGTTTCATTTTAACAACTGTCTGAGGTCTACAAGATGAAGAATGATCTAATTAAAAAAAAAAACAACAACCTGAAATTTATCTTGTGACCCTGAGGACAGGGCCATGAACCACTGGACTAAAACTAATATTCTGCTTATGCACTCTTATCATTCTTATGTCGTATAACAATATCAGTCACTGGGGAGTGAGTTCTTTTACTTTTGGTACTTCTGGTTTTGTAAGGACATTTTACTGTTAATACTTGAGTTGTAATGGTGTATTTCTACACTGTGGTATAGGTACCTTTACTTATATGGAGCTAAGTACTCCTTCCACAACTGTCAGACAGATACAAGAACACACACAAACTAAAACATGACAGGAAAAATGTCTTCCTCTTCTGAACACAACTGCCATCACACCCGTCTGACTCTCCTCTCTTGTTCTCTCTGCAGAGATCTCCTGAGTTTCGTCTCCCTGACGTCTCCTTGTCCAGTCTGGATGCTCTGCTGCAGACGGTCACACAGAAACTGAGGAGGAAGAGGAGAGGTCGCGATGAAGGACGGTGGACACGTGTCCATTCTGATCAGCTCCTCGCAGCTGTTAGTGAGCGACGTTTGAGGGAGAGGAGCGGCACGGAGAACAGAAACCTGGCCAACATGTATGTTTGGGAGTTATGAGTACAGTTTTGGAGAATGTTATTGTTCATTGTACGGTAGTTAAAGCACTGAGGGGAATATAGGAAGTCTATTAATCATGGTTTCATTAAGGTAAAGCATTGTTCATATTTGACTATTATACCTGTTTTTAAATTAAATATGATGTATGAATACAGCCTCATCCGCTCTAGAGAATGGAGGTTCCTCCAGCTATTGAGGAAGAAGGACATCTGACAGGAATGTATTTCCACATTTTATTCAATATTCAGAAATTCAAATGAATTCAATTTCTTCATGAATCACTGTAGCTCTACTTGAACTAACACAAATGTTTCCCCTTCAAAATCTTCTAAGAAAACAGGTCTTTTGTGCGTGTGTATGACATTTAAATCCAGTGTGGGAATGGCGGACTCCGCCACTGACAAAAAATAAATAAATATTAGAGAACTAATAATGACCATGTTTGATGGCTTTAACAGAAGCCACAAAAGGTGTTAAAAAAATGCATTTAATATGAGGAAAAATCTGAGATTATCATTTTTTAGTGACTTGATGTATCACAGTAAAGTTGGCTAAAAGGCAACTGACACAAACTGTCGTGTCCCATGATGGACTAAATACAGTTTTTACCCTGGCAAATCAAAGAAACTACTGAAATCTTGGCAATAAAAATGGTTAAACACTACAATATTTTATGTTTAAAATATCGGTCATTACTGAACCCTTAATATTGCAAACCAGTAGATAACAATGTCATCTTTAAACAGGTTGTTTAAGTATGTTTACTGTATGTTAAAATCTGATACATGTAGAGTTTTTGCATTCATGTGTAAATGTTATTTATCTAAATAACATTAGATAAGTGACTTCAGTGTGAAGAAAACCACTCTGTCAATTTGGTTTCTGTCTTTTTTCTCTGAACAGTGAAGCAGTAACAGAGACATCAGTGGGTGGATGCAGTGTAAACTCACAGCGGAGCCTCCCACCACTTTCATCTGCCCCAAAACCAACGCTCATCCACACTATGACGAAGAAAAACCTCCTGACATCCAGCATGCTGCAGTAATTTATCAAAAACAACAAACTGGACTCATAAGATACAGAACAGTATTTAAAAAAATATCCAGGAAACCACAGTTTTATTTTCCTTCGGGACAAAACATTCACAACAGACATGTACCCGTTTTTCTTCTCTATGCTAGCATATCTTCAGTATATAATGTACATCTTATAGTAGATGCACAGATAAATTTATGTTCAAGTTCAACTTTTCAAGCATAATACCATAAAAGTACATTCAGTAGTACAGACTTTCATTCCAAAATGACACATTCACCATTTTGATCCATCGTAATGTTTAAGATGTTTAAGGTCTGCATCATTTCAGCCTTCTTTTAACACATTTAACTGTATTAAACACAACATTTCCCACTGTAACAGTTTGCATTTTGGAATGAAACCCTTCTGATTCTTTGTCTCATGCCTATAGTTACCATTGTAACAATCTTTTGAATATGTAACAGTGCATTACGGTGCAGTAACAACCTGCTAATGACATTCAGTCAGCTGTGTCACTTTTTTTTTTTAATAGAAAAACAAACAAACTGTTTATTAAAATAAACTTAAATAAAGAACAATAAAAAATAAACAAATGTTGACCAAAGGCAATGTTGTTGCATCTGGTGAATACTACTTTTAATTCTGTGAGCTATCATAATTTCTTTGATTTGATTTGGAGTGCTGTAGTTTGGCATTATGTAGAAGAATTTGTAACAACATTGCAGCTAAAACAGCGTAGTCATACCTGCGTGCTGGACTTTTTCAATAGTTTGAAAATGCTTTAATATCTTGTGTTAATTATATGAGATGTCATGTGAGCAGGAAGTATGCCACATACATGTAACATGTATAAAGTTGAAAAACAAAACATGATCTAATTATTAAATAACTAAAATGACAGTAAATAACAGGCAGAAGAACCACCCGCACTCCTGTCATATATAATACCCCATGTTCATACAGTGACACTGTTACCCAATCACACAAAATAAAAATAAAAAAAATAAAAGTTTGACAGATAAAAGACAAAATAAATTCTTGATTTACAAAACAGTAACACCTGGAAAGTTCATAATTTAATATTTCAGAGTTATTTCACAATAAACTTGCAGTAAGAATTCTCTCCACATGAGAGATACTATATAATGTTCTGAAACAACCTCTCAGATGCTTTCTGACACATAAAAATGTCTTAATAATTACATGTAACACATATACTCCAGTAACAGTTTGAGATTTTGCAGCATTTTCTTCTTTAAAGTGCTTTCAGCAAAAAAAATAGATGAGATTGTGAGAGGTCCAATGATTGAGCCCTGAGGAACGCCACCCCTTGTTTTTACATGAAGCCTTGCATAATATTTTTAAGGATAAATAACTTCAGACTTATGAGACTGATACAGAAAGTAAAGACACAGTGTAAGATTTATGGACCCAAATAAAGGGTATAAAGCTACAGATATGTTAACAAGGGGAACAAGGCACCAAACCACATTAGGAGGTACTCACCTGTCTTTCTTCAGAAGAGGCCAAGGGGATAAATTTACTTCTAACAGTAAGTTTCAAATTCCATCTTTTCTGCTTCTTATTCCAATGAGCCATGTCGTTCCATGTTGCATATTGAGGTCGCTGCCGTCCCTGAAAAACATTTAAATGAACAAGGGCAAGTAATAAAAAGCTTTTGACTTTAGTTGGTCCTTTGAACCTTTGCTTGCGTTGCACCAGTCCACTTCACAGTGCACTGTCCTGTGTGTTGCTGTCGACTATAAAGAGTGCAGAGGGACTTTTACTGGAGCTCTCTGCTTTGTGTTTGGACCCACTGGATTTACTGGATTCTCCCTGAACTCCACCATTACTGCTGTCCGATGCACTGCTGCCCCTTTGGCTCTTCCTCTGAGCCTTCTCCTCTCTCTGAGGTATTCTGGTCATCGCCGTACCGCTGCTTTTCTCCCCATTAGCTTTGCCTTCTTTGGATTTGACCTTGCCAGCTTTTGGCTTTTTTGATTTACCCTCTTTGGGTTTGCTGTCAGATGGTTTCCCCTGCTTCTGTGGAGTCTTGCTTGTCCGAGGAGGTGTGACTGGTGGCTGTGGTTGGATAGTGGGAGGGTTAATCCTGGTGGACAGTGCAGTCAGGTTGGTCTGTACTGTTGTGTTGCTGACAACCACATCTGTGAGGAGGTCGTCATCCGTCTGCTCTTTGGCAAAGTTGACAAACACCTACAAAAATTAACTGGCTTTAGTGTCATTCTTTAATTCATTTGAATGATCCTGGTCAGATATTAAGCTAATGACAGTCGGCTGTTCATTATGTTCATGTGGCTAACATCTCTTAACTAATTATCTAATGTATTTTGTATTAAGGGCAACTTAGATATTAACTGAGTGTGGACTAGTCTCCATATTATAACTCAAATGTTGTTCAATAGTTAAGATGTACCTTTTGATCCTATTCCTTCATGAATAAATACATAAATAAAATTTCTCACATACTGGAAGAATTTGCTGCCCCAACCATTGATAAAATCTGTCTGGAAAATTAATAAATCCCTTTTCGATTTGATAACATTTGGCAACCCATCATTAAATACTGTGTAACTTGAAATTAAATGCAATAATCTACATTTTACACATTTGTTATGTTTCACGGTATCATAGAAAATGTGAAACCATGTGAGAGAGTGATGATATACTATATATTTAGGCAAGTAAAGGTGATGTGGTAAGATTATTGACACTCTTTGTTGCTATTTTCTGACTTTTTCTGCCCCTTTTTTATTAGTTGTTAATTTACAAATGCTTGTTAAACATTATTTATTATTCATGCTTTTTCCTCAATGAACTAGCCAGAGAGCAAAGCCTGATGGGAAACAGCATCCTTCTAGTGGCTGACACACTGCCTCAATAAAGGACATTTGAGATGTGAAGCTCTATTTACAGAAGCGCTTAGATCAGGCTCAATACACAACACTTTTTCAGAAACACGGGAGATTTGAATTGTCCTCACCTGGTCCAGGGTGGTCTGTGAAACAGAGAAGTCGATGATGCCCAGCTCCTCGTAGTTGTTGGCCAGCACATCGAAGACACGAGCCAGGCAGCAGGCGTGTGAGGGCAGCTGGTACTGCAGCACGCTCTGGTGGCGCTCCTTCAGCTCAATGCTGGGGAAAGAGCTCTTCATGTAGGTGCTGATGGGGCATGAGTCCGGGTCAGATTTAGCGTCCGCCAGACGGAGGATGATGGTGTAGCCATCACCAAACCTGAGAGATGAAAGGACAGAAGAAACAGTAGTCAAAGTTTTTTTTATATACTGTCAAGTCAACACAGCTCAAATCAATGTGTTTCAGAGCTGCTCTATAAAACAAGAATATGTAGCAACACACACAAGACAGAAAAAGTTAATCTCACGAGGATCTATGAGATGCTATTACATCTAAATTGCCTGTTTGCTCTGAAGTGGAAATAAATCAGCATCTACATTTAGAAGCCAATCAGCTTCATGACGTGTTGTTCCTGAAAATGCACTGTTGAGTAACACGTGCAGCAAAAATATATAAAAAGCAAAAATTCGACAGCTCAGATTATCCTTGCAGTGATTTTATTTATTTTATTTAAATCCTTTTGGAAATACTTTTTGTTTTACAGTTAAACCAAAGTCACTATACACGACTTAGAAAAAGTAATTACCGCCATCAAGAGAACTAAGACAAAAATTATTTCCAAATGTTGACGGACTAAATTTCCCCTCAAGGATCAATTAAACATTATACAACAGTTAGTTCCGGCCCTGCAATCTGATTGGTCGAGAGACAGTAAAACCGTGACGATATTGGAGTACAACATCACGGTTATTTCACTGTGTATGTATCACTCTGCCACACAGCTGATTGCAATCAACAATCAAATCAAAACTGACAGTTAGTGTCAGTTAGGTCAGCAGTTGCGTTGTAGGCTAATTAATTCATCCACTGTCAAACAGCCAAAAATATGGATTTATTGCCTAAAATAAGTTTTGAATTGAACTATGAATGGTCATCAGAGGAAGATGAGGGAGAGGAGAAGCTGAATCCATCTGAGCACACATCCAGGTTTGTCAGTGTTTCATCAGCGGAGCTCAATGACTTGGAGAAAAGCAACATACTGTCAGATCAGAAGGCAGAGTCGGCTGTGCCTGTGAAGCGACAGTCCACCATGCAGTCACCAGAGACTTATTTCACCGGCTGCACAATTAATGGAAATGTGCAGTTAAATGTGTATAAAGAGTAAGTGCCTGGCGCACCATGTCTGCGTTACATAGCAACGGTGACAGCGGAGTCCTGAGGGAACTATTTTTGTTGGTGGAGGACAAATAAAATGCTTAAATTATCTATTTTGTCCTCATTTTTCAACATTTCTTAATCAGCCTTGCCTATTTAACTGTTAAACTGTTGTATAAAAGCAATATCACACTCGAGCTTGTGATGTTGTACTGTGATATCGTCACGGCTGACTCGAGCTTGTGATGTTGTACTGTGATATCGTCACGGCTGTGATTGTCTTCTACGACCGAATCACAGCCGTGACGACATCACAGTACAACATCACTCCCTCTCGTGTGATATTGCTTAATTATATTTATCTGACAACGTAGACTATATTTTAGAGCTGCAACAATTAATCTATCGACAGAAAATTAATTGGCAATGTTGATAACTGAATGATTGTTTTAGTCATTTTTAAAGCAAATTTTCTGATTTCCTGCTTCTCAAAAGCGAGAATTTGGCACTTTTCTTCGTCATACATGATATTAAACTATTTAGCTTTGGATTTTTGGATGCTTTTGGATTGTTGGTTGGATTAAAAAAACAGAAAAAAAACCAAACATTTGAACTCGCCACTTTGACCTCTGCCAAATTACACAGGGCACATTTCACTACTGTCTGGCCTTTTATTGACACAACAATAAATCCAGAAAATAATAGCCAGATTAATCAATAATGATAATAATCATTATTTGCAAGCTTACTATATTTCATTAATAAATGAGCACTTGACTGGAGTATGGGCATGTGGGGGAAAAAATCCAATATCACAGCCTGCTGTATGTAATTTTATATTGCAATATCGATGTATTTCATGTATATACTATATTTTTAGAATATCAATTAAGAAATTAACTCTGTATCAGACAAATGCAGCAAATAAATACCAGTTAATTAGTAGTACTTCTTCACATTGATGCAAAAATTGCACAATAATTCAATATTACCATAAAACAGTCCTGCTCCTTCTTATTTAACTGTTGGATACTACAATATATAAATGGAGAATATATAAAAAATCTGACAGCTGAATAATTTATATCATCTCACATGATATACATTGTCATATTGCCAAACTCTAAATAATGGTGTATCTTTACCATTTAATATCTGACTTCACCTGGTTTAACTCATACATACGCTAATAAAGATGAGGCATCATATTGTGTATTAATTAATATAGTTTTAATGGCTTTAATGATCATTTCACCGTGCATGAATTGAACCAAACTCAGTTGATATTAACAGTACATGTGTCCCTGTACACCCTCTTTGGTGATTTCACTAATTTGTGGCAGTGACTCATGACAGTAAACTTCATCGAGTGACTCAGCTGCTTTACTGTGACACAAATATCAGCTCGGAGAGGGTCCTTCGCAGATCGCTTCTCTGTCATGGGGACAATGATCAAAACAGGAAGCACACTTTGGCTTCAGCGTGTCTAAAAAGCACATAGTTAAGTAACTGATAGAACTGAGGAAGAGGTAAAGTTAGGCAGTGTGGGGACGTAATGCATTTGAATCAGCACAAATTCATTCACTGACTGATAAACTGTGTTTGGAGTTTTTGTACTTGTGGTTTACGTGTTTACTTGCTTACCTGTTCTTCAGGTGTTGTACAGATCCGAGACACTGGAATCTGCCGTTGACCATGATGGCCATTCTGGTGCAGAGAGCCTCGCATTCCTCCATACTGACCACACAGACACACAATAAAAATCCTTTAACATGTATGCTGTGAGGAAACTTATAGGTGTAAATACAGAAGTGATGCAGCAGATCTTCAGATAGTTGTGGGTCAGCCTGCTAGATTTCAGTTGTGTATCTGTAATTATAACAAATATATGAAGAATAATTTAGTGTACAGCTCCTCCTACCTGTGGGAGGTGAGAACTACAGCTCTTCCCTCTTTGGTGACGCTGAGGATGCAGTTCCACAGAAACCTTTTGGCTTTTGGGTCCATGCCAGTGGTGGGCTCATCCTGACAACAATCAAATGAATCATGCAATCAAGGAAACAATATGTGAGTCAAATACTAATACATTTTAGTAATATTACTAAACACACTTTAAGAAAGAATTAAAGCAGATAAACTGTAGTGGCACCAACATTAAGTTACTAAGTTTTACAAGCAATATCTTTGTTGAGCGTGTATGTTTTTCATGCAAGGATTCTTATGAGCATTATGTCGCAATTTATCTATGGTTTTATTGTTTAAAATGTTATTTATTCAAATATAAAAGTAAATTCTGAGGCATTTTATCATGTGTATCCAACTAATACAGAATTTATCAGGCGACATTAAGTTTCATCTCGTGTTGATCTAAGCAGTTGCCCTTCAGCTGTTTGGTGAATAAGTTCATTTCTCACCAGGAATATAACAGGTGGAGCCCCAATGAGGGAGATGGCAGTGGAGAGTTTTCTCTTGTTGCCTCCGCTGTAGCCTCCAGCCTCCCGCTCAGCGTACTGGGTCAGTCCCAGCTTCTTCACGCCCCACTGTGCCACCTGCAGGAAATCAGAAATCCCATGACTCAATGTCTCAATTTTAGTTTTGACGTGAGCTGCTCCTTCACGTTACCTTGGCAACAGACTCCTCTTGTACTCCCCGCAGGCGGGCGTACAGCTCCAGATGTTCCCGGCCCGTCAGCAAGTCGCTGATGGCGTCAAACTGGGGACAGTAACCCATCAGCTGGTGGACCCGCTCCATCTCCGTCAGCACACTGAGAACCACAGAGACACACAGTTTCACAGTTATACCAATACTAATACTGCTGCTATTAGAAGTACTACTGTCACAACTGTTGCTATTACTTCTAGGACTAATACTAACACTACTAACGATACTTCTACTACTGCTTCCACCATAACTGCTACAGTTACTGGTGCTTCTGCTACTGCTGCTAACACAAGCTCTTCAGTTGGCACTCTTTCTACAAGACATTCCCGGCTCCTACTGATACTACCACTACAGTTATGACTACAACTGTAGTTTATTTCAAGGTTTAGAGATTTTGACGATTTAACAGCCAAATGACAAAAATATACAATTAATTTTGTATTCACTGTTGTTTTTATGTGCTCACAAAAATGTTTATCACATTCAGCTTCACATCCACATTCCTTTCCTCCTCTCTAGAAAAGAATCATTCCCACAAATATCATTTACTGTTTGATGTTATTCACTTTTGAATTTTTTAATGCCTTTGCAAAACTTGAATAACCAGGTGGTAGAGATGCTTTGTACCTGTGGTGATTAAGGAAAGCCTCTCCATAGGTGACGTCCGTGTCTCCGGTCAGCATGCGAAAGGTCGAGGTCTTCCCTGCTCCGTTCACCCCTAGCAGGCCGAAACACTGGAGCACACATACACAACATCAAGTTATTAATAGATCTATACGTTCAGCAGCTGTAGTCAGCAGCTAGTACCGTTCCCTTGAGACTATGTAAAGTTATAAACTTAGCTAAATTGTAACAGATGTTTCACTCTACGGCTGCGGCAAAAACTACTGCAGTAGTAGCAGTAACAGTTGTGGTTGTAGGCGTAGAAGCAGCTGCAGCGGAACAATATTAGCAGCAGTATTTTTAGAAGCAGTAGTTTCGGTTGTGGGAGTATTACTATTTAATGGTTTCAGTAATAGAAGCAGGAGCAGGAGCAGCTGTAGTAACAATACTAACGGTAGTAGTAGTAGTGGTGATAAAATAATCAGGGGTATATTGTCCAAAATTACCTCTTTTGGGAGATAATGACTGTATCTACAGCAGATATACATGTCTGACAAACACAGTGCTGATTAGAACCAAAGTCAGATAATGGCTGTGTGTGTGTTTATTGATTTTGATTCATTGATTTTGGTGTGTATCTCTCACCTCGCCACGGGGAATCCCAAGGCAGAGACGATCCACCGCTGGCTTCCTGCCTGCTTTATAAACCTGCAAAACAAAAAGTCCTTTGTTTTACCAGCAACCAGGAAGTGATACAGTCATAGCAAAAATAATAATGCATGATGGCAAACAAAAATTCACAAATGTAGCTCTTACAAACAGGACTCAAATAAGAAGTTTGAATGTTTATTTTTTTCTCATAAAAACTTGATGTCAACTGAAGGCAGAGATTTGCTATGATTCAGCCACAGGAGCATTAATAAGTAAGGTTAACGGCTGTACCTTGCTGAGGTCGATAAGGGTGAGGATGTCTGATTGGGCTTTGCCACTTATGACCCTCTCTCTCTCCCTGGCGACATCCTCATCCTCTGGACCAAGAGGAGGCATCTGAGGCTCGGACCACCACGGCCTGAACGGAGAGATAAAAGATAGGCTGTTTCAGTTAGTTTTACTACTGTTGGGGATGAAGAGGTGTTGAAGGGAGAAACTGCTTGCACCCGGGTAGACTTCCTGTTTTTGCCCATCTGTTGTAAGCTCTTGTGGCTTCAAACATGACATGCCATATCCTGTATACTTTATCAAATTCCAAACTAAAATTCCTCATCTCCTGTGACAAATCTCAAATATCTGATATATTCAAACTGCGGCTTCAATATTAAAATATTAAAAGAGTTGTTTTAAACATACCTGAAGTGTATGAAGAACCTGTACTGCAGCAGTATGGTGAAGATAAAGAAGACAACACCTTCAGCTGCCATCGCAAACAGGTTCTTCCCCACAAAGTCCCACTGAAGAGGGTCCAGAGTCTGCTTCGTGCCTGGAGAAGGAAGAACCACACTCAATCTTCTCGTGCATGTATCTTTATATATTATAAGTCCTGTCTGTTTGCTGCAGATTAAGTGTTTAGGTATGCATACAATAATGCCCCCACAGAAGGTAAAGAAAATCTCCCTCATACATTAAAAGGTCTAACAACACAATACATATTATACTGTATATTATATATTCAAACTGTAGTGCACAAGCACCACAAGGATGAGAAGGAGGTGGAGGGGAGAAGTTCACAGTTTCTGGGGTAAAATAATTTTTAGCTCTAAAATACTTAACAGATTTTTAGATATCTATTTAGAGGTGGATATATAAGTACCCAGTCTCTGGAAAGCGTCTGCCATGGCCTGATTTTTGGCCATGTCGATGAGTCCCCGTCCCAGGCAGAAATGAGGGAAGATGAGAAACACCTTCTTCAGGATCCTGTTCACCTCATTCAGATGCTGGGAAGAAAAAAAAAATCACCAAGAGATCATAGACTAGTTAAAGAGCCTCGAAATAAAATGTGTTTTTTGCTGCAATGCACAAAATGACTGAATGATTACTGCTTTCCCACCTCACTTTTATATTACATTTCTAAAAGTAAAAAAAAAAACTTTCAAATTAAGAGCTCCATGTGAATGAAATCAAGATCTTATGCCTGTTGCTGCTATAATTGTGTAGCTGCTGTTATATCTTTGACATTTTTTTTTTGTATTTTCAGATGTAGCCAATAATTAAGGATTTCTTTCAGTGTTTGTACCTCATCAACAAACAGCTCCAGGACGAAGGTGGCGATGCTGCCGTTGATTCCAATGAAAAGGTTGATGGAAGTCAGGACCACATAGGCTGTGCTGGGGACGGTGAACACGAAGGACGCTGGGTACATCAGAGGGGTGATGGACCACCTACAGAGGATCATCAGGTGAAGAAATTATTAAAGACAGATACAATACTGTTGTTACAAACCATATATGAAACAATAGAGACCTTGTTTATAAGAGACATGAGGAAATTGTGTATCATATCAAGTAAACTTAAGTAAAATGTAAGTAATTTAAACATTTTTTCTTTTGGCACGGGGATTGTTGAGTCCCATAATATAAATCATCCTGTAGCTAATGAGATAATTATAAGATCACTGCTGTCAATATGTTTGCCTTTGTAGTTATGTACAGAGCAAAAAAGATAAAGAGTCAAAAGAGAAAAGTCAAAATCAAGATTCAGGCTTAAGATGTCTCAAGTACGCAGGATTGAAACACAGATAAAAAGAAAACTGATTATCCTCGAGTATGGAAACAGACATGAGTCGCTCCGATTGTTCAGTCAGTGATGTATGATTTTAGAAGTGTAACAGTGAGGACAGAAATCAGTGGATTCTGAGCCTGGACGCACCCGTAGAACAGGAGGAGCAGGACGAGAGCGGGTAGGTTGGTCTCCGAGACATATGACTGCTGCTGGAAACAGATGAAGATCAGCACCACCATGGTGGCTGGGACGGTGTAGTTCAACTGAAAAGATGACAAAGAAAAAACATTTTAGAAAAAGAGCAAGTCTTTTTTGATCCAGTAAATATTATTTTCTACTGAGACTCATCTCACACAGATTATTGGCTGAAGAACTAAGGTGAGCTCCAGGGGTGTTTCTATGATTTGAGGACATTGGGAGCTTATCCCGGACTTCTGTAGGGGGATCCAGGGGTGCACTGTTCACTTCTTCATCATCTACTGCGGTCCATCTGTCTGTGCGTCTCTCTCCACTGTGACATTATGGTTTTTGTTTAATGCTTCACAGGTTTACTGGCGCATGCTCTATCTCTCGCACACGCAATCACACCAAATGTGCGGCTTGAATGACACAGAAGACCCAGAACTTGGATTTTTAAACAATATCATATAGTTTTTGGGGGCTTTAATGCATGAACGGAATGACAAATTATTAGATCTATGGATTTTGTTTTCATTATTACGCCTATACTTATTTTTGAAGTACATACTATATATAGCCTATATATCTTAATCTGGGGGAAGGAGCAACTCTTCAGCTCGTCAACCTCAACTGGCAAATAGTAGTAATTAAATACTGCATGCAACATTGAAAATGTACCTAATCCCCTCTAACGAAGAAATCCCACCAAATATGATTGGAAATTACTTCATATATTTGCAGAGTTAGTGGATATTTTGTATAATTTCAATCTGGGAAAACCTCACAATATAACAAGTGATAAACTTGTGGCTGATAAGAGTAAAGAAAATGCATCTTTTCCTTCCTCTTTGAGTACTGACCATGTCCCATGTGAAGTTGGCCAGCCAGTAGAGGATCGGTTTGACCCCGCTGACAAACTGAAGGTGCTTGGCTTTGCTGACTCGCTCCTCAATCAGAAAAAGGACAAAGCTGGCCGGCACAAAGGACATGGCAAAGATCACGCAGATGGAAACCAGAACATCCACTGATGTGGTCATCCTGACAGAGGAAGCAGGAAAAAGCACAGGTCAGGTACAGAAAAACACATCTACATGAACAATATATACATTACAGACCTAAGTGTGACTCACACTTGGTCGTTCTGTTGTATTTCTGATATTCAATGAGTAAAAACATTTTCTCTGTAACTTTAACAACTAACTGCTGAACAATATTTAAGTCATATCATTATGTTGTACAATAATACTGTATGCATTTTTGAAGGCATCCTACCATCCAGACAGCTGTCAGTTTCCACTCATTTTGGCATAAACGTGACTTTTTTATTGCAGCCTATTAAAGTCAAAGTCCAAGCAGAGACTTTAAACCCCCCTTAGATGGTAATCCATCAGACTTAAAGTGTTCTGACTAAGCTGAATTTACCTCTTGTGTCTAATGGGGGCACAAACACAAGAAATCGAATCCGCCAACATCAACCTCAGAACTCCACAGCAGTGAACTTACATAGCCATTTCTGTGAGCTGCTCCTTGGTGAGGTTGAGCGGGTGGTTGTAGGCGGTGATGCCGTGTTTTCTCCTCTCTGGACCTGGTGGCAGACTCGCTCTGAGCAGGCCATTGTTCATCACATTGACAAATGACACCATGGCATGCCATCCTTTGTTATTAAACCACACCTGAGAACAACAAAGAGAGAAACATGTTTCACTATGAAACTTAAACAAAATATGCACTGGTTTTCGTTTGGCAAAATATTGAGAGAAAGAAAGACTCACTAAACAGCTATATAGAAACAGACACACAAACACATGTAATATGTTTCTTATCGGGATGTAACAGTAAAGGTATTCATTCTGAACTGTTCAGTACAGGACATTTGGTTCAGTATGCAACATCCTCGGTTTGGTGCACCCTGTGACCCAAACAATTACTGTACTTTCAAAAAAGTCTATTTAAGTCAACTACTTGTACACTCGCTTAGTTTTTGCAGCGCAGTAGTTGCTATTTAGTCAGCTTAGGCCTGGTTAGCCAGGTTTGTCGAGCTCAAGGCATAACAAGTTGTGTCAAACTGTATGCCGACATTGTTGGGTAATTCTGTGAAAACACTTTAAACATTTAATTTTTGATGCAATCACTCGAAAATGTGTTAATCAGTGAAACAAGACAAGAACAGGAGACGAATTCTTCTCCCCAAAAGCATTCAGGCAGCCTCACACTGCTGATTTGAATCGTACCAAAATAATAACTTGCTATTGCTACTCCATGCTATGGAGTGTTCATCACTGCACACATGCGACCACATGCGGTCAGCAAGAAAACTGAATTAAAGCATATGTTCAAAGTGCTTGAGCTCAGCTACAATGTGCCTTTACGTTTTAATAAGTTCATTCTGCCTGCTCTATAAAAATGAGCACAAACAGGAGTTCAGAATTTATCAACAGATCAGAGTCTTATGATGGAGCATTAGTCATTTCTGTTTCTTATTTACATTTTTCAAAATAAATGACTAAAATATATATATTGTTTTCTGCATTTTTTTGGTTTTCCCCGCTGTACGGATTATGTAGCCATCACTAAGGGTGTCCTTTAAAGACAAGCTGCAGAAAATGAGCAGAAGACAGATAAACAGACACACATCTACCTTGACATTGTGTTGACTGTTCAGTCCTCCCAGAAAATCTGGCAGTCTGATTAGCAGGTGATCCAGTGAACTGTTCTGAATCAGAGAACATCAGAAAACATTAAGAACATTCAGGAAGAACATTAGTTTCAGTTAAACATGTCTGAAACCTCATTTATACCTGTGCAACTCGATAACGAGTCCTGATCGCCGTGATCGAGTCTTCGACATGGTGGACCTGAGATAAAGTCTGGGTGGCGCTGCCCCCGAGGGAGAAACCTCCGTATCTGCATGACAAAACAGTTTGTTTCTTGTCAGTCTACACGCCTTAAAAAGCCGATACACTGGCTTCAGATACTGCAGATATTTTGCTTCTAAAATAATGTTTTATAGCAGCAGCTCACCTGAATTCATTCACCCACTTCTTGGTTTTTAGGCTGTTAATGACAAACAGGAAAGACAGTGAATGTGTGGAATACTTTTAAAAGAAACATACAGGGAAATATAGGCCTTAATTGTCTACATTAACATCAGTGTTCTAACTACAGCTATCCGTCTTTTGATATCAAAAATATGTCTGCATTCACTATAGAATGACACATTTTTCCCCAAAGTACAAATATATTGCATGTCATCCTCCTTGAAATAAATCAGCTATTGGCAGTTTCAGTGTAAAACAACAGGGTTGAGCGTCACATGGTATGTAGGCTATTAAATAAATTCAGGGAAAAATAATATATACACTTGACCAAATAAAACTGGGTCACTGACATCAAAGATGCTGCAATTTTAAAGCTCAATTTTTAAACACCACAAGAGGGGAAAGTAATTGTTTAAGACCTTGCTATTATCCTTAGTAATCTACATCAAAAACAAAATCTAAACTAATGAACAAAAGCAACAAAATTAAATGAAATACCAAAGAGTAATACATGCTATTATGCTTAATGCTGTACCTTTTCTTGAGGATCTGAGAGTAGGTTTTCACCAGGTAATCAGAGATGTTATAGCTTGTCAGATTTTGGAGGATGTCTCCGGTCAGCCTCTTAATCTAAATGATAAAAAATAAATTAAAAATATTCCAAGAGCCAGGTACAGACACAAGTGCAGTATATTTCACCATATGATACCATGCAAAAGCAACCAAATGGAAAAAGTTACAATGTTCCAGGAAATATTAGCTGTGGTTTGGCTTTAGATTAATTTCTAATTAACTTAAATATCACATTTGTCCTTGAATGTGCTTTTAATTGGCTCCATTTTAAATGAAACAGAGATCAAGATAATTTCATTTTAGCATGTGAAAGTGCACTGACGATACTTTCAGTCCAATCTGCAGTCCCTGGTGCAGAAGTCAGATAATCAGCACTGCATTCTGCACATAAGTCAGTCATGACCTGATACCATACTAACCTGTGGAGGCGGCAGTCCACCGGCACCCTGTGGGCAGTCGGGGAGCATCCTGCGGATGTCCTCTGTGCTACACAGACAGTCAGGAGACGGTGTGTCTCTGCTCCAGTTGCCTCTGCTAAACATCTGCCAGGTGGAGTAGGAGACCTGTGGTCGCATGAACAGGCCACCCCGCTCGCCTTCACACTGAGGACTCCTGCAGGGAGAACAGGGAGTTCGGTTTGTTGTTTAAGCACTGAAGTGTTGCCTCAATATCAGGTAATTAAAAATAAAGAGTATTAAACTACTACAAAAATATTTAAAGGTATACAGATTTCCCCAAAGCCTGAAAATTTTGTTTGCAGAGATAATGTTTAAATTTCTACTACAGGCTAATAAAGGTCACTGATTACTTCATGCCACCAATCAAATGACTGCAATTTGTGATCCTCAGGAACAGAAGCATCATTTTTACTTTTACCCCACACAGTAATATTCATATGAGGAAAGTATGGAAGTCTCTGTTTTATCTCCCACTTGTAGATGTTTTGCTGTCTATCATGTTTATGAAACTGATGCTTCAGAACCATATGTCCCACTACCTTCAAATCAGTGTATTCACAGGGGTTGTCTTACGTGCTGTTGTCTTCCTCCTCTTTGTCCATGCACTTGGTACCAAACCCTGGCTTGTCCAGCAGAGCTTCCAGCAGGTTTTCCATGGCCGGGTTCCCAGGTGCGTCATTGCTGTAAATATGAATCCAGAGGACAATAACAATAATGAGGCACCAAGTGAAAAACACCACCAGTTATGTCACAGAGGTAGAGTAGACCAAACTAATTCATGGCAGAAATAACTGATAAAACATATTTTCTATGCTGATGAAAGTTGAATGTTTGGGTGGAGGTCTACCTGAAGAAGGTGTACTGTTCTCCATACATCCAGGGCTGCAGCTGCAGGGCGGGATACTTCCCAAATGGAGGAACGATGAGGCTGAAGAGCAGAGCGACCAACACGAACATAGCAGGCAGGACAATCTAAAGCAAAAATCAAACTTCAGCTAAAATAACAGCCACCGAGACACCATGAAATAAGTAACTGACTATATTTTTATTAACAAAACCCCTAATGACTGATTAGTCAAACAGATGGAGAGGACACAGTCAGCGTTTTCATTATAAAACCCATAAACCCGATGACGATGGCTGGCCTTTGAATCTAGCTCTCTCACAGCTGCAGCTGATACTTATCATCACCTGAGCGAAGAAGCCTCTGCGGCTCCTTCGGGCATAAAGCCAGCGTTTGACGAAGAGAGCTCTCAGCTGCTGCCACGTCAGCCACCAGCCGGTCAGAGGGACCCCACCTCGGCCATCTCCACTCAGCAAGTCTGTCTCCTGAGGTTCTGCAAGCGGGAAGAACACAGAGTTAGAGCTTACGCCAGCATACTGGGCTGAGAGATGCATAGACTTCTGTCAGAGCTGTCCACGTTTGATACAACGGACCCACAAAAGAGAGCCACAGAAAACTAGAGACATGACATGACATGACATGACATGACAACAGACTTGGTATTGTTGTGTCTCTGTATAATAATTCTTTATTTAAAGGCAGTCATGTAGCACACAGTTTGCCTACTATTACTGAATAAGTCTGTTGGCTCGATCAGGCTTAAACAGATTGCTAAACTTACAGATCTTTGTCCATCTGGTTTTAGTTGAGAGCTTATGTCCCATTATGGTCTTAATCATGTTCAGAGCCTTTATCATTAAGTTCTAGGGAGAAACACTGTAAAAAAAAAAAAAGTAAAAATGTGGTATTGACAGCATTCAGAACAAAAATGTTTGGTGTTTGTGTGTGTTAGCTTTTATGAATCCATATTCAGTTAAATGCCTCTTATTTGTTTGCTCTAACAGATAAAGATACATGCTGTGCGTCTACTCCTGGGGGAAAATAAAAACACTTTCTTTTTCTATCTAATGATGACTTTCAGTGAGAGATGATCTGAGGGTACCTTGTTTACGAGGCCTTTTCCTTGCTGGCAGCGTTATGGAAACAAACAGTCACAGTTGGAGACGAAACAGCAGACTGACTGTGCATGGAAACACTGTGTGGTATGTACACAAATCCATGTGTCTGCAAGCATTTCTGAATACCTGTCTCTGGTTCTTCAGCATTTTGTCTCTGAGCCCTCTGCCCAGCTGAGGGCTGCTGGGGAGATTCAGCCTGCAGCTCTGGTTCAGCATCAACGCCGGTTTCCTCTGCCACTCGCAGAAAGATCTGGAAATGTACAGAGTGGCCATGGTAAAGAGATTAAAGTCTTGCTTACAAACACAACAAGTCCATCTTTAAAGGGATATCTAGTGTGAAAAGGGCAAGTGACCTCCTGTATGTGGTGGGCACCTGTTGGAGCCCAAGATGGCTGAATTTTAATTAAACTCTCATGTAATGCAGCTTTAAGTTGAAACTAAAGGCATTCATTTTAAGTTCTCCATGTTTAAGCTTCTAATATTTTTTTTGCCAGGTTTGGGAACACAAGATTTTAAGTTTTCACTGAAAAACTGCCCCGAAAATCATCTTCAGGCCGTGACAGCTGAAGGTGCAGACAGCAGGTGGCAGTATAAAAGCATCCCATAGTTTCGCACAGAGGTCAGAGGAGCAGAGAGTGAGTGGCTTATTCTGACTGAGTAAACTTATCAGGCTCCACTATCAGAGCTAATCTGATGCAAACGTTAAACCCATTAAGACCATGGCTGCTCCAAAAATATCCTGCCTTCCTGATTACACCTGGCCGAGCTCCTATAGATGTCTGTCATGACCACACACACACACACACACACACACACACACACACACTTAACATACATTAAGCTAGAAGGGCACTTGGAGAGCACAGACATTCGCTAAGGTCAAAGCTATGTCAAGGCCAAGGCCAGTCTTCTATAATATGCAAATCTGCAAGTGCAACTACTGTATATGTCTGGATATATTTAGAAAACTATAACAATTATGTCAAAATAGGGTTGTACCTAGCTGAAGCCTCATCATCTCAGCTGTGCAATTATTATGTACTTCTAAATTCCAAACTCTTAAACATACATTTGTGCAAAAACCACAGAACAATTTGTTATCAATTACATACCTATGTACAAATCTAAAATGCATAGACTGAATAACATTATGAACATGGCAGCTTGTTTTTAAAAACACTTGTGTTACATAAACTCTGTGTTCACAAGGAAGAAATGTTTGACTTGAGTAAAAAATGTATATCTCTTGGTGGAGTAATGTCTTCATTAGTTGTGGTTTATAAGTGTGTTTAATTGGCTCCATAGCTGTGGACCTACAGTACATGCATAGTGAGCTCAGATGAACCCTTGAGACCTTTTTTTATGCCAGTATCATACATCTTTTTAACTTAAGAGTTTAAACTTAAGCTTTGGCTTCTATATTGAAGGCTCTGATGGATTCTAAGCCAATGCATCAAGCAGCTTATTTATTCATCTTTCAAAAACGATGTAAATATCTCACCTCCTCCAGTGCGCTGTCCGACAGGCCATAGCTGCTGATGCCCAGCTCTGTCAGCCTCTGATCCAGTTCTGCCAGGAAGACGCCCAGGCTGCTGTCCTTGGCAGCCTTCTGCGGCAAGTTGACCACCGCCTCGCGCCCTGACTCCTCCACCAGCCTCGCACCTGGGATGTGTTGCTGTGCCAAGGAGAGCAATGCCGCCAGGTCTGCCGTGAAGACGATGAATAGGAGAGAGATCATGCAATGAGAAAGGCCTTAGTTTAAGATATCTGATTATTAATACCAAACTTGTGGTTGTAGAACAGCAAATACAAGAAAATACAGCAGTTTAACACTCACATGAGCTGCTCTCCTCACTTCCCAGGCCGGTGTCTTCACTCATGGATGACTCACTGTCCTGAAACACAAAGATGAGTTCTACTTTACTTCACCCCATCTAAGTTACTGAACCTGATTTTTCCAAGATGCAGATTGCCAACAACTACTGTTTGAGAAGAAATGTGGAATGTGCAGGTAACAGTGTGGATGTGAAGTAAAGAGTGCACATGCAACTCTTCCAGGATAATTAAAATTGAAAAGAAAAAAAAAATACAGACCTTGAGAGGAGGCAGCTTGTTGGTGCTGATGCTGGTGCAGATACTGGTACTGCTGGGAGTGCTGGTGTCCAGTCCCTCCCTCTTCACCACAGTGAGGTAGTAGCCAGATCCAAGGCGGGATTTCAGGAAGAGCGGTGAGCCACAGCAGCAAAGCTTCCCCTGGGAGATGATGGCGATCCGGTCACCTAGCAGCTCCGCCTCGTCCATGTAGTGGGTGGACAGGATGATGGTCCGGTCTGATGCGCAAAGACAGCACAGACACATACTGACTATAGCTCTTAATTATGTGGGTCTTGCAGTTTGCTTGTCATCTTGGGGTTTTTTCCAGGTTCAGGTGGTGTTCTCCCCTACAAGTCTTTAGATAACAGCGAGCATCTCCTAAAAGTAAAACCCAACCAGGTTTTACAGCAACATTACAATAAAAAGACTGGGTCATGGAAACTATACATTATTTTTCAGCTTGTTTTGTAAGTCCACTCTTGTGTTATTATTTTGTGTTTCAATTCAAGTAAACGCATATAAAGCTATAAGGTTGTCACTCCAGAACAGCATTTTTGGTTTGGCATTTTCCAGTAGCAGCGCCTCATCTTAAGCATGGTTCATATATTTTTGGCCCCTACTCAGAAATAACAACTAGATCCACAGATCCACAGCACTCCCGCCCATACTACACCTTTGCGGTATTTTAGTAGCAAATCCCAGATCCCTCTGCGGGAGTAAGGATCAACCCCTGCTGTGGGTTCATCCAGAACAACCACCTTAGAGCCTCCGACAAACGCGATCGCCACAGAGAGCTTCCTCTGCATGCCACCTGACAGAGAAGCAGAGAAGAAGAGATTCAATTTTAGAACACAAACATGTTTATTTTTCAGGACAAAGCTGACACACCCCTCCATCAACATGTACAATGATGAAAGTGAGGGTCAGGTCATGATTTTATACAGAGGTTAAAAAAGAGTTTACCAGAGAGGTTTCTGGTCTGTTCATGTCGTTTGTGCAGCAGGCCGACATCTTCCAGCAGAGTGTCCAGCTCAGCTTTCACCTCTGCCTCAGATAAACCCTTCAGACACCCATAAAACCACACATGCTCCTCCACTGTTAGTCTGACAGAAAGAGGGAGGGACACAGACAGGAAATATGAACATCTGTTTGAAAGCATTTGAGTGTTTTCTGGTGAAATCCAGGTCTACCAGATAATCTAGTTTTTTTTCATTTATTTCACAGTAATGTGACTAATTTCATAAACACAAACCAGACTCTCAAAAGAAGCTTGTGGTAACAAATCTAGAGAGGAATTTCTGTAATCCATCAAACATACCAGAGTAAAGAACCGTCCACGCCAAGAACAATATCTGTAAAAATAACTATACATATATTTAATATATTTTAAAATATCATGAACTCAAGTGGATGGCGGAATCCACACAACTATAATGACAACAACAGTTGCAAACAATATCGCAGGGATCACTTTCAAAAGCAATTTGATGGACAACAGAAACATTTTCTCACCCTGCAAACACAGCTGGAGCGTGCAGCGAGTGTTTGGCACTACTGTTTACAGAATGTTACTGTTCGTGGGTGTGGATACCCACATCATTACAGCTATTGTTATAGTTATCGTTCAGGGTGTGGATGGCCATTAAGTCAGATGCAATGGCAGCTCGGTACCAGTGGTTTGCAACAGAACACAGGAAACGTTGGAAAGACAAGCCTTACATGTCAAACAGGACATTGTGCTGTGGACAAACTCCAAGTGTTCTCCGGATGATGTCCATGTCATGGCGGATGTCCATCCCCTTGATGTACACAGTGCCCGAAGTGGGTGGGAACAGGCCAGTCAGGACAGATCTGACAAACAACACACACGTCAGAATAAATACTTAGTTGAAGCACAGCTGCTTATGATCATATGTGTGCTGACGCTGGTGTACTACTGTAACTATGTCTTCTCACTGTTATTATCCTTTACAAGCCCAAAACGTTACGATAAATTAAGCAAAATTTAATCAACCAAAGTCACTCTGCATTAATATACATAACTCTGAACTGCCCTCATTTATTTAATAATACAACACATCAGTGCTGACGGTGATCATCTATCACTGCTCAGGTCTGCTCCTTACATGGTGGTGGTTTTGCCGGCTCCATTGTGGCCAAGGAATGAGGTGATCTGCCCCTCGTAGAACTTCAGGTTGAGGTGATTGACGGCCAGTTTGGCGCCCTTTTTGTAGATCTTCACCAGGTTTCTGATGTTCACACCCAAGGTCATATTAGTGGGTTCTGGTTCAATGTGATCTGATGACAGAAAAGCATTGTGTATATATTTAGAAGGGACAGTATAACATTAAATGTTAGGGGGTTACAATGGCTAATTACAAAGTGCTAATTCATCTCTCACTGTGATAATAAAAGTGTCGTATGTGAGCAGAAGTCATCAGTCAAGCAGTGAAAGGGATTATGAGAAGCAAAAATCAGAAAGAACAATGTGTGGTCTGGACTGTTGCTCATCCTCAGCTTCAGTCTCCTTGTGCTCTTAAACCTTGTAGATAAATGGGTTTATTGTCTCAGCTCATTAACATGATTTGTAGTTAATTGGCTTAACCACACAAAACTACCAGTACAGTCCTCTAACTGGTATTAAGACCAGAGAAGAAGACTGCAGATGGCTGCCAAAATGAGCCTACTAAAACTGTGTCCAATAAACAAGGCTCTTGCCAGTGATGTGACTGCGGTTTACAAAGTGAAGATCCCTTGTAAATAAGCTTTTCAAGCATGGTTCAGAAGAAGAAAGCCAACTGTAGCCGCGATCAAACCATGACAGGACCAACCAGGACCATAACAGAAAAAAAAAGTTTAACTAAGAAAGAGACACAGCTGCTGATGTGCAGCTGCTTCAAGACTTCTGTACCTTCATCCTGGTCTGTAGGTGCGGGGGGAATCGGCATGCCCGCCTCCAGGGGAGCTCCACCCCAGTAGTTGATCTGGAAGATGAAGTACCATGGCCGGGGTATCCCATATTCACCTGGTGTAAAAACACACACATATTCACACATTCAGTCAAGATAAAGTTTTATAACAGAGTCCAAATCAAGCACAGAAAGTTTTTATGTCTTTGATGAAAGAACCAGTATGACCAGTATTTGTTTGGCAACACACTTAAATTATTAGCACAATGTTACGCTATGCTTGCACTTTTCAACTTCATCTTGCATTCACATCAGTAACTAACTGTAACTTAACACAAAATCAATTACACACCACTCTTCCAATATTAATAGTTCCGATCGTCATACCAGGAAACACCGCTTCGATGTACCAGGCTGCTGTGGCATAGATGAAGGCGTCCAAATAAAGCATGCATATAGAGGTAGTGAAGTTGTACGAGTCTCCTTCCACAGGACTGGAGTGAAGGTTGTACCACTGGATGCCCACACCTTGCTCTTCATACTGAGAGAAATACTCACAGCCGAAGCCAAAGGCCACAGGGGACAGGAAACTCTGAAGAAAGTAACATTTACATACATACACTGAGTTTAAAGTCCAGGTAAAGATAAAATGAATAGGTGTTTTGAGTTTGTCAAACTACAGAAAAATGTGTCACTCACGGCGAGGACTCTGTAAGTGGTGTTGAGGCGGTCTCTCCAGGCTACACACAGTACGTAGGGCAGGTAGAGCCCGAAGTAGATGAGCCCTCCACATGCTGCAGCCAGGTTGGCTTTGGAGAAGAAGGTGCTGATGAGGAAACACTGCATGATGGTGGCGGTGGCAAACGCCGTCAGGAAGAAAAACACAACAGCTGGGTCGCTGTATGGCAGGATGTCCCCCCACTGGAAAGAAGACACAGAAAAAGTAAGACCGTTTAACATTAACTTCAGGGGACATACGTTACACACCAAGGAAAGATATACATTCAATACCACAAAAACACCTGAAAACTATTTATTGTATTTAGTGTGGCTTGTCCTTTAATATGTTTTGTGTTGAGTGAGTGGTCATCTTGCCTTGAGCAGAGCGATGAGGAGCCCTGCAGAGACCAGAAAAGGAACTATGCTACTGATGAACCAGCTGAGCCACAGCGTTCCCGTTCCCAGACCCATAATCCTCATGGTTTCCTTCAGCCTCGCCTCCTTCTCGTACACCACGCCTTTGATGATCATCGCGACCGAGTAGATCCATGCCAGTGTCATGAAGAGAGGCAGGGAGCGGTTCAGCACTCTAAGGAAACTGTCAAAAAAGAGAAGAAAAAATTAAATTCATGTGCTGAAGTAAAGTCATAATGTAGTTCTAGTTTAACATAGAAAGTTGTTGACGGTTATTCAAAATAGTCCCACAAATATAGGATAATTTTTAATTAAATACTTTTTCCTTTTCTTTTGAAATATCAGTGAACTCATACCACTGACTCCTTGATTCCTGTTATGATTCCACACATGAAGAAAACTTGTGAATGGTGGCTGCCCAAACAGCTACCATTTAAGTGTCCAGAGAACTGTGTGTACTATCAAGTCTCTAAAAACATCAATGTACAGCAACAAATGACTCACACATCATCCACATAGCAAGGGTAGGGCATCTGCTGGATGTAGATGCCCGTTGTCTGTTGAACTCCGGTGAGGATGTGGGTCACAGCTCTCTCCACCAGGTCCTGAACGTACACGAAGCCGCCCCAAATGTAGCGCATGTCACTGAACGGGTCAGCTGCTGGACCAGGATCCCAAAACCTGATGAAAACAAACATCAAAATAAAAACCCACACCAAAATTATGTTTTTGTGAAGTCCAAGCACTGGAGAAAGTCAGCAGCAAGAAAAAAGCTGTTGCTAGGTGAAAACTAAAAACATATTTCTAGCTTGATATCATTTATTTTTGATCAGGAGTTCATGGAATTTCTTAAACCAAGGAGTCGTGTATTGCGCTGTGGCACTCACCCCTGCTTCTACATGCATAATCAATAAGCTTGCTCTGTATATTAATTACTCAAAAATGAAAATGAAAATGAAATGCAATTAAATATGTCTTATTCACATGGAATCAAAGCTGTTTTCTTGCATTTCTATGAAAAAGTTTCACATACTCATGTAGAAACAGCAGGGTAAAAGCAAAATGTTGTGTCAGTACCTGTCCTTGATCTTGTTGGTCCGAGTCACATCATCAATGTCCATTCGGATTTTGTAGGTAACGTGGGGTGGCAGGTCTGGGGATGAAGAGTTGGGCAGCAGGAAAACCACACCTGCCCAGAACTGTCTGTCCTCCAGTAACTCCAAAGCTCTGTCAATCAACTGGCCCTCGGTCTCCAATCCCTCCAGCTTGTTGAGAGAGAAACACTGCAGGGGATAACAGGAGATGCAGAAGACACATGTGATAAATTTACCTACAGTATACTTTACACTGTTTACAACTTTACTTTTTTCCTATGTAACAATTTTTAAGTCTAAAAACAAACAAAAAAAGTCATACAGTATAGACACCCTTTAGCTGTTTTGTGAAATTCTGTTTGCTATGCACCATGTAAATATAAAGACAATGATATTTGGCTGCATTAGCTCTTTAGTAAGCATATTATTATTATTAGAGGTGTCAATTGCAGTTAAATGAGTGGAATTTAAAGTTTTATTTCCTACTCCAAATTCTTTTATCGCCCAAGGTGGACTATATGACATGTTTGGAGAGCAGCATGAAGAGGAAACATTAAAGCCAAAGGGAAGTACCTCAGTGACTTGTGCGAGGGTGCTGATGGTGTGGCCGAGGTCGTTGTAGACATCCAGCCATGTAGGCGGTGCTCCAGGCTTCCGTGGGGTGTCCGGCGAGGGTGTGGACAGGAATCTAGCGATCCGTGAGGCCGTCCAGGACGTGTTCTCCAGACGCATGTTGACCAGTACTGCGACCTCTGGCCGCTTCAGCAAACCCTGATACACACAAACACAAACACCTTATATATAAAAAGATTTTTTAGCAACATCGTGTCCCAACACACTCATATCATTCCTCCTGTGGTGATACAGCAGCTGGTGAGTCAGACCTGCAGCATCTGAATCTCCACACTGCTCTCCATGTAATTCTTGATCCGTGGTCCGACCTCCATCCAGGCTTCATTCAGCTTCTGGAGGATCTGCAGGTCCTCGAAAGTCTTGTTCACCTTCAGAAGACACATGTAGTTAGCTTAGAAACACATTAAAATGTTCAGCAAACTCCTAGAGGATGTGTTGGTGACAACCAGTTTCTTAGACAAACAGCCATCAGTTATATTCTCACAATCCTGATGATGATGTTAGTCAGGGTTAGACTCTGTGAGGGTTGACTCTGTACCTCTTTCATGACTTGTTGCACTGCAGGAGTGTCTGGCGTGTACAGCAGTTTTCCAATAAACAGAGGTTTTATTCCTCGCCACACAATCCGAGACAGAGGGTTGGACTCCATTCCTTGGATCAAACTTTTACAGAATGGAGCTGCGTGGAGAGAGGAACAGACCAAATGGTACAAATGTTAAACAAAAACAACTGGTTAAGCACAGAGCACTCAGGATACAGCTAGAACTTGATGCTCAGTAGTGTTATGTTGATTTTCGGTGCATTATTTATCTTACAATATCACCACAGTATCAGACCGTGGGAAATCTTTTTTTCTACTTATGTAGAATAAATTACAATATGACAACCAACTGAAAAGAGAAGCACTTGCTACATTATAAAGCAAATAATCAAAGATACACTAAGCAGGATTTTCCAAAAATCAATGTATAGACTTGCACAAAAGTAATCACTTATGACCCACTACTAGTGTGTGGCGGTGTATTTATCTGCAGACACTCTGCCTGTATTTTCTTATTTTCTGTGTAGGGGATGTTTCTGGACACAGCAGGTAGGTGAGGCTGTGAATTTATAAAAAGGTAGCAACCAGGTGCCAGACTGTAAGCAGCATGCATCCAAGAGACACAGTGCAATGGTAGCATAATGGTTTGGTGAAATGCCAACAAGAATGAATCTGGGTTTGGCTTGATTTTCATTTTTGCTAGCGAGCATGTTTAAAAACAGTAACCAAACAATCCTGCATAGTATACCTTTAACAGAAAAAGTTATTCACTCATCCTTAAAGTATCAGTATGTTTCCAATCACATCACAGCTTCTTACTGGTGTTGTTGTCACGGTCCAGGTCTGTGTCCTCAGTGCCGTTTTTTCCCAGGAAGGACTTGATGTCATTGTCCTCGTACCAGTTGAGTGATGGGATGCGCTCACCGCCAACCTCAGGGTGACCGCACATGATCCTCGAAAAAGCACGGAAACTCTCCCTGGGCATTGCCGAGCGATTCTCAGGAGACAAAAGACGAAGAGCTGCGTTCATGTCCGCAAAGCTGGAGAGAGAGGAGAACTGAAGGAAGACAGAGGAGTACGAGTGAAAAGTTTGGAGGAGAAAGAGAAAAGAAACACCAAAAAGAGTAGAAATGCAGGGAGTTAACAGGTGGAAAAAGATGTTGTTGTTGTTTTTTTTAAATTCCTCTGAGAAAATTTGGTTAATTCTTTTCAGCCACAAAAGTGTATTGTAAGTATACAAAAACAACAAAAGCTTAAAGTTCCACTAGCGGCCACTGCAAAGTTGATTACAAACCATAATATCAAAAAGTCATAATATTACTGTCAAATAACTTTAATGATGGCCTGATTTGTTTACAGTGACTTATTCATAATAAATACAAATATGTAGCACCTCCCAAAATTTCCATCCAATCGACAGATTGTCAAACAAAATACGGACAGAAATGAAAAATCAAGTGTGTTCTTACATCATCGATGAGGACCCCCAGCTCCTGAGAGACTGATGTGACCGCCTGACTGATGACCCTGAGGTCTCCTGCGTTAGCCATCAGACGCTCTCTCTGACAGGACGGACAGACAGACAGGTTTACTGATGGTACTGACCGACATACTTACATCAGATAAACAAGCAAACTGTTTCAAGTCAGCGATTTTTTAAAATGTGAGCTAACAATGTTTGAAAAAAGTATCTGATTCCTACCGTGAAGAACTTGGTAAAGTCGAGCTGAGAGAGGAAAAGGCGTTCAGCCTCCTGCAGGACATCCGTTGGGAGGTTACACAACTGAGTCTGAAGATCATTCATGGTGGCTTCTCCTCCCTCGACTGTCAGAAACTGTCCCAACATGCTCGTATTGCAGACCAAGTCCTTCAGCTGCATCTGAGCCCCAGCCACAGAAACCTGGATGGGACAAAATTGATGTCGCACATTTAGATTTAAGAGTGTTATTCTATGAGACAAAAAATACATAAAACTTGTTCTCAGGTGTAATTATGCTACTTATTTATCAAAGCCTGATATTGATCCAGTCCATTCACTGTTTTATTTGTTGATTGTAGATTTTATTTTTGTGTCTAATTTTAAATTGAATGGATTTGGTAAAAATCACTTGGGTTGAGTCCCAGAACAGATTAACCAATTTAACAAAACCCAAATGCTGATGGCTTTTTTCCAAGGATTTACAGCCGATAGTTCACCTGAAAATTGAGGCGAGCCTTCATCAGCTGGTCCACAGTCATGGGCGACAGGCTGCCATTGGTCAGGAGGAAGGTGGAGAACGTTTCATTGGCTCTCAGGTATTCTTCCACTGGGAGATCTACGGCAGAAACACAAACATTAACCTTCAATCAAAACAAAGGCTGTTTGCAGGTTAGGTCATGAACTGTGAGGTGCTAACAAAAGATAATCTTTCAGCGAGAAAAATCATTTTTTTGTTTTTCAGATAATACATGGCATCTATCACTTCACTTCTCACTTACTTTGCTTATTTCATATGTCACATCTCTACCTGAAAATTAAAATACCCTGCTTTATCAGGCCTTAGGCAGGTACCAAACCAGATCTGTAAAAGTCTGTCTTCAGTGCCCATAACTATAATTCAAAACTCATAAAAATAAATCGCACCCAGCTCTGGAGGCAGAAATATTCTGGTTAACTGACATCTACATTTTCATCATTCATGATTATTACTCTTATCCAGCACTAGCTTACCTACAGTCAAGGCTTATATGGCTGGATTGAACTTGGAAGGTCAATGAGACAAGGAACACCTTTCACTGTGAGGTTTAACAATACCATTTAAGTTATTTTGTTCCCTGAAAAGCTGTAACCAAGAGAAATATAACTGCAGCTTTGAGGTTAAAAAATATGCTTTATAATATAGTCTTTACAGTATCAGTGGGTGAGGAGTCAGTACATGTCTATCAGGCCAGTGATGTGGGATCTGTTGCAGAAAAAACCCCACTGAAGAACCTGCTTTCATTCACCCAATTGTTTTCTGGTCAAGTAATTTAATCTGCCCACAGCAAGGAGAGGCAAAACATCCACTCTGTGCTGCTTCACAACAGCACTAAATGGCTACATTCATCCGGTCACTCGACACCTCTTTAAAGCCATTCATACAGACCAGCTACTGGCTGCCACTGTGAGCTCTCAGTCCTGCTCAGATTAGTGTGGGAACAGAGCTGGCTTCAAAAAAAAAAATCTAAATGAATTCTTGATTGTATTTGATGGCTCGCAGAGACTTAATCCTGCTATTGATGACATTTGTGTTTTTGAATTTTTTGGGTCTAATAAAGACAAAAGCTTGTATAAGTGATTCGAAAATCAACATTTGCTTAGCAATCTTTTTCATTAGTGCCCTGATTTTGACAAGTAGAGTTCCTTCTGTTGCATTTAGAGATTCAAACATTGCAGTCATCTTGTCTTCCTGGACTTTACCGCATTACGACCTTGTTTTAGCCGCACTACAGCCTCACCAACAGAAGCCGAGGCTCTATTGGGTTTCTCCATATACATAATTTATTCTGATTCTTGGAAAGCAACCTTAAAGATATACCTTGACATTATATACTCGTGTCCACTTTGTGTGTGTTTGGCCTACAAAAATGACTATTATTATTATTATTGGTAGTGTAATAAAATCTAATCAACTTTCTGGCTAGCAATGACCACTCACGGTTTATAATGAGAAATACTAGTAAAGAAATTGTCACGGTGTCAGAATGTCAAGGTATCCCTTCAGGTCGCTGCTAGAGGAGATTCAAACAAGCTGTAGTACTTGGCCAGGCCCCAGGTCTCTCTCCCAGCCTTCGGACACTCTCCATCAAGTCCTGAAAGCCAGCAAGGCTCCGGTTTCCACTGTAGGACAGAACAGTCTGGGCGTCCACGAAGAGACGAGAGAGTCTGGAGGAGAATGACGACAGGAGGAGTCTTAACTGGGACAAACGCGTACAGATGGGTTTTAAGGACGGTAAACTTTTTTTTTTTACCAGTAATCACCGACTGCAAACATCACAAACTGTGTTCAATGAAGGGCTCAGATGACTATGAACTTAACTTAACATGTTTCTTGCATGAAATAAAATATTCTGACTCTTAGGGTTGGCTGTTTGACCCCCAGCTCCTCCTGTCTACATGAAAAAAGTGTCCATGGACAAGACACTGAACCCCAAAGTGCTCCTGATGGTCAGGCCTGCAACCTTGCATGGTAGCTGGCTGCCTTGAGTGTGGGAGTAGTGTCTTGTAAGGCAAATTACAGTAAAGTGCGATGTAAATGCATCTAATTACCCTTTATATAAAGAAAAGAAAGAAATTGGGGAATTAATGAATTAATAAATGTTGACTGTGGTGGATTTCCTAAGTTTTATGTTGATTTTCACACTACAGTGGCATTAAATTTAATCAACTACTGTCTATCCACGTGAATAGAGGATTTTTAACATAATGAGAGTGCCTCGAAAGATGTTTTAGACTGCAAGCACACACCATTGACCTACACTGACTAAGCTGGGATAGTCATTGCTTTTCATTCTTAAATCAGCTGCTGCCTGGAGAGTTGGGAGGTCTCTGCTGATTTTCTGGCAAGCTCACGGTAAAAACAGACCAGACTTGTACAGATTAAACAGACACAGCGTGTTAATTTGTGAACCTTTGTGCAATGGTGGGCAGATTTGTTTCCCCCTGTTTCCAGTCTTTGTGCTAAGCTGCAGCTTCATATTAAGCATACAGACACAAGAGTGGTATCTGGTTTCTGATCTAATTCTCTACAAGAAAGTAATTATCAGTATGTGTATTTCCCAACATGCTCTCTTGATCTAACAAACAGAATTCAAAGTCAGTAACAACAGGCTGTCATTTTTTTTTAATCAAAACATTTTTAATTCTGACATAAATTTTGACTAACTGCAGTTTGTCCGTTTCTCTTTTAGGCTACTACTCCACCACTCCAGACAGCTGTCCATGCTTTTACCTCCAGTTTACCTACATGGAGTTGTCAAAGTTGCCAACTTGGCCCGTTGTCTCTCCTGGTGTCGGGCTGTGGAAGCAGGGGTTGTTGATGTTGCAGATAATGCCCTGAATCCAGGGCAAGGTGCCTGCTGATGGCAAGGCTTTGTTTGGAAAGTGACCTACAAGGGAAGGAAAAGAAAAACAAAGACAAACAACTTCAGCACTGGGAGATTAGCCGGAGATACGAAACAATGAAAATACTGTGGTGGTGACCTGAAATGCACTCTACGGGCAGCGGTCTGAACAATAATCCCAACATAACCCATACAGCTGTTATGTGAACAAATATTGTGTTTTTTTGTGATATCAAATTATAATGTTATTATCTTTAAATTGATGTGAACTGTCTTTACATGCAAGACTGATCTACATAAGACAAGAACAGCAAGGAAGAGGCATGTTCTCACTTCTTCTTTATGTAGAACCAACCGGCCTATATTGTGTCATGTAATGTTGCGTTAAATTATGTTACCATGTCATGTTATCTCACCTTATACTAATGGCAGACTTCTCAAAGAAGGTGAACTACACAACAGGTTAGGAAAACAAATGTGCGTGGCACAAGACTCACTCTTACTGAGTTAATCCTCTTTAACTGGTTGGCATGAAGCCATGTGTCAGGCCTGTAAGTGTGTGTGTGTCTGAAAAGACACGTATTACATAATATCACTCACATTGGCTCTGTTTGTAGGGAGGGTGTGAATGGCGAACGGAGATGAGGATGACGAAGAGGAAGAGCGGCCAGAGGAGCTCGATGATCAGCTGGATCTGAATAAGAGGAAAATATGAAAGCTGTTATAAATAATCAATGACCTCTGTCAGTGACCATCATCTAGTGTGGCCTACACTGGAACTGATACCGATAATTGTGTTTTTCTTTAATAAAACATCAGACATTTGATTTGTTATAGTTTATTTCTGCTATGCAGTTGTAAAAATAACTTATTTAATGTCCAAACTGTGTTTCATATCATATTTTTCTTTACAGAATTAACCGACTATAATATTTCTTTCTGTGAAGTGAAAGTGTGCCCACCTTGTTCCTCCTGCGGTACGTGATGTTCTTCCAGAGCAGGAGGCCAAGCTGTCGGAAAAACCCCATCGCTCACAGCAGCTACCTGGCCATGATGCAAAGCTGGAAAACACAAAATGTGGTGAGAAAGAGGCACATCTGCAGGGTGCCCTAGTTGTCAAGTTGTCAGGGACAGGGACACATGTCATGTGGCTGCTGTGTCCCCACTTTTATTACAGCGGGGGACATTTATCACCTGTCATCGTCCTCTGTATCTCACTGATTACTGTCTTGTCCTGTCCCTCCCTAATGTCACATATCAAATGTGGGCAAACTGTCATATTGTAAAAGAAAGGTTCAGCAGTGGATCAGGGTCTGATACACTTTTGAGGTAATGGTAGCTTTGCTCATGGGCAGCTCTCACGTGGCAAGAGGAGAGTGTTTGAAACATTTTAACTTGAATACAGAGGGGTGCTGTAACACTACAAATTGCTTGTGTAATTATTCACAGACCAAAATAAATGTATCCAGAGGTCATTAACTGCTGTAGTTTTAGGCACTTTTTCTTTTCATGTAAAGTGAGTGCAAGTGTTTTAAAATACTTGCTAAGGCTTTGTGTGCTGTTAATTAAAATGTGCTAATCTGACTTCTCATTCTGACTGTGAATAAGCCATCATTAGTGAGGACCATCGTGATAAACTGTAGCTGACCTTTCCCCTGCAGAGGACACAACTGTGGCCGAGGATAGTTGAGTTAATCCTCGTAAGAAAACAACTCTTTTTAAAATATTTTTGTATTTCATGCTGTCACCTGAGACATACATATAGAGAAGAAAGTTAAAACATCCTGCATGAGATGGACCCAAAAGGCTATTTTTATATTTTGTTGTGAGTGAAGGTTGTCTTTTGTGCCTGCTGTGATCTGCTCAAGATGGACAATCCCCTGCTTTATCTCGAAATCCTCCTGATCCTGACAGCTTACCTGCTTCACACAGAGACTTTAACATTTGCCTTCGCTCTGTGAATGCCACCAGAGTATGGTCTCTTCCTCATGTTTGTCCTGTGGTTAGTGAATAATCTGGAGATCTGGCTCGTGATTTGGGCCAGGTTAGAAAGCAATGGCCAAGCTCATTGCCTTTGCTACTCTAAAGAAGACATTTGCAACCTTAAAGTTATTTTTCAATTATTATTTTAATTATATTTCAATGAATTGCAGGTGTCAGTACAGGTATATAATGCAGGTATTGTAGCCACTGTATTTTCTTTAACATAACCCTTTCTCTTCCTGTTTTGATCATGTCATTTAAGTTTTTCCCTTTTCAAAGCTGTATGGTGACACTACATCTTAAATAATTTCATGTCATAATATAAAATGAACCACCGGTACAAACTAACGCTAGGCATGTCAGCGTTTCATTTGGGGAGCAACCTATTCATAAAAAATGTAAAGTACAAAAACACAAGTAAAATGCTTTGACTAGTTAACGTTACTACTTATACCATTTGACTTCACAGTTAAACTCGTCCATTGCTACTAAGTTAGCTAAAGAAATAACCTAGCTAACACTAAGCTACGGAGAAGATGAAAACTCTTAGCTAACGTTATTCGGATACAGCTTCCTGCCAGGTTTCACAGCGATAAATTACCTTTAAGAAAACAATAACTAAAACGTAATGAGCTCCCAAGACTCCTTAAACTGTTCTTCATAAATACCTTTCCGTAAAAAAAGATGATAAAAACCTCCTTTCCGCGTTTCGGACACACCAACCCCCGGCAGCTTGTCATTGACTCTCCATTTCCCCAATGTTTGTAACGGCGGGTGTGAGCTGAAGAAAGTCCCGCCCACAGGCGACGCTGATTGGCCGAAGCATGCTATAAGGGTGGAGTCACGGAAGCCGGTAAAGAATCTGATTGGCTCTTGTCTATGTTTTGGCAACAGAAGACAGCTGATTGGCCAAGCACTGACAGAGCAGTGTTATGTGCATGTTATTAAAATCTGTCATGTTCACAGAGCCTCAGATAACAAGAGCTGCATCTAATAATAATAATAATTATAATAATAATAATAATAATAATCAGATAAATAAAAGGCATTACTTTATTAGCACAAGCAGCATGTGATGACATTGAATCCTTAATTAAAACTAATAAAAAAAGCAGTAAGGATATTAATTAATAGCATTACATTTGCAATCATTACATAGATTCTCTTATAAGACCTGTGCTATTATCAATTTGATATATTTTTTCAACTACATATATTGCAAAAACAAGTCCAAATTTAAATATACAGTAGCTCTAACTCAGGTGTTCATGGGCATGTAAATGTTTTAAAATGAAAAACAAAAAACCTTGCATCTGAAACTTATTCCTCAACCACTGACTCTCAATAAATAACATCAAGAAGATATCTTACAGATCATTTTAATGAACATCCAAAACAGCAAGTTCTTAAAAATATATGCATCTCTCTATGAAATAAGGCAATTACCTTTAATTGTGCATGATCTGCTTCCTGTCAGGCACCGTTAGGGAAGCATGTATGAATGAACGGGATTAAATAGTTTACTCTGAAGCGCGTGGCAGACACTTGTTGATATGCATGTGTACATGAGGGACTGGAAGTACGTCACAATGAAATACGCAGACTCTTTGTCCTGATTCAATAAGGTTTCCCTTGCAAAGCGCGTTCAGCTGAGGCACACTGGCAACACACCGGGCTGGAAGACCAAACACTCTAAAATATTCTCAACACCATTCACCACCATGTAAAAGTTAGTCGAGTCAAAATATATTCCGTTCATCGATTATTGCATCTCAGCTACTGCCTGCATTGTTAAATAGATAAATATAAATTGAGCACTACCATCTATCCCTGTCACTTTAAAATATGCTTTCACAATACTCCAACGTGCTTTACATGTTTAAAATATATAGCTAGACTAGTTTGTTGTATTCAGTGATGTGACAACAGCCATGATGTGCTGTGTGATCAATTGCATAATATTTTCTTGGTTTGGCAAAAGTTCATGTAGCTTGAACACTGTGCAGTATTTTTGTCCTTGATACAGCAGGAAGTGCTCAAAGGAACACTGGCTGCTCTTGTCCTGTTAGGAGTCGATATGTTGAGGCTGGCATGGTCTTCAAGTGAATCTGCACAGAGGGAGAACAATCAAAATGTAAACTGAGAGAATATGCTATAGTCACTTCACAATAAACTGAGTGGAATATCTATGTAATTGAAGATGAAAGTATTTCATCATTTCTCACCTCTCCGACAGCATTGGTCAGGATCTGGATGATCTTGTCGTGCGGTGTGGCGACGACACTCTGCCCGTTGATTTCAATAATGCGATGACCAACACGAATGCCTCCTCTCTCTGCTATACCGCCCCGCATCAGACTGCAAATCTACATCCAGGAAGACAGAGGGAAGTTTATTTTGTCAAAGAACTGCAGAAAATACAAAAACAACTGTGAAGGCGAGACAAGCCTGAATCCAAACTGGACTTTATAGTGACACACAGAACATAAGAATATGGACTTACAATGCCGTCCTCAACACTGAAGCCCAGCTGAAACTTGGGATCTGGCCTCCTGATAATCGCCATGGTGACTGGCGGACAGTGGACGATGCTGAGTTTCACATGCTTTTGGCTTTTTAAGTCCTGAAATAGAAACAAAATGTAAATTACAAAATTTTCTGAATGCTCATGTCTGACCACAGCTTAATAAAACAACTCTGGTAAACCTAACTGGAAATACTATTTTCATTGCAAACATGATGTAACTGACTAATTACGTGTTTAATGTTAGTCTTTATCCAGGTTTTGTGTGCTGCATTCGTAAGTTAAAAGGTCTGCAAACACTTGTCTTCTCTAGTCTTGAGCAGTTTGTAAAAACTTTTGTTCCTCAAAAATTGCTTTTGATGTTTTCCATCTTGTGAAATCTTGTTTATACAGTCATGCAATATAATGCAGCAAGATTAAATGCTGTCTCTGAATAACCATTGAACTCACACAGTCTCAAAATGCTGAACATTACACACTTCACAATATTATATTCAGTGCAGGGCTGTTGGCATCATACAGGTCCATGACAGGTAAATATTAAACTTTACTCTACCTTAACATTATGAAAACTCTTTAAACTCTAGAATTATTAAATATAAGCGCAAACATACTGGTTATACACTACTGGATGACTTCTGATACTGGCCCTTCAAACCCAAATTAATATTTGAATCCGCTATCAAATCAATGTTGGTACATGTAAACCCACACTGCATGGAAACACAGTGCCACCTAGTGAATGCTAAGGACAGTGCAATTGCTGTGAAGAAGGCATGTTCACTTGAATGTAGTGTAGAATTCTGATATTCCAGCATAATAACAACACTTTTATTATTGTTGATATGAAAATACAATTACTATGACTGTAAGTATGTACCCTGTGTGCCCCTCTTACCCGGATGATGTTCTGGCAGGTGGCAATGGGCAGACCCACCAGACTGGTGCTGTTGACAGACATGATGCGGTCCCCGATGCTGAGCTCGCCGCTGCGCTCGGCAGGACCTCCGTGAAGGAGGTTGGCCACCACCACTGTGGGCAGGATGGAGCCCCAGCCAGACTCCACCACCGCCAGACCCAAGATCTCTCCAGCAGCCTTGGTGATGGTTACCTGAACCACAGAATCACAGAGATGACAATGTTTTCATGTGGTTAACCAGTGATTCCCCTAAAATTATCTACATTCTACAAGTGTTCAGGGTCATAAGTAAAAAACATTGTAATATATAAATCCAATCTGACTTCAGCAGCTGCCCTACATGAAGAAGAAACTACATTTTCTTGTTTTTTGGGGAGCATTTTTATGCCTTCATTTGAAAGTAGACAAGAGACAGAGAAGGAAAATTAACAAGAAAGCAATAAAGGTCTCTGGCCAGAACTGAACCAAGGACATTTATAATCACCACAGTGTATGGTGTGCATCCTCAGATACAGATAAGAAACGAGATTAGGTGAGATGAAATGAAGGCGAGAGACAAAGGTTAGGGCAGGAGTAGCATCAATTCCGCATCAGTGATTAATGATTGAAATGATACATTCAACCAATACACCTCATATGACTCTTCTTACATGTGCACTGTACATTTTAATGATATATATTAATGACCACCTTCTACAAGCGATAGCTATATATGAATCATGTTAAGATTACAGAACAACTGTTATTTGTGTTTAACCCCAATCACTCTGCTTACGTCTCGGATGTTCTGAGAGTCAGAGAAGTGCGCCAGGTCTCCGTTGTAGAGCTCCTGACTTTCCAGGTAGTCACTGTACTCGCCAGGCCTCAGGTCACTGGCCTTGATGCCGCTGGCCTGAAGAAACTGCTGGTAGGCCACTCCGAATGCCTGACCGATAGCCTGGGCGATGACCTGAGCCTGGATGGAGAGACAGGACGGAGGAAAGAGATTTGACTCAGGTTTCAATTTGTTAAATAAATTTGTTCCTTCACTCTTTTACTCTCCACTGTCACATGAATACATGAAAGCAAATGAGTTCATTTGCAAAACACTAAACAGTGCATCCAAAACATATGTCACACCCTGAGACTAAAGCAACAAAAAATAGAGCCTCTAGTCTGGAAAGGTTTCCTAGTGTCCTATAAAAGGTGATCTATTTTTTACTCCTTCATCTGTTATTTGTCTCATTTAGCCGTTCCCCTGCCCGATGTAAATCTCATTTCAAATAAAGCTGTTCATATAAAAAAAAAGAGTTAAGTTGGGAATACTATAGCAGTAGACACAGTGGCCTCATGGCCTTCAGTATCCCACAGCTAATTCGTTTCTAAAAAGAAACCCTTCCTCCCCCTATTCAGTCTTGCCAACAGTGGGAAACTGGGACGACAGCCAGAGCGTTTTTACATTCAGGAGAACTCACTGGCTGTCTGGGGGAAGTAAACCAGGCCAAGCTGAAGCTGAAACTGTCATCCAGCCGAAAACAGCACATTTGATCTGAGATGCAGAACTGAGGGGATAAAAAGACACCCCAGTGGACCTAGACAATGTCTTGACTGGTCGGCCTGTTTGTGGGTAATGTGGGAATGGATATGATGAAGTTGGGGCCACAAAGTAGATCATAATGGCAGAGCAGGAAACACTTTTTAAAAAAATCGAATAAAATGACTCTTCAGTTGACTAACTTACATCGTCAGAGGAGAAGACATGACAGATCATTAAGCACTTCTTCTGAGACCCCGAGGAGGATGAAGAGGAAGAGTTAGCGGCTGGGTCGCCATCCTGTCCTTTACGTTTCCTGCGTGCCATCAGGACCACGATGTCACCAATGTCTGCGATGTACGAGATCATCTGCAGAGCGTGATCCATCATGGCTTCCTGAGAGGAAACGAGACATGAGGGCGTTATATAATTGTATAATATTAGAAACAGAGACAAGACAGGAAGGTCTGGTTTGCACTTGCAGAGACTTGAAACTTGTTTCAGAAATCCAGAACAAAGAACCCTGCTCCACCTTATTGTTTTCTCTTTTTGTGTTAAGCCTTAATTGCCTGGCATGCTACTTGCAAGCCACTTACAAAATTCTCCTTGGTGAGACATTCAAGGACAATTTAATTTCCCAAAAATGACAAAAGGAACTGCACTGATGAAAAAAAACTGCGAGAATGATTATGTGATTTTCTTTTACTGGAAATGTTGCTGTTGAGCGGCCATTATATTTCATTAATCTTTTAATTCTGAGAAGTTTTCTTTAATGCAAGAACAAGGAGAATAATTAAAGAAAGACTTCTGCAAACAAACTCACAAATAACTTCACCAAAATTCAGGCAACTCTCCGTCTGAATACAAGTTGTATTGCAAAAGTCAAGGTCACAGTATGACATTTAAAAAATAAAGTATCAAAACTAAGTGGCTTAAATAGTCAATAATATTATTTGTAATTTAAAACTGAAACCAGTGTTGAAAAATTGAAAAAAAAAAAAAGAAAGAAAGAAAAAAGTTGAAAAATTGAAAAAAAAAAAAGAAAGAAAAAAAAAAAGAAAAGGTTTTCAAACATCCATATTCCACAATTATGGTGCATTGGCCTGCCACACAAAGTGGGAGCTGACAGTAGATGACCCACTTTGACTCCCCTGACAATTCAACCACATAGTGGTGGAGAAAATAGACTCTACTATAACTGCAACATTACTGCAGAGCTCTCGTATTAAATCACCATTCAGTTCTATATTAAGGATTCCTGCTGCCAGAGCTCAGCTTGAGGGTGAAACTTGCTGCCTCATAAAAGAGAAGTTCACTAATGCATGCTTTTATAAAATCCTGAATGAATTACATTTTAGTTATTTAACTCATGGACATGATGAGGGAGCAGGTAGAACACCAAGTTGGGAAAAACAATGTGTGTCCATTGTTTATTTTGGGCAGCTGCAGATATCTAAGCAGGGCTTGGTTCTGACATATCTTGGCATATTAATTCTATAACTCCTCCAATCGCACGTTGTTGACTAAGCCATCCCAGTGAAAATACCCACACATATTCCTGGATGAACTAAAATATGGTTATGAATTTTATTTGATGCTAAAAGATTTTAATTCAAAACCTGTACATAGCTGTAACCTACCTGTTCACACTATTATAATCATTTTATCTGGATAACTGAGATCCATCCCACAACCTGAAAGCCACTGTGATTCCATTCCAAGTGTTAGTAGAGACTAATACTGAAAACGTTTTCTAGCTGAGAGCAAAAACTTCAGGTCCTTACAATGAAGACAATAATGTGGTCCAAAAAAATCCCCCCAAATTTAGAAAAAGAAATTCAAAGCTATGAGGTAAATTTCATTCATACGACTTTGTCTGAGCATTTAGAAAAACACACCTGTGTGTCAGCAGTGAGAACTTTGATTCGCTGCGTGGAGATGAACAGATCCACCTCTGTCATTGGCTGCGACTCTCCCTCTGGAGCCTGAAACAAACACAGTCTCACTGATATCCTGATGACAACATTAAAATAAATCCAGCTAATGCAATGATAGAAAAAAAAATTTATATGTCAAAAATCCTTCACTAGAACAAACCTTGGTTCCTACAGCTTAAGGCAAAGTAGATTTAAAACTTTTTAAGATCTATGTAATGCAACTAGGAATGAAATTTAAGACCAATAGCAAAAGTTAAGAGAAAAATAAAAAAACATTAACAGACATCACAGCTGGCGTCTGCCGAGGAGTTTTTTTGCCGTTGTTGGTTCGGCTAGTCTGATCTGTGTGTCCAAGGTAACCCTGATCCAGCAACATGGCACTGCTGTGTTTCCGTGTCCACTGTGAGCATCTCTTAGTTGAGTTCACCTTGATGCGGTCCACAGCCTCCTGAGCCTGCGTCATACGGGCGTTTGTAGACGGGTTCTTCTCTGATTTGATCTGAGTGGAGCCCAGATACTTCGCACCAAATATCACTCCATCCAACAGGTCTTCAGGGTCACACGGACCAGGCACTGAAAGAGAAAAACACATCAGCATACACAAAGACATGGCCTCATTTCTTTTAAATGACATGTGAAACAAAAAAAAAAAATCCAGCTAATCTTTATAAAACCAAAGAAGAGAGCTGGAGCGTCTCACCATCTTTATATGAAGGATGATCACTCTGCAACAACAGCAGAAACAGAAATTAATGAACTGTCAAGACTGAGGTGCATGGTGCATGAATCCATGACCCAGCCCCTAAATCTTAATCCTAACCACTCAACAACTTACAAAACGCAACAATCTTTTAAGGGAGTTTGGTACTGGGTCACAGAATTTCATCAGTTTTAGTCAAAACAGAAATTACAGCCGACAATTAAATGTCATCATTGATGAAACCTCTACAAATGCAATAAATCTACTTTGATTTAAATTGTTGTGGCGCTCCTTTAAGCTGAAATCACACAGACAAATAAGCATACATCACAACAAGTAGTTTGAAACGTCTGTAAGTTACATGAGGAATTGGGAAAATGAATAATTCAGTCTTAACATAACTAACTTGGAATTTATTTATACTTCTTAAGGTGGATATAATAATAGTACCTCAACTTGCTCGCTGTCCGCAGCAGCCTCCTCTACCTCCGGAGGCTCCTCGCCCATCTTCATCCACACTGGCTCAGGATACTCATCATCAGGCAGCGAGGCGAGGGAGTCCTCTCTGTGCCTCTGCTGTTGACCATTCCCATAATGCCCCCAGAACCTTTGAGCGTCCTCCTGGCTGTAGGAAACAGACACTACAGCGTCCATGTCCCCTCTGCGGGGCAGACAGGGGGGACTGGGTGCTGTGATCTCTGTGAACTGCAGCAGCCCCAGCAGGTCTCTCTGGTGGCTTTCAGAGAACAGCAGCCCCGTGGTTTCAGTGCTGTCGTCTGCTATTAGAGAGGGAGCACACGCTTCCAGCTCAGACAGGCTGGGGTACTGATGCTGGGCGAGGTGAGGTGGTGTCTGGCGGTTGGGACGAGGCTCTTCCCCCATGAGCTGCAGCTGGCTGAGCAGTGTGTGGATGTGGCTGTGGTCTTCATCACCTGCTCTCCTGTTGGCAGCCTCCTCCTCACCGACCCTATTCTCCACATCACTTAAGGTAACCTCCTCCTGCTCCTGGTATTCCCCAACATCCTTCAAGTCCTCACCCCTCACCTCTTCCACAACTGCTTCATCCTCTCCTTCCAATTCCACTTCAGTATTGTGGACTGGCTCTGCAATTCTTCCTACAAGCTCCTGCTGGTTCATGTCAAGTGGAGCCACAGTGTCACTCACGCTTGGACTGCTCTTGTCCAGACTGTCAATGGAGGCAGGGAAGCTGGGGTCATCCAGATCATCCGCTGAGCCCACCTCACTGGAAGAGTCTGACCTCCAGTCTAATGGAGGAGGCTCGATCAGGTTGAAGGAGTCCACATCCTCCACCTCTGAACCTGGCGGAGCTGCCACAGTCTGTCTGCTAACCTCAGAGGCTCCATCAACAGGAAGAGTGACAGGGCACAAGGAGTCAGACTGATCAGCGGGGCAGACGTCTGAGTTCATTTTGAAAGAAAGCCTGTCAGAGGAAAAGTTTGATTTAAGAGGTCATCTGGAAATGGGTTCACTTAGTCTCCAACTACATGCATGGCATTGTCATAAAACATAAGAAAAAGTAATTGATGTGAACCAAACTGCAATTGCAATTGTCTCACTAATGTCTTTAGTGCTAGTAGATGCCATGAGTTAACCCAGCACTATCTTAATTACAATCATGTAACACCATGACCATCAAGATAGAGAAAGCAGTCTAGAGCTCAAAGTACAAGGACAGCGTGTACAGTATGTGTAACCATCAAATAGACCCTTTGTTAACACACAACTTCAGACCCCTTTTATCTATGAAAGATTTCAATGCAGGTAATTCAGTTGCCAGTACATATATATTAATACACTGTAAAATAAACTACCTGGAGGAAAAGGTGACGTATGTTCCCCGTGCATGAGATAGAGCGAACCAAACCTCATTCAAAAATCTGCAATTTTACAATGTATTCTGAATTTGCAAATATAAAAATCTCTTCCAACAACATTTAAACGTCATTTTATTAATCAGGCAGATTTTCTGGTAAATTCGGCATATATATATGATCCACATTTAATTATAAAAACCATACAGGCTCACAAATAAGCAGTCATGTTGTTTCAGAGACGAAAAATCCCGAGAGCCCAAAATAACAGACACATAGTACAAATAAGATCACTGCTTGTAACAATGAAGTGGATGTTGCTTTAGCGGTTTAAAGAGTTGCCTGTTATTCCGAAAAACTGTCATATATTGACCTTTATCACGTGCTTGGAAATAACAGCAAAACTTAAAATAGAGGAAATGTTAATGGGAACTGGAATTTGCTCATAGCTGTAAGGCAGAACATAGTGGGGCAAAGTAATGAGGGCTGGCTGTTTAGAAAACTAACGGTATCTGTGAACTAATAAAACAGCAGGAACTTGAATAACGTTTCCATTTTAATATGTGAATCAGTTACAGCTCAGTTTTGCTTTCTAAAGTTAACGTTAGCCATCAAAGTAGCTCAATGCTAACTAGTTAGCTAATTACAAACCGCAGCATCCCAACAGGGGCTAACTTGCAAGATATGTCATTTGTGTGGTAAAATAATGTGGTTTAAAAGGCTAATAAAGCAGCTCTCACCTGATATTTGAGGTCTTTCTCGGTTCCTTTGTGCCCCCACACACACAGAGACTCCTCTGGGAGCCACGACAGATGAGTTGACGTGGTTTGAGATTTGAGTCTTTTCCAAAACTTTGGCTTTGTTTTATTCGTCATACTAACAACGGCAGCCTCGGTGAATGTAGCAGGCTCACATGAGTCAAGAGTGAAAAGCAGTCACGATAAAAAATATAGTTTTCTTGTCATTGTTGCTGCTGCTGTCGAGTCGACAGCTTTTATTTATTCACTGACTCTGTTGCTAAGCTGCGTTCACGTACGGTTGTAGCTTCCGATTTCTCATCAGTATCTTGGTTTCTACTTTCTCTTCTGTGCACCTAAACGCATGACTTAACAGCAAACTTTATTTACAGCTCTTTATCATATACCGAGTTACTAAAAAATCGAAAATACAAACATGGAGCATGTTTATTTATTTCAATACAAATGCAACCACTCAATGTATAATTTGCTGTACCCGTTTTCTCAATCCGGATCTGTCCGTCAGCACATGAAGGCAACGGTTGCAGACGTCATGTTGAGCCTTTCAGACCTGCTCAATCAAACACCCACAAAACGATCCAACAGAGCACAGACAACTCAATTTATTTAAAAAATTAGTTTACATAATTGACATAACATTTGACTCCAGGCAGCTTCCGTCTCGTTTCACCAGTGACAGACTGTTTCCATATAAAACCATATTAGTGTACCTGTGGGCTGTTTTCTACTGATTCTCAAACACAAATAAGCTCATTTCAACACCAGAGGAGCTTATTCATGACTACAGTTACTGTGCTGTAGCTTGAGGATATTACAACATTTAAGTTGGTCCTTTTAAAGATGATGTGACAGAAATCTAATTCTTACCTAAGTGATCCAACTAACCCACTTGTAAAAATCACAAAAAAAAGTGAAATGACTAATCCACTATTTATGAATCTGCACTGTAGAAGAAAGAATGTACGACTGAACATTAGGTGTATGGAGTGTGTATGCACATAAGGCAACAATTTACCACTCTTCCCACAATCTCATTGTATCCACACAGCTTTAATTTCTAAACGCAACCACTACTGTCCCTGTAGAGTAAGTAGGAGGTACTTAATGTGCTTAATAAGTTGATTTATCCAGGAGCTACCCCCAGTTAACTACAATGTCATTAGGACTTAGTTGTGATGCTGACCGAATACTGCTTTCTGAAGAAACCCTACACCATGCTAAAATGCTATGTGAATACTTTCATCTGCATGTAACAACACGAGTTGAAAATAAATTCAATTTGTGTGATTGTGATGCTACTGAGAAAGACGAGTTTAGTAAAGGTACATTTGATTGATTAATCTCATCATCAAGTCTCTCCGCAAACTGTTCGATGACTGACTGAACTGAAGATCAAGAGGCTTCCAGTCACATCTGATGAAGCACTTGGACGACTAGCTACAACTCTACTAGTATTAGGTCAAGATGATTTTATCTTTTTCAGACATTTTCAGTTCAAAATAGACATTAAACTCCACCGACAGTCCGACTGAAGTCTGATCACAGTAAATTTCTGCCGCTCATCCTTTCATTCAGCATTTTCTACCAGTACATATCATTCATTCACCTGAGCTACTCCTCACTGTGAGGTGAAGACTATGTGCTGTCTGTCTCATCACTATCTCCGGCATTCATCTGAATCAAACCAATCAGAGATGAGATGGTGCCCATCAGCCCCACCAGCCAGTTAGGGAATCGTCCCGCCCACAGGAAGCCGGGCGGCATCCAGTGAATGGCGTTACTGAGGTCAGCCATGCTGCTGAGGATGGAGAGGGCCTCCCCTCGCATCTGTCTGCGGAGCTGAGAGCGACTGCAGGAGAAAAACACAGCTGTTCATCAGAACATTTTCTCTTCCTCTACACTGATGGCAAAGAGAGTAAACACTTGAAAGGAAACTGTAGATACAACACCTGTTGCCTTCTCCATCCCTTTCACATCTCCTCAGCTTCTTCTTCAGTAGCAGCAGAACGCGGAGCGATCTGAGGAGCAAAAGATTCACATCACACTTCAGCTCAGACTGACTGTGTTTCATGGCCATTTGCTCCAAATTCAGCAAGTAAAGCAGGTGACTAAGTCAAGCTCAATCTTACAAATTATTCTGTTAACATGATCAGCATTTTGCAAGTCAAGATCCAGTGTACAAGATTTATTGGCATCTAGCAGTGAGGTTGCAGAACAAAAACTTCTCCCATGTGACAAGCGTGTAAATGCTTGGATGAATGCAAATGTCCCTATGTAGAGCCAGTGTATGGATTGTCCCTTCTGGGCTACTGTAGAACAACATGGTGGACTTTTTCCCAGCCTTATCCTTATATTCAGTGCAGTAATTAAGTATTAATTTGAATCAGCATGTATGTGACACTTGTCTTTCTGGCATTTTAATTTTAAATCAGTGTTTTCCGTCAGATTTGATTTAATGTGTGTGTACAGACGACCTCAGACCTGAGTATTCCCAGCAGCAGTGAAGTCCCCCACAGCACCGTGCTGAACAGCCACCACTTGTCAGACTTGGCTTTGATGAGCTCGGCGTCAGCGGCCCAGGCGATGTGTTCACAGGGGTAGTAGAGCTGGTCGGCCATGTTGGTCAGCACCGAGATCCAGCGCACAGCTGTGTCCTCTTCCTTTGGGAGACATGATGCCATGTGCATTAATGCTGCATATTACAGGGTGAAACGGTGTGTTTATGTATCACATCATCGTCTGCAAGATCAGTATTGTTTTCACAGAAAAGGTAACTAATGATGTGTTTTAAAATTTGTCCATGTTGTATTCATAAATTAACATCTACTGCAGTGCTGACGGGTAAAATGTGAGCATTGTGTCATTTTAGGAAAAATTAAACAACTTTAAGTTTGTTATTTTGAAATAATCAACAGTGTATCCTGAGTCTTAGCAAACACAACCACTGTCAAAGCTTCGTGGGAACAAAATAGTCAGTGTTTTATTTTGAAACAGTTAGTGCTGTTTGTCTTCTGTATAGTTTATATTGTTGTCATAATTTGTGTGTTTGACTTCTGTGTACTTTATATTGTTTGCACTGCACAGCACCTTGTTTTTAAAGGTGTTTATCAAATAAAGTTCACTTACTTACTGTCCAGTACAATAGCAGATGCCCATTTTGTGCAGAATATCAACAGAGAACCCTTTTATATTCTTTAAACTTTCCAAAAAGACAATGACAAGAACTATTTAGTATAACAGAAGCTAATCAATCCCTCCCTGGCTAAATAATAAAGAATGAAAATAGGATGGAGCAGAGTGTTGTTGTGTTGCTCACCCCGCCTCCAAACCCGTAGCTGTGGGAGTAAGCCAGCATGGACAGATCATCAAACAGCCTCAGCACCGTCCTGCAGTGACTGAGCTGAGCAGAAAACAGCAGCAGACGTTGCCCGAGCCGCTGGGATGACACATCTGTTTCTGCCTTCCGGGAGAGAACTCCTCCGACCAGCTGCGAGCCATAACAGCACGTACGGATCTGAAGGGACAAACAGAGGAGGAAAACTCTGGGTAATGTCAGAATCACTTTTTAATGACAAGAGTGTTTAAATAGGAAGCTTTATTGCCAAGGATGTTGTGACAGCTGATCTCTTCTTTATATATTCTGTAAGACAATTTTCACTTGTTTTCAGGCTTTGATTTAAACAGAACAACTGTCTAATACTCCACCCTTTATGAATGGTTTATATGTTATATGACTAATGGCTTTAATAATGTTAATAGATCATTTACTAATTCTTTATAAATACAAGACATAAGCCATTAAGAAGAACAGTTAAAGTTGTTGGGCTTTGAAAAAAGCCTTTACCAACAAGAATCCCCGGGAACAGCTGTAGAGCATCTAGACCATAAAGCACTTATCAACAACTACGTACAATGGGTGCAATGTTATTTTAATTTTAGTAATGATTAATCTGCTGATCATTTTCTCAGCCACTTGTTTGGTCAATAATATGTCAGAAAATATGGAAAATAGGGCAACTAACGATTATTTTCATTGTCTAATTGAAGTTGACTAATCATTTTATCGAAAAATGTGTTAAAATTTTGAAAAATGTCTGCCCGTCTCTCCCAAACCCCAAAACTATGTCATGTAATGTCTTGTTTCGTACTCACGCCAAAGGGTTTTAACTCACCGTCATGGAAGAGTGTGTAAAGCTGCCAATATTTGAACGTAAGAAGCTGCAATAAGAGAATTTTGAGGGTATTTTTTATAGTAGTTTTCTATGAGAAATGACTCAAACCGATTAGTCAACTACTAAAATAGTCATCAATTATTTTAATAGTCGATTAGTCATCGATAAGTCGACTAATCGTTGCAGCCCTAATGGAAAATGGCCACAACTTCCCAGACCCTAGGATTAATGAAAAGCTGAAACCAGAGAATGAAAAATGACCCAAATGACTGATTGATTATTAGAGCAGATGCAGATTAATATCCTCCTGAATGCCTAGTGATTAACGGACTATTAAGGGTATTAACGTAGTATTTCAACATTTCTGATAGGGATGCACGATATTGGATTTTTTGCAGATAACTGACACGCCGATATCTAACAACTCATTTGACTGATAACTGATACTGATATCAATATATCTAATATCCAATATATGCCAATATTATCTTGGAAGTATATCTTGTTATAAATTATATCAAATTTATTATTGATTGTATAACATTATATCCATGTATTCTACGTTATAATATTGTACTATACTATGTAACATAATACTACCACGTTTCACCTTATAAGCTGCCAGGACACTATTGTAATCCTAGGTATTCTTCTTCTTCTTCTTCTTCTTCTTCGTCTTCTTCTTCTTTTTTTTGATTTATCAAAAATTGAGCATACAGTGCATCAAAATGTTTGACTGTAAATGGTACTGTAAATATATACATGCAAATTCTTGCAAAAATAAATCTTCAATGTTCATGAAAAAAATGACAAAATTCTAGAGTCATGGTAGATGATGTGTGGCAAATTTCAGAATTTTATCTCAAAAACTGAATTTTTGACAGCATTTTGAATTTTGCTCTAATGTGAACAATTGGAGTCAATGTAAAATGGCATTTTTAAACATCAGTTTTTCACTTATGGAGCAAATCAATCATTGTTACAAACAAATTACCAACATCTCCATGCTGTCTAGATGCAATATGTGTATTTTCAGATTTTTGTCTTAATAACTGAATTTTTTACAGTTTTTTCAAATCTGCCTTTCCATGCACGGATGACTGCTTTCCTACACAACAGTGAATGGCTTACTCAATTTGTGAAGCCACTGTTGAGTTGCTACTTGCCAATTAGCTCAGAGCAGTAGATGACCATCTTCCTGTGCTCCAGTTTATTGCTTAAAATTGCCTGAGCGTGACTGATCACTGTGCAGCATCTTCAGGTCTTTTTTCTGCTAGAAAATCTGCTTTCTCATGCTTGAAAATAAACCAAACTTTGCACAAAGATCCAGTGTCAATACTTCAGTGTGAAACCATCTGAGGCTTCTCACTTTGCACATAGCTCAACTAGTTAAACAGCAATTTTTCACTTACGAAGCAAATCAATCATTGTTAAAATAAATTACCAACATCTCCATGCTGTCGAGATGCAATATGTGTATTTTCAGATTTTTCTGGCTTAGTGAATTTGTGAAGCTATACATGAAATGACACTGACTAATTAGCTCAGTGAGATAGAAGTTGACTCTTAGACTCAGAAGTTGTGAGTTCAAGCCTCAGCTGATGCAAAAGGCACATTTTGTTGCTAAATTCCTAAATGTCTTCCAATTCTTCTGCTTGTTTCTCTGCTCAGAATTGCCTAAAAATGCCCTGACCCGATGCGCAGCAGCTATAATTATAGTTCTATTTTTGTATGGACAAACACTAAGTATCATTACCTAATCATATCATATATTAGTCTGGTGTACACTGTTGACATAGACTTGTTGACTCTGCTGCTGTTAATCACACATCTGTCAATTTTGCTCGTTTCAGTTTTCCCCTCAATCGTTATTGTTTTTTAAACCTCATATTATTATTTCTTTTCTTTTTTTTTTTTTTACTTTATCTATTCATTTGATTTCTGTACTTGTACTGCTGCAACAACGGAATTTCTCTCTATTAAGGCTTATTTTATCTTGACATATGTCACACAGCAAAATGACACACAAAAGATTAGGCTGCAAAAAGCACTCCTAATGTGCAGGCTACTGTGGTTAGATTCTGCTTTCGTGTCAAACACCCTGAGGTTGAATGGATGGAATATAAAACAGAGACTAATATAAAACCAGTGAACTATCACCTACTAGAGAGGATACCGGTGATGTGTTCACGTGCACCCCTCATCATTTCAATATTAAACAACATGAGTTACTTACAACTTTATCTCTTCCTCTGTAAGACTCCAGTAGTCTGACCAGAGACTCCACAGACGGCTGCATGTCTGTCTGTCTGTCTGTCTGTCTGCCCGCTGTTCAAACACTCTCACAAAGACACGACACGATAAATAAACACTTAAATATGAAGCTCCTGCACAACATCTCCTCTGCAGTTATCAGCTGGACTTTGAAACAGGAAGTGTACAGATAGACTCAACTAGTCGATCACCGATTCAAACATCCTCTCACGACGGTGTGTTGCTGCCCTCCTCTGTTCGGGCAACTGAGTTTCTGCTTCAACAATCATAGCCTATGTATCTATTTCAGTGAATACAGTAAAAAATATTATAGAACATAATGTTTTCTGCAGCTTTACCTTAAAGTTTTAGTTTACGAATTAATATTAAGTACAAATAAAATCTGTTTCCTCAGGCTGTGAAAGATCTTTATACATTCTTGGGTTGCTTTGCTGTGATGTTTTTCTCCCAGAGGGTTAGGTAGCCTATAATACAGAGGTGGAAGATGTATTTAGATCTTTTATTTAAATAAAAATAGAAATACCACGCTGTAAAAACATTCTGTTACAAGTAAAAGTCCTGCATTAAAAAAAAAGAAAAGAAAAAGCACTAAACAAATAGTATCAAACTATACTTAACTATCATAAGTAAAATTAAAAGAAATGAAAAATAAATAAATAAATAAATAAATAAAACGAACAAGAGTAGAACACTCTGACATTAGAAACAGCACTGGTATGGTTTAGGGGTGGGGAAAAAATCAATAAATAATGGGGGAAAAATAATAGTGGGGGAAAAAAATGAATGAGACTTAGATTACAGTACACTGCACAAGTTGTGTGGGAGTTAGTAAACAGATGTTTTGATGTAGTTTTGCTAGTGTTAAATGCGGCCCCATGTGACTTCAATTAATCAAGAATGTTCACCTTTTTCATTCAACATGGAGACGTGCAAGTTAAACTAAGTTTTTTTTCCCAAATCTACCGTAACATGGGATGAGTAATTGACATACAAATCATATGGGGGTGAAATTTTCCTTTAACAACATGCACAGTAGGCCTTCCTTTAATATTATGTTTCATAAAAGTGAATTTAATCATATTAATGTAAATGTAGTGGGTAATTTGCTTTTTTGTGGGAAAAATCAACTTGATGTCGATGACAAGGGACATTATAAAAAACAAATAAATAACATTTCTGAGAAACAAATCTATGTGATGTGATACTTGTTACTATTAATGTTATTATGTTTTTAAAAAAAAATACTGCTAAAAAAGTTATAGTAACACTGAGCCCACTGAGGGCTGGATTCAATATCACACCAAAAATCAAAGTAAAAAATTTAAATCAAAGGCTGATCCCACTCACGTGAATTTCATCACAGCAACTCATAATGTGACCCAGTAACATGTATGGCCCCCATGTGCCTATTTGCACTCCCAATAACTTCTGGGCATGCTCCTGATGCGTCAACGGATTGTGTTGTGGGGGATCTCCTCCCAGACCTGGATTAGGGCATCAGTGAGCTCCTGAACAGTCTGTGGTGGTCCTGGTGGCGTCAGATGCACCAAAACATAACGTCTCATAGGTGCTCAGCTGGATTTAGGTCAGGAGAACGAGAGGGCCAGTCAATGGCATCATTGCCTTCGTCATACAGGAACTGCCCACACACTCGGCCACATGAGGCCGGGCATTGTCCTGTACCAGGAGGAACCCAGGGCCCGCTGCACCAGGAAGAACCCAGGGCCCACTGCACCAGGAGGAACCCAGGGCCCACTGCACCAGCATAAGGTCTGACAATCACTCTGAGGTTTTCATCCTGGTACCTAACAGCAGTCAGGGTACTGTCGGCTATGACATGGAGGACTGTGCGACCCTTCAAGGATGTGCCTCCCCACACCATCACTGACCCACCACCAAACTGGTCATGCTGGATGATGTTACAGGTAGCATAACGTTCACCATGGCATCTCCAGACTCTGTCATGTCTGTCACATGTGTCCAGTGTGAACCTGCTGTCATCTGTGAAGAGAACAGGGCACCAGTGGCGGATCTGCTAATTCTGGTGTTCTCTGGTGAATGATGGAGCTGCACGGTGCTGGGCTGTGAGCACAGATCCCAGTAGAGGGACCACAGGGCCCTATGCCACCCACATGGAGTCTGTTTCTGAAACATGCACACCAGTAGCCTGATGGAGGTCATTTTGTAGAGCTCTGGCAGTGCTCCTCCTGTTCCTCCTTGCACAGAGGAGGAGATACCGGTCCTGCTGCTGGGTTGATGCCCTTCTATGGCCCTGTCCAGCTCTCCTCGTGTTACGGCCAGTCTCCTGGTATCTCCTCCGTGCTCTTGAGACTGTGCTGGGAGACGCAGCAAATCCTCTTCGCCTGCACGTATGGATGTGCCATCCTGGAAGAGCTGGACTACCTGTGCAACCTGATCGGTCTGCAGGTATGCTACCAGTAGTGACAAAGACACCAGCAGAACAGAAAACTAGAGAAGAATCAGTCAGGAAGGATAAGGAGATATGCAGCAGGCTTGAACTGAACCCACAACCCTCAGCCACTGCAGCAATGACATCTCCTTTGCATATAGGACACCTGCTCTACCCTCTGCCCTCATCTGCCTTATTCCTTCATTTAACTCTTCTTTCACTTTACTAAACATCACATTTCAAGTGGTTAAGTGCTGCTCTATTTTATTAAAAAAAAAAAAAAAAGCGAGAAAAAAGTGAATTAAAAAAAAGGACACACATACCAGTAAAAAAAAATCATTTATTTTAAATTATCCCAGACATGAAGCAATACACAAAGCTACAGTAATAGTGTATTCACTTTCTATACAAGCAGTTTGACAAACAATGCAATGATGATAAGTTTGTTATTCTCAGCACAGTGTGTGTGTGTGTGTGTGTGTGTGTGTGTGTGTTCACTCTATTATCTGTTTTTGTCCCTCAGTTTAATATAGTTTTGTATAGTTTTAGTTATATAGTACACAGTTTTAGTTTTATATAGTTTTTATAGTTAGATAGTTATATAGTTTGTGTGTTTGTGACCCCGAGAGCTCGGGCTGTGTTTGAATCCTCTTTCACATAGTTTGAGGCCACATCCACACTAATACATTTAAATTTTAGAACAGCATTTTAAAATGAAAATGGTCTCTGTACACACAAGCGTTTTAGCACTGTTCCAGAAATAATCCCGCATATCACATGAACATTCACGTACACTAGGCATGTACTGTAAGTGCAGGGGTAAACAGGAAGGAGTAGTTAGTTCCGCAAAACACTGCGGAGATGGCGAAAAGTAAGACCTGGGATTTCTTTACTTGGACTGACAAAGGGGTGAATCTGTTATTGAAAGTAACACAAGTAAGATGGTCAAGGCAGAAAATATATTGGAAGTCTCTGCAAAGCAATTATGGTGACATGTTAGAGTGGCACCGGGACCACTGTCCATCACTTGAGGAAGCCATGATGCTGGAAAAGGGGAACCCACACAAGAAAGTTGAAATCACATAAGGTATGTTGATCTTGCTATCATTTTTCTGGCTTGTTGTGACTAAGAGCCAATCAGGAAACAAATGTTGATATCTGCGTCCTTATCATTTGTCAAAGGTATCCTTTTCTGTCCACCTCGACTAAAACCCATCCCTGGAGTTTTCAAACTAAAGTGGGGTCAGCAGCGTTTTCAAAGGTCTCCGTTTTAGCAGTTCCAAAATGCTGGAGCAGTGTGGACACTAGGCATGAACGTAGAAATAGTTGTGTGTTTTAAAATGAAGAGGTTATAGTGTGGATGTAGCCTAAGTTTTAGTTTGTAACTTTTATATAGTTTGTTAATAATGGTGTTATATAGTTTGTTTATTTAGTCTGTCTAAATTCTTCTGTGTGAGTGTGTGTTTAGTTTGACATGTTTTAATAATCCGTGTGTAGGGAGTCGTTGTCGTAGACGTCTGAAATAAAAAAGAAAGACAAAATGTCCATAAAAAATGAATTCAAAAGTCAGACAAATGTATGGGTTTTCAAAAGTGAATATTTCAGATTACACTGTAAATTACAGTGATACAGTTTACATGGCTTTCATGACAGAACATGCAGATTCAAAGATAACTCACCGCCTGCATAGTCAACGTCGTCGTAAATGTCTCCTTCCCTGTAGAGAAAGACTGATGTTTAACTAACAGCAGAAAATGTTTTCTGCTGATATAAGACCTTAAACTTGTTAACATAAAGTCAAAATTGACTTTGCTGTAATTGTGGATGAGAACAAAATTAATTGCAGATTAAATGAAAAGATTCATACTATGTTAGATTTGTAAAATAGAATTTTTTACAACTTCACTTACATTGGAAGAAGAAGAGATCTGGACACATAACCATCTGTGAGTGGTGAGACAAAACAGACTTCTATGTTAAAGCAGTCACACTGAATTAGTAAAATACAACTGTCAGTATATTTATTACACAATGATCTGTATTTTATTTATTGTACTGAACTATTATCCTCTGAGAAACATAAACTCTCATGACATTTTTGGAAGCATGAAGGAATCTTAAATGTTTCTTGTATTAAAGCGGCACATTAAAGCTTATGAAGCAATATATGATCCCCCTTACAGCAGATGCCAGTCACGCCAACTTTCAATAAACATCAGAATAAAAGAAAAACAATAGAATAAATCTTACTTGGATGTGATAGTAATCAAACACAATTAATGTGCTCCAGATTCACAAGGAAATAACAAAGGAAACAAAAAATAAATCTCCCTGAGATTTCAATGCTAAATTGTATGACTTCCTGTGACATTTAGGTTAGGGTCCAGTTACACACATTCATGGTCCCCTAAGGATGAATTGTAATAACTTTAATCTCCTGGCTATTCATCTAGCGCCATTGTCAGTTCAATATTTTCATTTGTCCAGCAATTTGGTTGAAATATTTGCAAAATCAATTACATGATGCTGATAGGAATGGGACTCAGAGATCCAGTTGTCCCGTTGTGTTGATGCTGAACCCGTGTAGGCCTATCTCTCTTTCACACAGAAGGTTTTTCAGGAATCAATAAGGGAACTGATAAAGGGTTGCACTGATAAGCAAACTCAATAATGGCATTGGTATCAATGAAATCTTATCAATTCCCATCCCTACATGCTAAAATGGTAAACCAAGATGTTGAGCACGATATACATTAACATCAGCATGTTAGCAGTTTTATTGTGAGCATATTAGCATGCTGTTGTTAGCATTTAGCTTAAAGCACAGCTTTACCTTAGTGAACCCTCACAGAACTGCTGGCATGACTGTTGTTTTGTTAATGACAATGCCACAACAATAAAGATCAACTCTTACTCTTTCTTGTTTAAAGCCAGACACCTTGACAAACTGCTAATGGATCACCTGCTGAAGATTTAAATAACATGTTATCAAGGAGGGATGCAAGGGTTTACATACATTTACCAAACCGGTTGCGACACAGAGCTTTCTTGCTACTGGTGAGCTGGATGATGTCCACGACTTCTCCTTGAACCACAGGCAGATCTTTCCCTCCTGGCTTCTTTATAACGCTATTAGGATCCACCATCATGGTGTGCATCACCCTGAGAGGTCCTTCATACTGGGTAACAGTAACAGGGAACCATTTTTAGCATTTTTTGCATTTCAGTGATTTTATTAATGAGGGCATTGCAACATATTTATTTTATATGCATCATGTGGAAATTATGCTTCTCATAATTGTGGGGTGTATGTGGAGCTCCTCAAGGATCCACCCTGGGCCCTGTTCTTTTCTTTCTATACATATTTCCCTTTAGACAAATAATTGAGAAACACACAGTAAACAATATCACAATTTCCTTCTGTCTCTATGCTGATGACACTCTGCTTTATCCTTCACTTAACCAAATAATCTGGTGTGAAAGTGTGAAGACATTTTACCTTAAATTTTTTTTTCAACTCCTTCTCCACTTTGGGATCAATGCTGGAAACAGATTAATGATTTATTAAGAAGCATTTAAATACATTAATAAACAACACACATTTTCTCAGATTTGGTCTGACAGATTGATAAAAATAAATTAGTGGCAGACTAATTCTGTTGTAATTTCTGTCTTTGAACATTACCTCAAGTAGTTTCGCATTATATCATATCTACACAAACAAAGCTTTACATTATACGGATACTGGAGGTGTATTAAGGTGTCACTAGCTCAAACATCTCATTTCCTGCTCTGTTTCAGTGGAACTGACGTAAATAGATACCTGATTTCAAGCGGTGGTGGGGGGAAATCCTCCGTCATTGGTTGAACGTCATCATAGTCATCTGAGGACAAAACAAAAAAGTACAATAAAGCCAAATTATCTTGTCTTCCTGTAAATGAATACAAATCACGAACTGTCACAAATCTGTTGACACAAACAAACAAACAATAACAATCAAAAACATGTATCATTTACACTTGTGTGAGAAAAGAATAAAATAAAGAAAACAAGTTAAATAGCTTATTTCACAGAAATATTCAAGTAATCAAGTTGGTCATAGTTCTCATTTTTCAAGTTTTCAAATACCCTACAGAGCTTCAGCAAACTGTGTGGAGAGTTATACAATTCTTTCAAGTTCAGTTAAAGATGTTAATTTTGAACAATATTTTAATAAGAGTAGACTTTTAAAGATGTTTCACTAATGAATTCTATGAATCACTTGTGAATTCCAATTAAAAATTTGATTTAAAAATAGAAGAAGAAATAAGATGAAACCAAAAACAGCTGATATTTGTATTAATGAGCTAAGTTCCGTTTTTAATTTCTGTAGTGTGCACACTTCTGTGTAGTTTCTATTGAGCAATGATGAAGTTAAAATAAATCTTAATCCTAATCAGCCAGTGATGTTTATATGCGGTGTGATGTCACTTACCATCATCTTGAAGCATGCTGCAGATTAGAGGAAACATAGCATGTTAGTTGGAAGTGATGTGAGTGAAACTGAGAACCGAACAATTAGATCAATTTCAGAGTAGATTATTGCTGCTAAAAAAATACTTTAAAAGCTTTGGGAAAGGTTGGTTTAAGAGTGTTAAAATATTTTTTCTCACAATATTACAGTAGAGAGCAGTAAATATGGCAGGATCAACATGATCTACTCTACCTGTTGCTACTATTCAACTCCATATTCAACATCATTGGGGGGTCTGGAGGTGGTGGAGGCAATGTTGATGTGTCTATTTTTCTGGACTGGAGCACTTTGCGCTTCACTGCTTCATAGTCAACATCCACACATGTGTTACTGATGTATCCATCTGCAAGGCAACACAACATGGAGATGATGTACTTTGGTTACATAACGATGATTCAGTCTGTGAGTCAACTCAGACAAATCTAATACAAGAATGATAATTAATATTATTACTGGGTGTCTCTGTATATATTAAAGCCACAGTGTGTAGGAATTTCTCCCATCTAATGTTGAAATCATATATTGCATTCAAACAGATGGCGCACTCTAGCGCCTCACTGTTTCAAACACGTATTGCAACAACTGTAGCCGCTGTGTACCAAAAAAGCTATGATAACACTGATGAAACTATGTCATCCGATACTACATGGAGTATTCATTCAGGCTCCTACACAGACACACGCAACGCGAGTTGACAAACCCCCTCCTCACCATGCTGGCTGTGTTTACAACGTAGGACTGTTGGGGCGGATGTAAATTGAAACAAACCAATCACGTCTTGTCCTTTGACAACTGACAAGTGGCTCAACCTCACACACCTCATCCCTCTCCTCGCATTACTGCGCCGCTAACAGCTGTTAGTGGCCAGCGGCACTACTGCCGCATAACAAAGTCCCACTCTTTGAGCATAATGCAGGATCATGTATTATGCAGCATCACGGGAGACGGAATCCTCGTCGCCAAGAAAGTGCAAAAGGGAATCAAAAAGGCAGCGTGACCGGCGAATTAAAAAAACAAGGGTCAGCATTGGGGTTGCCTTTCCCAGGTGGAGAGAGCTGCTGAAGGAGAAAGGTAATACAATCACAGGCCAGCGCTAACAGCGGCTAACAGCGGCTAACAGCTAACAGCGGCGCAGTGATGCGAGGAGAGGGATGAGGCTGTTAGCGACTGGCCGCTAACAGCGGCTAACAGCCAACAGCGGCGCTGGCCTGTGATTGCATTACCATTCTCCCTCAGCAGCTCTCTCTACCTGGGAAAGGCTACCCCGATGTGGGCCTTCGTTTTTTTAATTCGCCGGTCACGCTGCCTTTTCTATTCCCTTTTGCGCTTTCTTGGCGACAAGGATTCCGTCTCCCATGATGCTGCATATGCATGATCCTGCATTATGCTCAAAGAGTGGGACTTTGTTTCAAATTTGCCAGGGTAGTAGCGAAGCGCCTCTTGCTCCTCTCCTTCGGCTCCTCAGTCACGCAGTGCTGGCCTGGCTCTCAACGAAAACGCCGAAGGCGGTGCTGTATGTCCCTTGCTGGCGGGTGTATTCTCAAGATGGCAAAACGTAATGGAACCCCACAGACGACTTACCCACACAATATACAAACAAATCCGAAATTCTCCTTTTACGAGAATAAGTCAGATTATTGGTGGAGGTAATAGTACACCAGTGATGACATATTTATGAATGCAGACATCAATTTTGCCAATAAACAACTGAAAATGTTACACAATGTCCCTTTAAAAAAAATTAAATGATTTTCATGTGTCATATCATCTCATGTGTCATCGTCTCTCTCTTTTATCTACTAATTAATGATAATTGAAATAGTCATGAAATATGTCACATTATCAGTAGGGAAAATGCTACTCTGCTTTGATTCACGACATTCTTTGTTGTTTGTAGTTGTTGTGGGCGGCATGGTGGTGCAGTGGTTGACATTGTCGCCTCTTGGTTCAAACCCAGTGTGGGAGGTCCGAACTCAGGGTGAGGGAGCCCTTCTGTGCGGGGTTGCATGTTCTCCCCATGTCAGTGTGGGTTTTCTCCACGTTCTCCGGCTTCCTCCCACCATCCAAAGACATGCAGGTGACTCTAAATTGGCCGTAGGTGTGAATGTGAGCGTGAATGGTTGTCTGTCTCTATGTGTCAGCCCTGCACTAGTCTGGTGACCTGTGTAGGGTGTACTCCACCCCCCGACCCACAACAGGATAAGTGGTTACGGAAATGACTGAATTCTTTGTTGTCTTCAACCTGTTCATTATTTTCTTGTCCTCTATGTAACTGCTTGCAAATTTGCATTACTTACTACAGAGGTTAATCAGACAATAGAGGAAATGTGCAGTAAGCAGATGTTTTGGTTTCCCAAAGAGATTTGAATATCATCTGCATAACATGATACATCGTATTTTTATATGCATAATACAGTTAGAGCCATGGCAGGACCACAATCCTTTAAGGAAGCGAGGCCCAGACATAATGTTTTAAACTGAAGATCTAAACTCAGATCAGTCATCGCACGCACACCTTGCCTGCTGAAGTGCAATAATTGCAGAAGATACTATAAGGTCATGGAAGATTTGAAATAATCTGCTATTACTAATAACAACTTTTCCACCAAACCCAAGTGTAACAAATGCAACATTTCAGGTTTCTTTTTGAGTTTCAAGTATTTCCATGTAAATTGAAAACAACGTTAACGTTAAAAAAACAAACAGGTGGGTGGAGACTTACAGTACTGTGATGATTACCCTGTACCCACCACACAGATACACACACACACGCACACACATAAACTGCTGCTGAATTCATAGAACTGAGCTACAAAGGATCTACAAACTTGCCTGTCACCTTTAAAAATAATATCTCAATTTACACATTTAAAAGAAGAAATATTGTCACAACAACAACCATCATTTAAGATATAAACTTTCAGTTGTTTAGCCTCCATATCAACACATCACTGAAGATTAATGTAGGGAGGTGAACCTGCTATGCCTCACTTAACTGTATGACACTAAAGAGAGGTTCAGACTGAAAGCTTTTCTAAACATGCCTGATAGAAAAATTTAAGTGAAACTCACAGTTTCCGTTCAGAGAGCGAGCCAACCATTTGCCTCCGGGGTTATTCTTCACTCTGAGGATCTCCACGCTCTCTCCTTGTCGTACGCTGAGGTCCAGTTTTCCTCCTCCATACCAGTCATGCCGGACTTTGGCTGTATGAATAACCTCCACCTCCCCTTGCAACTACAGAAAGAGAGAAACAAAACTGTGAAAGTCATCAATTAACAGAAATTAATGAGGTTTAGATGTGGACGTCAGTGCTTCAGGATGTAAGACAGGAGTGTCCTAACTTTTTTTGAATGGGGGCCAGAATAGATAATGTGAAAATATAAGGGAGGCAGCTGCTTCATGCCGTACAAATGAGACAGACATAACTGTTTCATCTTTCAGTTAAAAAGTATTCAACTTTCTACCGCTCCTAAAAGCAACGACGTTATGTTTCTTTGCTGTGGCCATATTCTGCTACCTAGCAGGAAATGTCTGCTGTAAGGTAATCATTCCTTTGCTTGTGTACCGTCTGTTTATAAAAACACTTTAGTTCCACCCGCATAGTTCCCACTTGGTGCATGTCAACAACTGTGTGACAGTCCCGCCACTATTAGGTAAATGGAAAAAAAAGCCAAGTGAACTTGCTCGATTAACCGACATTATGTGGCGAGCCATGTGTAGTATATTCTGAAATACAAGGCCACAATTGGTCCCTTGACAATTAGTTGGAGGCAAAACACTACAGGCTACTTCAGCTTTAGTTTCTCTAGCAGCCCGTTCTCACTCCCAGTCGTCAGATACTGCCACTTTGTCAGTGGACCTTGGCGTCAGAAACCAATGCACAGAGGCACCCTTTGTGACCTCACATAATCTCTGTACTTGCTCACAAAATAGGTTGTTGCTTCACACTCCCTTAATCAGAACTGAACTAGGAAAATTCTCTTACAGTGCACCTTATACATGGAACAATCTGCAAAAGACCTTTAAGTTGGACACTCTGCCACCATTATGGCTGTTTAAATGCCTTATTTCAGATCTTGTTTTAATTGATTAGAAATGTTTTTAACTATTCATCTACACCATAACATGCTGATCATCCTATATTTCTACTTTTATCATCCTGTATTTCTGCTTTTAACGATCATATATTGCTATAATTGTTCGTTGTTTTGAAAGATTCATTTTTGTTTTAATTGGTATGAATGATGGTTCTTTGTTTGCTTATTGATTATTTTAATGTCTTTGCTCATGCTCGGCATTATTGAAAATGGGTGTCTCCCTCAATTGATTTCCCGAGTCTTAAATAAAAGTTTGAATGAAGGAATGAATGAATTAATTAATATGCACCAGGCCACAACTTTTTCTTATGCAACAGACATCAACTGTAGTGTAAAGCGCAAGAAAGTCCATACAGGACTGGTGCGAGGGGAGCTGGATGGGTCAAACAACTTCGGACTTTCACCTGGGAGCCTGCTGTTCGCTTCTTGTGTGAAACCAAAAGTCAGTGGAGTTTTATTAATATTGTAAGTTTATCTTGAAAAGACACAATTGATGTAACAATCGTAAATTGACATGCCCTTCCTGAACATCCAGAAGCGACATAGGAGGCTAACTAGTGCGTCATATTTTGACGTGTAGGTCCACTGACAAAGCAGCTGTATTTGATGAGTTGGGATGAGAATGTGTTGGCTCTCGATATCACTGTTTTTGCTTGTATCCCAAATATAAGTGCAGAGGATGTTATGATCAGGACACCTCTCACAGTGTATTGGGTGACTTAAATATTTAGCTGTATTTGTTTGAACCAGAATATGGCTAAAGAATGTAGTGGAGAGTGGCCAAGACTTGTGTGCAATGCATCCTGGAACATAAAGCACTGCTGGCACAGCTCTATGAGCAGGACTTAGCTTTCTTTGTCAGTATAGTACACACTAAGGAATTTATTGCTTCAATGGGCTACATTTACTAACTGGGCATTCACATAAGAGGTGGCAAATTTTCCCTCTAAACTGTCATCCATGTCACCTAAATTCAAAAGTGATACTATCTGATTTTCTGTCATAGAAACAGGACTTAAGAGTTTCACTGAGGACATCTTTGTTGGTACCTGAAATTTCTTCCTCAACTCATTTTCTTTTTTTTGACGCTCCATCTGCTCTTTCTTCTCCTGCTCCCGCTGCCTCTTTGCATCTTTTTTGTTTTGCTTCTCGGCATGTAATCGATTTTGCTCCACCTGGTCCCTGTGAAGGAAGAATTCAAACGAGAAATGAGAAATGTGACGTTTTTTAGACAGTTCACATCACAGTATACTCGTACAATATGAATGACAAGCCACTAAAAGGAATCTGCAGCTGTGCTACTGACTGTTTGATGCTGTGCATGCCGTAAGAAGCTATGCTTTGCCGTGGTAGTACCATTATTTTAACTCTCTGGAAAAAGGTATATATTGTGGTTACATGAAAAAACATGCGCTTACCTGAACAATAAAGTTATATGTTAAATTGCTGACAACAATCAACAGGTTTATTTCCTGAGAACTTCACATTAAACTGTTTTCTGAACTGCAATATCCCACAAACTTCACTTTCAGTTTGTTTTAGTCTACCCACATTTCAGTATGCTCCCACCCCTGGTTTTGACACTATCCCTCTTTTACAGGAAATAAGTTGAATCACAGAAACAACTTATAACCATAGAGAAGTGGTAGAAGTATCATCGTACAACTGTGGCACATTCAGTGTTGACACATTAAATCAAAACGCTGTTTCTGTGTGACTTCAAATCTCATGGAGCAGAGATTGTTGTTGTCAGTTTGAATAATTTAAAGTTGTGTCAGCTGCAAAAACGCCATAATTGCAAAAGTCTTTTTAGTAATAGTGGTTGCAGTTGTGGTTGTTGCACAAGTAGCTGCTTTAGCAGGACTTGCAGTAGATGCAAAAATAACAGCAGCAGTAACAGAAATACATAGAAACACTGTCCCGCTTCATGTTTAAAGAGCTGCTTTTGGCTTGTAACATGCCTAACGAGTACAGACAGTGTTTTAACAGTAAAGGCAGAAAGTTAGTACTTACTCGTCAATAAACTCATACACTTCATCATCTTCCTGCAAGAGAAAAGATTTTATTTACATGTTTAAATAGCAAAGTTAAATTCATTAACAAGGATAATTAGATTTAAGGAGAACACCACCCATTGTAAGAAAATCATTCTCTGCTCCACCGACAATAGATTAAGTTTAATCGTTACTTGTCTCACCAATAGAACATTAATATTCCAGCAATACAAACAAGTGTAAACTGGAATTGTAGTTTCTAGTTTCAGGGAAGAAAACAACATGTTCTCAAAGGAGGAACTGCCTGGTTTTAAACTCTTAAAATGGGAAGCATTCTCAATTTACAGTAAGTTAAAATTTCAGTTTCAGTTTTTTGTCCTTACCCCGTCCATACAGTGTGAACCGTTGTCGCTACAGGACTCTGTAAAGTCACACAATATTAAGACATGAAAGGAAAGTGGCACATTCTCTTAATTAATTATAATATAGGGAAATTTTAAAAACTTAAAATGTGTCAGAGGAACAAGAGGAACGTTGCCCCAGTAAACACGCTGCGATTATTACCGTTCCTATCAATGTCATCATAGAAGTCCTCATTATCCTCAATGTCCCTGCAATCAATAAACAAGCAAGTTTGGCTGTTTATCAGTAAGCATTTAATTATGTGACATGTATCTTAGACCATTTGACACCTGGATGTTGCAGCAATTTACAAAAATGTGCCCACATATTTCTCATTTTATACTTTTTTTTAGATTCAAAATTAGAGTCTCTGGTATGATTTATTCTCCTTTAAGTGAGTTACATTGATGTAAGCGTAACATTAATTTTCACACAATTTCCTGCCGGCTATCTTTACGTCATGTGATGGAAATATGACTAAGATTTTATTGTGGCATTCTCAGTGATTTTATTACAGTAATTGTGTATTCAGAGATGTAAAATAAATAACATGAAATGAAAAACATAGACACTTATGCTTTAGTACGTACATCTCTGCAGGTTCTTAAAAAACACCAGCATCGTGTGGAGTAGTTTAATACTCACATGGAGGCAATTTGGTGCGGCAGCCTGCTGGGTTTGGTGAATCGTTGTGGCGGCTTTGGAGGACTGACGACTGCAGGTAAAGGCATCTTTCTGCCTGCTGAGCCCGGGGAACCTCCTGGGAGAACCAGAGAGACGGTTGTTAATGCAAAGAAATTCACGGCTACATGAGACAGAGAACCAGCGACAAATGGACAGTCAACAAAAAGGCAAAAATTCACAACAAATATGTTGAAATGTTCTTGTTTTCTTTCTTGTTACTGAGCTTTGTTAATTAGCACATTTTAACATGAAACATTTATGACAGGATTTAAAAAAAAAAAAATGATACTAATGTTTTACAAAAGGGCTCTTTTTCTTCTTTTGGTATTTGAGGCTCCATCAGCAAAATTTTAATGGACTTAATTTTCGATCAGAAGTTAAAATTCAGAGATAGAATAATAGAAAAGTTTAATACCCTATCGTCTATTTTCTTCAGCGCAGACATTTTGACTTGTCACAGTAAGAAGAGCACAGGAGTTACTAAAAATATTAACGATACTTTTGTTCTGTTCAGGTGTCCCTGTAAACCATGACAATGTGACAGTGAGCCCACAGGCACAATACCAGGACCCTGAAACTGAAGCAGGTTCGAGTTTAGCCATCATTAAAATATTGTTAACACCTGAGGTTTTCCTACTGTGACATGTCAAAATGTCTTCTGTGAAAAAACAAAATGACAGCAGGGCAGGAAATAAACCAGTTTGTCTTTGTGGCAAAGCCTGTTGACTGATCTTCCAAATCCACCCATCACTGTCATGATTTTGTCAATTATTGTTTAAAAGAATGAACCTCAAGTGTTTGTTTTTATGCAAAAATGAGTAAAATGAGCCACAGAGATATAAATTCCAGTGAACACCAGCAACATCCAAAGCATCTTTCATTTATTAGTTCAACATAATTAGAAATCTATGGATGTGAAAAAGCCCGAGAGACTCACCGTCATTCTTTCTCGGACCAGGGAGGGCAGGTCCTCGGTTGGACCTCAGAAAAGGCTCCAGGTTGACGTTGGGAGGCCGTTTTGGTTTCAAAGGTTGGGGTCCTTCAGGAGGTAGAGGCCTCCTCAGTGGGGTCACGTCCCCTGCGCTTCTCTGTCGAGGCTGCTGTCGGAGCGGTAGAGGGGTGGAGGTGGGAGCTGGTGCAGAAGCCGCAGCCGGAGCTGGACCCGGGGTGAAATTGGGAGCTGGAGGCTTCTGGTGCCTCAGCATCATGTTCTGTAGCATCTCCCCCTTTTGCTTGACCTTTCCGGGGTCTCCAGGCTGGGTCAATGCTCTGACTCCTGGATTGGGAGGTGGTCGAGGGAAGGAAGGTCTGGAGGGGATGGGGGCTGCCATCGGTTCCGCCCTTGGAAATCTCACCAGGCCTGGGTTGGCCATCGGAGGAGGGGGAACCGTAGGAGACAGTCTGTGGTGCGCCAGATCGTTATCAGTCAGTGGCAGGATCAGTTTTCCAAATCCAGGTCGTGGAGATTTTGGGGAGCCACTGTCTCGGCTGCTGGTGTCTGAGGTGCTGGCGTTGTTGTTGAACCGGGCCCTCAGAGCCTTGACGTCGACAGTCTCCCCCTGAAAACAACACAGGAGTACAAACTCAACTGCAGCTGCTCTGTTTCTAAAGCAGGAAGTTAGCAGCACAGCACACAGCACGGCATGCCCCCCACGCTCACAAACACACACTTGTCAAACCCTTATGCTATCACAAAGTGAGAATGCACTGTGCAACAACACAGTTTCCTGGTCGTTTTGATCTTCACAGAGCTGAGAAATCTCCAACTCTGTGCAGCAGAGAAAACTTTTACAGGAACAGAAAGAAAATGATTCCTCTCAGAGATTGTGATCTTCATGAACGAATTAGATTATCATTAACAATACAATAAAATCTTGTTTCAATTAAAACAGGTGGTTAGAATTTCTGTTTTATCAATAATCTTTATGGAAACAATAGTAGAGATAAGGTTATGTAGACAATATGATACTTAAACTCAGGGTATCGTCAGTGTCTAACTATCTGATACCACTGCTCCTCTAGTCCAAATTTAGAGTAAGTTAACCACACTACAAATTAAGAATTTCAACTCTAGCATGAGGTCAGAGACACTAACAACTGCAGCTGATTTAATGAATGGCAGTGAAAAACATAGTGACACTGACAAAGAAACTGAATTGGCCACATTTCGGCTGATACCCGACATATCAGATCTGTGCATTCCTGAAAGAAAATCGGATTGTTCTAAGGCCCAATCCCAATAGACTCGTTGCCCCTACCACAAACTTTACCCCTTTGCGTATTCATGTCTAGGGGTAAGGTGTCGCAATTCTTGTTGTAATAGAGGAGTAGGGCCAAGTGTTAGGGCTACATGGCCCTCCAAGCTAAAGTTTTTCAGAGACACACTTTTCACGTATTTTCTTTGTTGATAAAGATTTAAAATGTATGATTAGAGTCATGTTATCTTATTTTTTGTTGTTTCAATTTCCTTTTCTAAACAAAGTGCATAACAGAAGAAATTACTAGTATGTCGATGTCTTGGTACAGTAGTGGTTAACAAGCTAACGTTAGCTAGCCAGAATTACATTGTTATTGCAGATTTGTGCATGACAGTGCTACATTTTGACATGTTCACTGCCCCCATTGACCACCAACACCACACACACACACACGCACACACACACACACACACACACACACACACACACACACACACACGCACACACACACACACACACACACACAGCTTACTTTTGTGTTCACAGCTTATACAAAAGTAAGCTGTGAACAAATCGCTAGCGTCCTGGCAACCGCAAGAGGTTGCCTATAGCCCACGCAAAGGAAATCACCACAGCAGAAAACGGCTATTTGTTACTTGTGTCTGTTTATGTAAATGCCGACTACCCCTTGTAACTTTTGTTTTGAGGGGCAAGGTGCCACTCGAAAGATAAGGGGTGGAGTAAAAATAATAATTGGGATTGGGCCCAGATAAAGTTTGATGTTGTTCCAATGCTTGGAGCAGTCATGGATGGGCGTCCCTGGCTTTAATGTTTATCTGAGATGTTATGGCAGACTTTTAAAGGGTAGTTACACCTCTAAAGATCTGTCTTTGTATGTAGAAGTCGCCTCTGTTGCAACTTTGGAATTTTGGTCATTTAGTGTGACAATGACAACATGCAAAAACCGAAGCTCATAAAAACAGTCACATGACTTCCAGACAAACATTTTTATAGGACGGAGTTTGGTATCCTGCCAAGGTGGATATCTAATATTTACTGCAATGATTTCATGTAGATTTTTTTTGTCTATGTTTGAATACTCTGGCTGTGGTTATTGAATTTGATGTTTAGAAGCCATTTCCTGTCTGGTTCCTCACACTCACACTGACGCCACGCTGCTGCTAAGTGAAACGCTGCTGTCTGTGTTAGTGAGGGGAGTTTTTTTTTTTTTTTTTTTTTTTTTTAAAGATATTTTTTGGGCAGTTTTTGCCTTTAATTGACAGGAAAGTCAAGTGTGAAAGGGGGAGAGAGAGAGAGAGGGAATGACATGCAGCAAAGGGCCACAGGTTGGAGTTAAACCCGGGTCGCTGCGGCAACAGCCTTGTACATGGGGTGCCTGCTCTATCCACTAAGCCACCAACGCCCCAGTGAGGGGAGTTTTTATGCTCAGTGGCCACTTTATTAGGTACACCTGTAAAATCCAATACAATATCTCAGCTGTGAATTCTACCTGTATGGAATTCTATGTGTATGGAGTGTACATTTATTCACCTTGGAGTGTTTTTAAAATGTATCTGTGGTAGATGAAAGTTGAGACAGACCAAAAATTTGACATGAGTCTCAGTCATCATGTAAGAACTGAGGTTTTCAGGTTTAGGCATCCCTGTTACGTTATCTGGGGTTTGAATGTTGTCATTCTCACCTACACAAATGAACTGAAATAAAAGAAGGAAGGAGAGTTTAAAATAAAGGAGCTACAGTCATCTACAGACAGACTGAGTTTAACTTCAGCAAGCGGAGTCAGAAAACTGTTTTAATAGAGCGCTGGTTAGCTGACTCACATATATGGAGGAGATAAGGAGGGAAACATGGTGGAAATAAAAGCAAATTTTGTCATGAATGAACGCACCTCGCTCTCTGTAATGCTGAGAAAACGCAAACATGATGACAATAAAGAAATGACACCATCTAATGTCTGAACACCTAAAGTTGTGACAGAGCCAAACAGAGAGTGTGAAGAAGAGCAGGAAGTGCTCACAACCACACACCTCTGTACCTCAGCCAGCATCCTGCGCTGGTTACCATAGAGACGCCCTACAGCACTGTCACCCCTGCTCCAATAAGCTTCGAACTCTGCTCGCAGTCGTCTCTCTCAATGCGAGGAACAGAGGAAACAGACAAAAACCTTTCTCTCTACACCACAAAACCGATGACATGCATACATGGGGTTCCACTTTGAGTAAGCGAGTGCCTGCAGGAGTGTGTGTGTTCATCTGTACGAGTGTGTCATTTGGCGCTGACACATTATCGCAGATGTTTTTAAAACGGTGTCACCACAGATTGTAGCTGCGCAGGTGCGCTGCAGAGAAAACCTGGTAACACTGAGAGAAATCATTTTATTTATGACTAAGTGACAAAATAAAGACAAAGTCAGTTCGCATAAAATTACTTATTCACAGTCAAATCTCATTTTGTACTTATTTATATATTTATATTTTTTGTTGTGTGAAAGCCAACATTTTCTGAAATATCAATAAACTCTATTGATCTCTATTAGGGCAAAAAAGTGAAACCTGTTGTGAACATTTGTCTTATCATGAGCTTAACAGTCTGTAAAGCACTTTGAACTGCCCTAACCTGTGTGAATGCTGCTATACAGATTAAGTTTGACTGAATATATTCAGGTGATACTAATCTTTTGTCACATATTACGCACCAGCCAGTCTCTGTAACAGAAAACAGACATTTAATGTAGTTGATTCATTTACTTAATTGCTGGAACATTAAAGAACAGTCAAATTTACAATAATTAGTCTGGTTTCAGCGGGGTCATGATGATCTAATGACCCCAACATGGAGAAAACCTGGAGGGAGTACGGGCTTTTTTTTAACAATTTAAAAACTAAATATCAACCATTTTTGCCTCTTTTTTTTTTAATTTAAAGAAGTCTTTAATTGCAGTTAATGTGAAATTTAAGAGAAGGAAGACAGAAAAGTAGAAGTAAAGCAGCACTGAGCACACTGTAAATCATTAACCAGTGATAGCTGTGTGTAATAAAGCTTTCTTTCATCAGCAGCAGCGTGAACATATCTTTCTTCTTTCTTTTTCAAAATCTAACTTCCCCTTCTCCTGTGAAAATGATGTAATTGCTATGAAGAACAACAGCAGCCAGTCGGTCAGATCGTCGCCTACACAGGATTTTAAAGCAGGTTAAAAGTTTTAAAAGTTGATTTAATGAGTAGGTAGTTGAATGCCACAAGAAAACTGAGGTTTTACCCCCAATGAAACATTAAAATCAGTTGATGGTCTTTCTACAACAGTCAGGTTATTCATAGACGCCTTGATGGTTAGGAGGAAATGGCCAGAATTAAAGTGTGAAAGGTGGTGTGGAGGAGTTTCAAACCCTCCATTGGTTTATATGCTAAAAACAACAACAGCACTTCTTAAATAACATAGTAAATAACAGTTTCTTACCATGTTTGCCTTTAGTGATGGTTTACTGATGGATAAAGTGCTTCATGTCCAGCAGTGATTCAGTATACATCCTGATGCTGCTGTACAGACCTGTGACACTAAACTTACTGCAAATGAGGAAATGCTCAGTAATTCAGTGTGGGCAACTGGGGGACTGACAGCGCAGCAGCATGGGATGAACAGTAGAGATATGTTAACATGATCTCAGCCAGTATGTTTCACTTCTTCTTAAAGGGTCAGTTTTTTTTTAATCATGCGTATCAAAATGTACAGAGTGAGGGCACTGTGAGGACATTTTAAGTAAAGCGAAGATTTGTCTTTATGGCAATATGTTGTAGACTTTTTCCTCATTTGTATTTAAAAAATAAAAATGTTAGGAAAAAAGTGTGATGACATAGTTTTAGTTAAAAGCACAAGACAAATGACAAATAGTCTAAAGAAAAAGAAAGCAACAACGTAAAGGTAAGCAAGCTTCTATATATGATCTGTATTTCATTTTATTCTGCATGTGCAAGAGATGAGCAAAACTTTTCAATAAGACAGCAAGTTAATTTATTAAAGAAAAAGCAAAGTAATGTAGACACAAAATAAAGGACAAGTCATTTCAGGTATCAGATAAAATTTATAAGACTGTAAATGAGCAGAAATAGATCATGACCAGTATCAATTGCTGATATCTATATTATAGTTACTAGATGATTTCATAAATTATTTTTATGAGAAACAAGAGCAGCAATTCAGTTTAAACAGACATGTTATACTGCCCTACAAAGCCTAAGTGCAGTAACTACGCAAAGGGTAAAACTGAGAAAAATGGTTTTAAAGTTTGGTTTTGAGACAGATTTTGTAGTTACTGCAAATTTTATACTGTTTTTTCTCTAAAACTAAGCAAAATTGAACTCTGAAACTTTGTCACAAGATAAAACAGATATCAAGGAGTTCATTTTTACTTATAACTCAATTCTGACCAAAAATGTAGTTAACTGCACTTAGGCTTTGTGGGGCAGTATACTTTAACTCTGACATGTTGGACTGTTTTCATCTTCTACTTTTCTTGAATAGCAGCAACACAATTATTTGATTAAATGTGTAAATAAAGACAAAAGTGAATATCCAGAAATTAAACTGAAATTATTTTTGAGTGGTTCTCTATGAGCAGCAATTCATTTTTTTTTTTTTTTCAGTTATAACCAGTTCATCACAGGAGGGGATCCAAGTCTAAGATGGGCGTCACTGACTGCAGTGGTGCTGTTGCTCCAGCAGGGGCGGAGAAGGAGTTTAAAGGGGCAGGGTACCCGTTGACAGCAGTTGGTGAAGCTGGTGCATTTCCTCGCCCCATGACTCCTGGCTGAGGGCCGTTAGCCTGAATCTGGCCGCCTGCAGGGGGCGCTGCCATGCCTGCTGGTGCCCACGCTGCCATACTGCCTGGCATTGTGGGCCAAGGCGCCGCAGCTGGACCTGCCCACTGATTTCCCAGAGGCCCCTGCTGGCCCCAGGGCATGGCGGTGGGAGAGTATGGGGGTGAGGAGTATGGAGAGCCCCCTACTGGCTGTGCGGGGAACATGGAGAGGATCTGAGAGGCGGAGAGCATTGGCTGTGGAGGTGGAGTTGGAGACTCTGAGAAAGGAAGAACATAAATATAGAAGGTTTTTAAAACTTTTGCTCCGGTTGTACAATTACACATAAATAGGACTGTGCACGTTCATGTAAGTGCCTATTTGGACAACGCATTGTCATTCTGACCTCGTCACATATGATGTTTTGGTCATGGACTTTCCACGTCCACATCCGACATGCAAGGTACCCTGTCTGCGTTGGTTGTCGATGTTCTGGGACACCGTGTCAAGTTCTGCCTGTTACATGCATTGTCTTTGAATGTTTACATACAGTCACTTTCAAAATAAAGGCACTACGTCTGTATTACACCGCAAATTGACTTTTTTTCAAAAATATGTGGTCGGGTTTAGGAAAAAGGAACAGGGTTTGGCTTTAGAATCATACGGGATGTAAACACTGCTCTCTGAAAGTTGGTGTTTTTTGGACCCATCCACCACCCCTCCCGCCTGCTGCACTTGGACATTTGCTGCCTTAACTTTTGTCTTTGTCCCACTGCGTTTCCCCCTGATGCCTGCCCCATTCTGACAGTCGCTGCGTTTCCCCTGACGCCGCCAGGCACTTAAACTATAACAGCAATCGGCTACGCATCATGCCGACATTAAAGGATGCCTTTTTTTGTTGGTTTCTGAAGCCGCAAGTCACTGCCCAAGCACTGGATTTCAACAACTTCGGCTTGAGACCGGGCTCGAATGGGCTGATCGCTTGGCCTCTGGTACAGCTGCTTGAAGTTTTAGCGAGAACAGTTTAACTAAACAACTCCACGTTCAACACAGCACTTCCTTGGGTCCTGAGCAGTACACTTGTCATTACATAGAGTATACTTATAGGTAGCTATTTGGGTCAAAGCTATTTCCTGGAACAAAAGGGTTCACTTTAAAAGTTACACTAATTGATGCCTGAAATGTTTGTGTTTGCTACAATGTAATATCTCTGGCCTCTCTTTCTTCATCTGTTCTTGAGTGCATAGTTAGCAACGTAGAGCGAGCTGTACCCAGCATGCTGTTCAGGGGTATATCAGTTATTAGGAGTCCCCTCTTGGTACACTACACACAGTGTACAACAACAAATTACTAGTAAATATGACCTGTGGATCTCAAGAGCTCACACTCAACACTGCACTTCCTTGAGTTTTCAGCAATACACCAGCCAAGTATGAAGTCAACTGAATGAACTGTTGTCGAAAACATTAAACGACAGACAGTCAGACAGACAGACAAAGAGGAACAGGGACTCCCTCCATTTTAGTTAAATGTTTGGTCGCACTCCTGACAAAATATCGTCTTGGCTTGTCTACTTGGCTTGTCTGATGACAAAACTTCAGGAAGTCTGTGTCAAGAAATAGTTCAAGCTCGTAACACCCTGTAAAAACACTGGTTGTTCAAACACTTTAAGTTTATGTACAGATTAAACATACACTGTTTCATTGGTGAACTTTTAACACGCTAGTTGGCAGAATTTTGTTTTCTACAGACAGAGCTAGGCTATCTGTTTCCACCTGTTTCCAGTCTTTATGCTAAGCTAGGCTAATCAAGCTCTGGCTAATGAACAGATATGAGAATGCTATTCTTCAGTCTAACTAAAGAAACAAATTTTCCAAAAGGTCAAACACCATTAATTGTGAAGACATGCCAAACATTAGTTCCAGCTCTAGAACTGGTTTTGTCCATTGGTCAAACAATAAGCCATTTAAAGCAGACACCTTTGGCATTTTGACACTGTGATGGATATTCATTTGTAACTTTTCTGTTTCCTATGTCAGATTTTAGAGAATTAACATAAGTTGCAACCCTAGTTGCAATCTTGGAATTCCTAAATGGCAATGTTTTTGATTTGATTATTATCTTGGCGAGTGGTCAAAACAGACATGTTGAGAGTGTGAGCCTTTCACAATGGATGCCTCAGATGGATGTGCCACATCTTCTGGCCAAACAAAATCTCCAACCTTCAACTGTACAAGAAAACAGGTAGCCAGAGCATCACCAAAGAAATCACACACAGACGTTTGAGATGGCTAGGTCATGTGCTAAGAATGGATCAGGGCCGGATCATGAAAGTCGGCTAAGATGGGAACCAATAGGCAAGAGAAAACCTGGACGGCCCAAAACCACCTGGCGCAGAACCTGTCATGGGGAGAGGCTCAACATGCTGCCAAGGATCAAATGCAATGGAAGGAGCTCAGTGAAGCCATATGTCCCATAGGGGATGAAGAGGAGTAAGTAAGTAAGAATTGTTTGGTTATTCCTCTAAAATCCATGCATCCCAACTGTAGTACATGTCAATGTGTGGTTCATTTATGTAAGTAAAACTACTTCTTCAAGGTCAGGGAAAGGTCACTGTCACCGTTGAGTGATAATAAAGGACCAAAACAAACAGACAGGATGTAGATGTAAACTCGGGCCTCTGATGTCGAAGGCGTACATTACATCACCACAAACCTTTGTTGCTTTATATGAACATCAAACTGCCACCTGCTCACACTTTAACTCATTATGGAGACAAAAATGTTTATACTCTTGCTTGTTTCTGTAATTCCACACATGGTGATTTTATCATTCTGTTTCTTGAGGAGGTTGAGACAGATAATTGAATCTGTCAGTGTGGGAACTGAGCATGTGCTGAGAGTAAATCTGTGAGATTATTTATTCAGTCAGACAGTAAACACACACAACACACATTCTTCTGTAATATTAAAGAGCGGCTCTTTATCAGCAGCGACCATGGGAACTATGCTACTCCCTACCAGAGCAGATATTAAACATGAACAGGGAGATCATGGGAAAATACTGTGTACATTAAAGGACATTGTGTGTATTTCTCTTGTACCGCTAGGTCAAAGGTCAAAGGTCAAAGGTCAAAGGTCAGTTGAGGAACAGCAGCTGGAGAGCTGTAGGGTACAGCATCAGTGTATGGCTCCAACTTCATTTATTCTCTCTTATTTACTGCCTGATCTCATCTCATGATATATAATGTGCAGTATATTATAGTTAAATAAGTTCGTATCTGCTGCAGCCTGAAATACTGTCATTTAATGTTCAGTGAAGATGTAAACAATGTTTTCGGTCCCACAGCTCTTCAGTCATCTTAACCACAGTTTCAGTACCACAGTGTGACATCTGTGTGTGTATGTGTTGACACACTGTAAAGGTGTTAGTGCTCTGATTCAGAAAAACACAAGGGAGATGCCAACAGTGGGTCAACTCAAGATCTAGAGAAGGGAAGTGGTCAGTGTTGGGCTGATGTTCCTGTAGTTTTATGGCGGAACAGCCTGGTGTTTTTAATGATACTTATTTGCATGATGACGGTATTAAGCTGATAACCTCTGAGTCAGATCTCTGTAGGAATCCTCCCTCTGATGTGATGGAAAAAAGGACTGTACTAACAACATATTTAGGTTCTTCATGTGTGTCCGATCTTGTTAATCACAATCCAGTCAAGCCTACGAACAAACCTCTCAAACCAGTTACCTTTACAAATGAATCAAACTAAAGTAGATGTTTCACAAATGTGACTTGAAATAACTTCCTTCCTCTCTGTTTATAATGTTTTGACCGTGACAGGAAAAAAGGGGAGAAATAGGAAGTGCACTTGTCAACCTGAGTCCAGTTTATCGCAATTCATTGCAAAATTACAAAAAAAAGTTTGCAAATTGCATCAAAATTGGTCAAAAAAACCTCACAATTCTGTAATGTTTGCCACAATAATTACAAAGAAAAAAAATCTTAAGATTAATGGCTTCATTTATTGTGTACTGTGCTTTGTTGGCTTTTCATAGTCACCTGTGAAAGTATACTGCTGGAACTACGTAAAGAAAAAGTAATGTTAACATGCATTATACATTTTTAAAAATGTAGTGAAATATGGAAGAAAGTTGGGAGAGACCAAGCAAAACAGAGAGAGATTATTTTGCCCTGATTCAGGCCTCTCAGGTAGCACCTCCACCCAGGCTGTGTGCCGCCCCCAACTAACTCTACAAACAAAATGTTTCACATCATACATGGTGAAAGGTTCCAGTCATGGCTAACCCCAGCAAAACAGCCTCAGCGCAGCCTCAGCGCAGGGGATCAAATTTACTTTGTAGTTTGTGCTTTCTATGATCGTACTCCTCCAGAAGTATCTAGTATCTTTTTAGTATATTTTTCTCCTTTGACCAATATGGGTTTCTTGTCTTCTTTTCCTCTGCTATTTTTACACTATCTAACTACAAGACAACTTTGTGAGATGGTAACAGGCATCACACATGTTAGTCTAAGCAAACAAACAATCCCCATGGAAACTTGTACCTCTGTAAAATCTCTTTCAAAACAGTAAATTAGTTTTTCCTTGATAAAGGAAACCTTTTAAGGGATTCTCTGCAACAGTGTGACTCCCTCAACTGAGGAGAAATTAAGCTTTAAGGTTCATACTTAAAGGTGTTTTTTGCAACTGGTTCCCAATCTCATGTTGAAACTCACCTGGCTGAGTGGTGCATAGGCTCTGACTGGGCATCAGAGGCTCCTCCATCTGGACAGAGAAGACTTCCATCAGCTCATTCCTGGAGGAGGCCTGTAGAAAGAGAAACAGAGAGACACTGCAGTATGTATTTAATAACAGTAAAATACATTTGAACTGATCACTCACCTATATTTCAACCAGTCAGGCTAGCTGACTGTTTTTTAAGCTGTAGATAAGTTACTGTGTTCTCACTGTTAAGAGCCACATTTATAGTTGACTACTGTTAATGGACATGAATGACAAAAAATGTAGGCCTAACTAAAATAGAAATGCTGCGTCGACTCCTCTGGTTTATTCACAGTGTTGGTGATCTTAGAAGGTGAGCAGCTGGATAACTAACTCAGGTTACTTGCCATAAACCTTTATATCAGTGATAATAAACTGGGCCCGTGAGCCAGATTCAGCCCATGATAGGGTGCTGGGTTGATCACAAAAATGAAAAAAAAAAAAAAGTGAAAGGGGAGGATCCACTGGACCCTCCGCAAGAGGTGTAGGCTAAGTCTTGAATGTCCTCAAATCCAACAAACTCCCTTGTATACACCGGACCTGTGTGGGGCTGCTGCGACTGGGTTTGCCTTGTTTAATCATTTTATTTGATAAATATTAGCATTGTTTGTTAAACTGGCTCCCGGCCTCCTGTCCTTTTGCAGAAGTGGCCCTTGGGAAGAAGAAGTTCAGTATCTCTGCTCTACACTATGTGTTAACCCTGCTCTCTTATCTCTACAGAATATTGTTGTTTTCTTTTTTGTTTGTTTTTTGTCAGGGTCAAATTCAGACATCTTTATTTGAGTCGAAAACACTGACACTCTGAATTGTCAACTGATTATTGTTTCTGTTGGTGGTAAAAATGTTCAAAAACATTCATATGTTGTGTTTTGTTGATTTGACCTGGTTTGATGGTCCTGATGAAGAATCCGGACGTGGACTGAACACTTCCTCAAAAGCTGGTCCCTGAAAATAACAGCACATTCAGTACACTCAAAAGAGATGTTCAGTGATGAACCTCATCAAAAGATTTGGGGGCAGTTAAACATCTTTTTATTCTTTGATTTACCTCAGCTGGAGGGGCTGAGATGTCATTTAGAGGCAGTAAAGAGCTGGTCTGGAAAAAACAAATAGAATTAAACGCAGTCTAATTCAGAACCCATGCACTAAAAAAAGCCCCACTGATAAACACACATTTTCTATGACTTGTGTCAGTGCCTCTGCAGGTTCTTGCGGCGTCTCCTCATCCACAATCTGACAAACCTCCCCAATGTCAGCCAGGACCGGATCTGCCTGATGAACACGGATAAAACATCACACTGGGCACCAAACACATTCACAGCAGGGTGACAAACAACATTTACAGCACAAAAACGACATGTAGCACTCTGTGTTGTCACCAGGTTGGCCATCTTGATGTAGAAGAGGCAGTAGGTGTCTTGGTGTTGGTAGACGTAGGCCAGAGCTCTGGGGTCAGACTCATCTTTCCTTAAGGAGCTGATCTTGCTCCTGTCATGGTCTTGAAGCACAGCCTGAAACACAGATTATAAAGAGGATTTAGACTTTTTAGTTATGTTGACCACCTGACCAATACTCAGCAATAAATACAAATGATGGAGGAACAGAAAACTATAATTACTGCAAGAAAAAGGGGAAATTAAGATATCATAACCATAAAATGTAGCCAGATTTGAGTTATTTTGTCATTATTCTGATCTCAAACAGTTTCTGTTACTCTGCATTTTGTAAGGGAACATTTGGCTTTGGAGTTTTCTAGATCTTAGTTTGCAGTTTAGTTTGTTGAATGTGGCAGAAATATACAAAACTGTTCAGTTATTAGACTCTTGAAACCTGAAAGCACTGCAGTATTGGGGGACCAGTTTTATGTCTCTGATCCTGATGTCAGTTGTATAAATATTCTGCTTTTCCTCTCAAAGGAATCCTGAGAACTGATCTGGCATTAGTTGAGTATTTTTGTCCACTGGAAAACCACGATGGTTGTTGCGGTTGCACAAACTTTTCAAGATCAACCATCAGCCTGAGGGGGGCGCTTCAGCGACAGGACAACACAATGAGAAGAAAAAGAGCTATGGGAGGGTGAGTGTGATTCACCCCGGTCCTTTCGTCCAGGATTCTCAGGCCGCTGGAGGAAACTTTCAGCCAAACTCTCTGCTTGTGTTTCCCCTGTTTCCTTGCCGCTTCCTGAAAGCCCTAACGCACACAAAGACAAAAGAAAAAAAATAGATTTGAGTGGTTTAAAGCAGGAGCACAGTCAGAGGAGTTCATAGCGTGGTAGCAGACACATCCAAAAGTGAAACTAATGTTTAGACTGGTGATGATTTATATTGAGATTTTTTTTTTCTGTAACTGACTGAACACTTAAGTCCCCTCTTGATTGTCTCATTATATCTGAACTTGTAATTTTGATGCTGAAGTGTTTCGTAACCTTTAGCTGTCAGTGTCCTCTTTTGATATCATCACCAGGGGGGCACCAAATCTTCTGACTAAGGCTTAGTTTGATGACAGTGACTATGTTTACATGCACGCTAATATTCCACAATTATTCTGAATATGACAATATTCTAAATTTGATACGGGTTATGTAAACAGCATTTTTTGTTTGGATATTTAGAATGACATAGGCCCTTTTCCAAGTGAATCATCTTACGATTAAAGTGGGATTTATACTTGTGCCTCAGACCCTCGCCTACGCACATGGCCTACACATTGTGAGCATTTTTACTTGTGTGGTGGTGTGTCTGTGTCACTCTGCAGTTACACCTCCAAAACACTAGTTGGCGGTGGGGTCTCTGTGAAGTGCTGTAAAGTTTAGTTGATTCAAAACACACATTAAACATGGTTTAATAGAGTGTGCCAGTAAACCCGGAACTCTGTTAGCGCTTTTAGCACTTCCGGTTCTCTCGTCTAAAAGTCAATACGTTTTTTGAATGGGATTTTGGTAAAATGCCTCAAATAAGGTCTGTGGTTAACAAAAGCTTAAGCGAGTTTCAGGTTTTGTTCTACGACATAAAACACGTCAGTAAATACCCTACTTGTGAATTTTGAAGCTTTTACGTGTCGTAAAAAAGGCGGTTGCTAACAAGTTGCTCAATACGACTACAAACCCTGTCGGGGACATTAAACGTCATCACCCCCGAACAGGCGAGAGTGCTGGCAGTCCGCCATTACAGCTTCTTATTTAGCTTAAACAGTCCGATTTCCCCATTATACAATGTTTTTAAAATAAAGCGGCCGAAATCAGTTGAAAGCTTAGTGGCGGTGACGTCAAGAGTCATGCGACCGTGGAGTAGTCATGTAGTCCGTTAAAGCCTAACGTTAGCTTTTTACTTCTGGCGATCGCATTTAAGCTTCAAATGCGGTATGAAAGGTGTTCATATGTGAAGATTATCTCGCTGAACAAAACCTGTAAGTATCATAAACTTGTGTTAGCCACAGAGCTTATTTTCTGACATAATCCAAAACACAATGCAAAAATCACATTCCCTTTCTCTTCCGGGAACCAGCGTGATGCTAAACTTCCGGGTTTTGACGTCAGCCCTGGCACGCTCTATAGCAACAATTTCAAACACAAGTACAGAAATCGGCTTCACTATGACTCGCAGCATTCACAGACAAACACGTGTCTTTATCTGGACACATTTTCCCCACAAATACAACATGCTAATGTTTTTAGCACAAGCCTATAGCATTTTACATTGTATAAATTAGCCTAGCGGGTAGCGAACATCTCTCTACTCATGTGAAGCCAGAGACAGCAGCAAAATTTAACAAAGGTAATATTACAAATTTGGGCTCCGTTACAACTCACAAGGTTCACTGACAAAACAACTGTCTTATACTAAACACATTTTTCAAACAAATATAACATGCTAACATTGTTAGCACAAGCTTATGGTATTTTACATTGTATAAATTAACCTAGTGAATAGCGAAGATTTCCTCTGCTCATATGAAGCCAGGATAAATCCCAAAGTATAAATTCCCAAAGGATAAATCTCACTAAAGACATAAAATGCAATTTTGTGGAGGCTTTATTGTCTACGCAATTTATTGTTTCTTGTCTGTGAAAAAAAAAGAAGCTTTGTTTCCACCGAAGGAAATGGTTTCAGCTTACAAAAATAGACAGGAGGTCTTTGTCGTGGCAAAGCGTAGTTACATTTCTGGGGAGGTGCATGTCAGGCTACAGCGTAAGGTATGGCATAGGCTCTACATTGATGCAGAGCCTGCGCCATAGGTACAGCGTCGATTCAGCACAGAAGTATTAATCCCGCGTTAGACGTGAGATATTCCAGTATTATCTGGGTTTTAGGAGCATTCTTTGGACATGTCTTCGGCCTCTGTGGACCACATCTGTTTTATCATTTTATTTTCTATTTTTTTGTCTTTTTTGAAAGCTGTTGCATATCACTAGACATGCACTCCCTCTGGATTGCGCAAAGTCCTGTAAGATTAGAGGGCTCGATGTCATGAACAGGTCAGGACGCATGAAGCCTCCCTTTCTACGGCAAGAATTTTCCAATAACTCCTTTCTGATTTGAGGAACTCAGTTTAAATGCTGTAGTTTATACCCCCAGAAAAGTACCTGATACTGAGGTAAATTTTTTTGTACTGGTGTGCCTATGAAATGACCGTATTTCATTGTCTTACATTCAATCACAGTAGACTTCATGGGGCTTTTTTGACATGGATCTACCAAAAAAGTAGCCTGGGAACCAGACGACTCTGAAAGCTTGTGTTTTATTTGCTCTGGCAGATGTGTCTGGTCCTCCTCTGCTTTGGAGGGATTTACAGCAACTTGAGATGTGACCTGTCAGTCACAACTGTTTGTCTAATGTGAGGCAGGTTTGAGATGATGACCATAAAGAGGAGAGTCGCTGAGGCATTTTCAAAGATCAACAAGTCGATCAAAAGCAGTTTTGGCCTTTCCTGCTGTTTCAAATAGAAAACGCCTTGACCTTAAAATGGCGAAACCTGCAACACTTGTACATGGACTTGAACTTGTGTTGTGCCTTTCTAGTCTTCCAACCAAGTCGCATTCAACTATTCATGCTCACATTCACACACTGGTGGCCAAGGCTATTATACAAGGTGCCACCTGCCACTGCTACTACACACTGATGGAACAGCCATCGGAAGCAACTGGAGTTCAGTATCTTACCCAAGAACACTTTAACATGCAGACTGGAGGAGCTGGGGATTGAATAGCCAATCGTCCCACTTTACCTCCTGAGCCATAGCCGCTCCTTGTTTGTCTAGATCAGGGGAAGGCAACCTGTAGCTCTGGAGCCATATGTGGCTCATTAGCCCCTCTCCAGTGGTTCTCTGTGGCTTTGACAAAAAATTTCACTAAAATGTGCATCATATGTCTACGGCCTGGTGAACTTTTCCTCAAAATTTTGCCAAACCAAGAGCAGTGCCTAGTCTTGAGTCTAGCTCGTAGCTAGGCTAGCAATGTATTCCAAATCCATAAAAGTAAAACTCTCAGAGGGAAATGCAGAATTTAACAGTGCTTGGACAGATTTGTTTGCTTTCACTGCCAACGCTGCAATGTTTTAGTACCAAATAATCATAAATAGCCCGCTGCAGAGGAGCCATCTTGAGCTAAAATATATTTGTGAATGCTCATTTAGAACTATTTTTATGTCGATAGTTTAGTTATAGTCTAGTTTGGTTTAGACTTACTGAGTAGGGATGCACAATAATATTGGCACGTCAACGGTATTGGCCAATATAGGCTTTAAAATGAAATATGAGAATCGGCCAACATACTGATAATATCGGTATGTCATCGGTATTGGCGGATATTGGCTAACTAAGACTAACTAACTAACTAATTGAACAGCGTTGGCCAACATGTTTTTCTTGTTTTGTACAATGATGCAGTTTGTTCACAGTTTTCAGTTATTCATCGCTATGTCACATGTTCCATTGCTCTAACTGGAACATGTAATTGTGCTACTAGTTTGTGATTTGGTCAGGCAATTTCAGATGATGGAAAATGATGTTTTTATGTTCATTTATTGTCCATAACCACCTATCCTTTTTGGGGTCCCAGGGGTCTGGAGCCTATCCCAGCTGACATTGGGCGAGAGGGAGGGTACACCCTGGACAGGTCACCAGACTATCACAGGGCTGACACATAGAGACAGACAACCATTCACACTCACATTCACACCCACGGACAATTTAGTGTCACCAATTAACCTGCATGTCTTTGGACTGTGGGAGGAAACTGGATAATCTGGAGAAAACCCACGCTGACACAGGGAGAACATGCAAACTCCCACCCTGGAGTTCGAACCCCCACCCTGGATTTGAAGCAGGAACCCTCTTGCTGTGAGGCGACAATGCTAACCACTCCACCACCGTGCCACAACATTAAAGCATCATTAAATCATTATCATCATTAAAGCCTCAGTGTGTAGGAATTTCTCCCATCTAACATTGAAATCATATATTGTATTCAAACAGATGGCGCACTCTAGCGCCTCACTGTTTCAAACACGTATTGCAACAACTGTAGCCGCTGTGTACCAAAAAGCTATGATAACNGGCCCACATCGGAGTAGCCTTTCCCAGGTAGAAAGAGCTGCTGAGGGAGAATGGTAATGCAATCACAGGCCAGCGCCACTGTTGGCTGTTAGCCGCTGTTAGCGGCCAGTCGCTAACAGCGGCTAACAGCTCACAGCGGTGCAGTGATGCGAGGAGAGGGATGAGGCTGTTAGCCGCTGTTAGCCACTGTTGGCGCTGGCCTGTGATTGTATTACCTTTCTCCTTCAGCAGCTCTCTCCACCTGGGAAAGGCAACCCCAATGCTGACCCTTGTTTTTTTAATTTGCCGGTCAAGCTGCCTTTTTGATTCCCTTTTGCACTTTCTTGGCGACGAGGATTCCGTCTCCCGTGATGCTGCATAATNGTTAGCCGCTGTTAGCGACTGGCCGCTAACAGCGGCTAACAGCCAACAGCGGCGCTGGCCTGTGATTACATTACCTTTCTCCCTCAGAGACTACCCCGATGTGGGCCTTCGTTTTTTTAATTCGCCGGTCACGCTGCCTTTTCTATTCCCTTTTGCGCTTTCTTGGCGACAAGGATTCCGTCTCCCATGATGCTGCATATGCATGATCCTGCATGATGCTCAAAGAGTGGGACTTCGTTTCAAATTTGCCAGTGTAGTAGTGAAGCGCCTCTTGCTCCTCTCCTTCAGCTCCTCAGTCACGCAGCGCTGGCCTGGCTCTCAACCAAAACGCCGAAGGCGGTGCTGTATGTCCCTTGCTGGCGGGTGTATTCTCAAGATGGCGAAACATAATGGAACCCCACAGACGACTTACCCGCACAATGTACAAACAAATCCGAAATTCTCCTTTTACGAAATTATTATTGGTGGAGGTAATAGTATACCAGTGATGACATATTTATGAATGCAGACATCAGTTTTTGCCAATAAACAACTGAAAATGTTACACAACGTCCCTTTAAGGTAGATCCTCAGTCCAGTCACAAATGCTCGACTGGACCAAGATCTAGACTCTGGACTGGTCAACTCCATCCTACATCCTATGAAGACCTATTCTCACTTTCATATGAAAGGCTACTTTTCTGTTGATCAGCATCTAAAAAGCCACATCAAATCTGCTTTCACTGACTTTGGGTTGAACTACTTTTTATAGACACTGTCTTTGGATAGAATATGTTGATATAAACATATGGACTGATTGTTTAATGCAGCCTTCATTAGTTAAGTGTCTGGAATTTTTTAATTCCACTGGTATGAAATAGGACATCATCTATTTCCATAATGATCTCATTCAGTATATGCAACATTAATCTCACTGGTCATATGTTATCAGTGATATGTTTACCTTTAATTATCTGTCCTGATAAAATGACTGAGGTTGTGGAGGATGAGAGGATCATGTCACTGACTTTTAACCAGCTCTGATTAAGAGCAGACAGACAGTACATTTGTTTTGGCCGTGACGAGACAGACCGACTACCTTTAGCTTCATCATAGAGTCCCAGCACATCTTCTCCCCATGGGCATCGGGTACTGGGTCCACACCTATCAGCTTGGCTTTGTAGCGAACCCCATCTCCATGGAAACGGGATGTGGTGTCACTGGGTGTCCTGGTTCCTCCTGGGAAACACAAAGAGGAGTGATAAAGGGGTCAAACTATGAGGATTAATCTGTGTAAGAGGAGGGACATGCTTGTCTGTGTATATTTGTGTTAGTTGTGTCTCAGTTATGTTTGTGTCATGATCTGACTCAAGTACATGTATATTTATGTTTTTAATATGTTTACACTTCTGTCTTTTACTGTAATGCCCGCATGCTAGTATAGAGTGTAGTACATGTGTTCTCTGTGTCAATAATGTTTGTGTGAGCAAATGGATAATCAGCACAAGTATATCAGTGTTTGTGTTTTCTGTGTGTGTAGGCAAATTGCTGAGCGAGCGTTTGACTGATCCTTTGGTCAATGTTTCATCTCATTTCCTGGAATGAAAACCATAATTCAGCGATTATGGAAATGTCAGTATGCACTGCTGTAACAAAGGTCGGCTCTTAAACAGCTTCATTCACGTGGTGTAAGAGTTTACTGACTTTTAGTCACCGTTTAGTTTAATGTTCAGCACAAATACACGTCTGCATTTCACAGTCCAACAAAAAGACAAGTCAGTGACCTGAGCTAGTGATCATCAAAAGCTAAATCACTTTTAAAATTAACCCCTAAGAAGCTCATTTTTGGAGCACAGGCTGCTGGTGTGATGACAGATAATTTGTATTTTCACTCAGGCATTGAATTTCCTGTTATGCCCACTTGTCACTGCTGTGTTGAGTGTGGATTTTTTGTGTGAGTGGGTTATAAATATTCTGCTGACGACGGTAAACTTTAGTAGGGTATATCCCTCTGTGACAGACAACTGGCGAACATATCTCTGTCCCGTTACATGGAGGAGCGTTAGAGAGGACTGACTGAAGGCCTTGTAAAAATATTTTGCAATAAAAGCCTGATACATGATATAGAACAGATGATGGCTGCAGGATCGCGTAACACTGATATCTCACTGCATGTTTTACTCTTGCACTCACTGATGTTCGCACCATAAATAAAGTGATTTCTGCCTCCCAAAAACTTGCAACACTCTTATCAAATCCAGATGGACTTTGTCTTCGGTGAAAGAAATCATAAGTCATGCAACTTTTGTTTTATAATGTGAATTTGCGGCGTCTGGCATACGTTCTTACCAGACTGAAATTTTTATGTATTTTCTGCTGTTATGGGTAAAGTTTTCCCGTTTTTTGTTTTTATTATTCTTTGGTCACCTGCTTACTAAAAGTTGGTGGGTCTTTGGCAATGACATGATAAACAACATTAATAAGTTTATTATTGTTTTTTTTTTTAGAAAAACCAAGAAACAAGAAACATGGAGCATATACGCTCTGAACCCACAACATCCAAACCCGCCCCTCCCCAAGACTATTACATTTCCATAGGCAATAAATCACATGTCTTGAAGCATAGACATTATTATAATAGTCCAGAAATGGTTGCCACACTTTATGGAATTCAGTGACGGACCTTGAATGGTATATCTGAGCTTTTCCCACTCCAAGTGAGCCATGACATCATTGACCCAGCGTTAAAACAGAGGGGACGGGTTAGACTTCCAGTTGTAAAGAATGAGACGTCTTGCTAACAATGATGAAAAGGCCAAAGCATGGGTCTGGGCTCGGGAGAGACCCAGATCTCTTTGGGCCACACCAAATATTGCCAACTGTGGCTCTGGGTCTATGGTTTTATTACACATGCACAAAAATGTCTCAAAAATCTTGCCCTAAAATTGTCCCATCATTGGGCATGGCCAAAATGAGTGGAAAATATTTGACAGGTTGGATCAAATTCAGGAAACAGCTGGGAAAGTCTGAGAGGTATTTTAAGTCGAGGACTTTATTACTCTATCACACACAACGTCTGATATGTTGGATTTTATAAATACACCCAAGTGCTGCAAATAAACCAAACCAAACTAAACCAAAGCAAGTCAGCAGTGCTCCACAGTGCCGCTGAAAGTCTTTTGATCAAGTCTCTTAAAAGCTCCCATGTGACACCTCTCTTGATTTGTCTCTATCTGCTTCTCATCAAATTCTGAATCCAGTTCAAGATGCTTGTGGTCACTTTTAAAGCTCTGCATGTTCAGGCTCTCATACGTTAGTGAACTAACAAAAACTCTAAATCACTGGTCGAGCTGAGAGTGGATGTATTTGCTGTTGGCCATTGTTGGGTTTTCTGCTCTTTATTTGCAGTCTGTTACATTTCTTCTACTGTACACTACTGTGTGACTTCAGGTCCAGAAAGTCGGTGTAGGCTACATGACAAACAAATGACTTTCTACTCAAAACACCAAAAAGCAACTGAGGTATGTCTAGAACACAGCGTCTGATTTCAGAGGCATCACCAGCTTTTACAATCCTCGCACCGGTATTTCATCGTAACAGTGTGACTGAGCAGGTTTACTGCTGGTTTTATAGGAACAGAATTGGAATATAGTCTCTCAGAGCGATCATATTCTCCTAAAATCATCATTGCTCACGGTGGCTGGTGGTTAATGTGTCTGAGAAGTGTGTAAAGTGGATTGTGTAAGATTTAAATTCCTGAAGCGTACAGAGACGAGAACAAACAGCTTTGACGACAAAGCAGCTGTTTGAAAATGAAGAAACCTGAGGAGATTCACGAGCTGTAATTCACACCACATCAACGTTTATCTGGTTTGACATGAACCTGGAGACGTGTGAAAGGATTTCCAGTAAGATACCAATGTTAGAACTCAACAAATGACATCAACAGTGTGCTCCTCAAACAGCTGGAACAGCTGGACACCCTCCAGCGGTGCATGAAGGAGGAACAAGGAAGAACAAAACAAACACCTGAAAACGCTCCCGTTTCCCATCAGATATTAACAAACTCAGTCATCAGACCAGAGGACACGCTGTGCTGTACTGTACTGTACTGTACTGTACTGGATACTGGACTGTACTGTACTGGACAGTACAGTAGTTCTAACAGTGTACTGTTTAATTTCAAAGTTATATATCCAATAGCCCCATGTTAGTGATTTCTTCACACAAAGTTGTGTCACCAAACTAAAACAAAAAGAATTCCCTTTTACAGATTAATGTGAATTAAAGGGGTACTCCAGTTATTAAGTACTGAACTTCCATAAAGCTGGGGGAACTCATAATAGACACATTTTCTCAAAAGAAGGGTCAAAATCAAAGCAAAATCAGTGCTAATTTATCCTTAATTTTGCCTCTGCTTATCTTCACTAAGGAGGTTATGTGTTTGGTTGACTTAGTTCGTTTGTTTGTCAGCAGGATTACAAAAAACGACAGGCCCAACTGTCATAAAAACTTGTTGAAAAGGGTGTAGCATGGGCCAATCCCAATCTTACAGCTGATACACAACTTATTTTTTACTTTTGTTAAAATTGTGGGAAGGTGGAGGTCTGCGCCAGTGACGGCCCTAGCACATTTGGTGCCCTAGGCAAGCTTAATTTTTACTGAATAGAGCTTGAACGCTTTACGCTATAAATAAATTCAACCTCCGTGGTCTGTTCGTTGCAGCCACCGGCTGCTTAGAGGTAACAATAACAAGCTCTCCTCCTGCTGATTTCAACACAAACTCTTTTTTTCATGTTCTGTCTTTCCACATACCCACCTCCCAGTGGTGTAGTGGTCGCTATGTGGGCACCAGAGAACTTTTGTTGTTTTGATATTATAACGATACAGTGTATTTCTGGGTTTATGTGACGCTGGATAACTAACCCAGATAAAAAGTCTCTCTATTATTTAGTAGGCTGTGTTGTTGTTATGTTGTTGTGGCCTTATGTAATATTTCAAATAGGGATGCACCGATCCAATATCTGGATCGAATATCGGCCCCAATATCATCAAAATAGATGGATCGGGTATCGGACAATGCAACCTATACCTAAGGCGATCCTTTCCCTTTAAAGCTATTGTGACGTGAGCTACGTCATATGTCATGGAGCGAAGGAGAGAATCTGCTGTGTGGAGGTATTTCAGCTGCTGTTGCACAATTGTTTATTTTTGTTAAAAATAAATAGTTCATTGTTGCATTAATCTGTTTCATCTTGTTTCATTTTATCTTAGGAAAGAACTGTGTAGTCATCAATGCCTGATGCCTCTAGTCTTTTCTGTTCTACGTGTAAAGGTATATAGCTTTTTAGGTCAACCATGGTATCGGATCGGTATCGGGTATCTGCTGATACTCAAAGCCACAGCATTGGGATCGGTATCGAAACTGAAAAGGCTGGATCAGTGCATTTCCAATTTCAAAATAATAGTAGTTATACTATTAGTAAAAAAATGTAAAAGATGAACATTTAGGTCCGTCCCCCCCCCCCCCCCCCCCCCCCCCACCCCCCCCCCCCCCCC